>NW_028319936.1:1200000-1545000 GCF_062004578.1 Staurois parvus
AAGTTTTTCATAGTAGGTCTTGAAGCAGTTTGCAATCTCCTGAGACCTAAAAAGCTTTTTATCCTGAGGGATAATTATGGATGGAATATACAGTAAGAACGAGATTTCACATCCTGCAATGCTCTTGCCAGGGGCCAACTTGGTTTACCCCCAAATTCATAAAAGTGTCTTCTGGAATACATTAATTTCACCTTTGCTTTAGTAAGCACAATGGAGTTAAGGGAATCTTGAAGATTCTTTAGTTCTATAGCAAGGTTCCTTGCTAAATACTGTTTGTGGGCTATTTCTAGGGCACAAATACAGTCAAAAAAGGATGACGTTTCCTGCAGCTTTATAAGTAGGTCCCACAACACACATTTATGAGCTTCCCAAACAATGCATGGGGAAGAACGTTCGGTCTTGTTAGTGGCAAAGTCTTCCCTAATGGCCTTTGCAATGGCAGTAGCGTGTTGAGGCTGTTGGATTAGTATTTCATTCAGGCTCCATTTGTCAAGTGGGCGAGATGTGTCCCCTAAAAGTATTGAGAGCGAGATCAGTGCGTGGTCTGAGATTGTACAAGTGCCTATATTGCTAGAGAGCACCATTGGAAGAGTGGATTGCTGTACCAAGAAATAATTCAGTCTAGAGTAGGAGTTATGAGGGGCTGAATAGAATGTATAATCTCTGTCTTCACTGTGCATAATTCTCCACACATCTACCAGTCCTTCAACCACCAAAGTTTTCTTAAGTCTGCACAATGCAGAAAAGGAAATGTGGGAGGTACCTCTGGAGATATCAAGCATAGGATCCATCACTACATTCAAATCACCCCCTATGATGCAAGTACTCTCTTGAAAATTAGAGAGCTTCTCCAAAGTTTGTTCTATGAAAGCAATTTGACCGATATTGGGAGTATATTTTTCTAGCGTAATGCAATGACCAAATATGAAACCCTTCACAAACAGGAATCTACACACATCATCCCTTAGCACCATGCTACACGTTTCAAAATCAGAATTGTAACTCTGGATTTAGAGTCAGGAGAACAGCTGTGATAAACGGACAGATACCTGGAAGTTCCAAGCCGTGGGAGTTTGGATTGTTTGAAGTGCGTCTCTTGAAGAAACACCACTTGGGCACGATTCCTCCACACCTCACCCATCACCTGTATCCTTTTTTCCGGTATGTTCAGACCATGTGCATTCAAAGATTGGAGGGCGACCTTCGGCATTATGTTTGCAGAGCGATCCTAGGAGTCCCAGCTGAAAGAGAAAAAAAAAAGGGGGGTTGAGGAATTCAGAAATCTAGAAAAATAAATGATAGAAAAGTCAAGCGAGGAGAAGAACCCGAAAATGAGCTGAGAAGGTCCCAAGCATAGAGTAAGAGGTGTGAGACTAGAGGGTCCCAACCAAAAATCAAAGTATTTACCACCACGTAATGTATATTAACTCATCCCCACTGTTCCACAGATGAGGGAGCAAGGCCTATTTGGGAGTACAGTAAAAGTCATGGGGAGACCCAGTAACCCTATGGAGTCTCACCAACTATAAACATATATAACAAACAGTCTAACGTATACAACATAATGTTAGGAGAATTCAAGGAACTCCTGTGCAATTCTCCGCCCCCGAGTAGGTGACAGTAACAAAGAGGGAACTTAGTACCACCCATTTCAATTACACCCGTAGCCACACCCCTCTCCACTCACAGACTACAGAGGGCAGAAACACTGGGCCTGGGAAGAGCACAGGGGATGGGTAACACCCAACATCCATACATCTATAAGATAGGAGATTTCTAATTGATCCTGTGAAGTTCCCTGTCCTTGGCTAGGTGACCCAGGAAGTTTTCTTTTAAATTTTTTTTCATTTATTTTGAATTTTTTGTTGCTATTCTGTCTCTCAGTGTTACAATACACCTACCATTCGATTTTTAGACTGATCATTTCTTTGTGAGTGGGCAAACATTCAAAATCAGCAGGGGATCAAATACCTATTTCCTTCACTGTAGCTCTTGTTTAGTGGATAACGAGGCAAGGCTCTGCTGGATCTGTGTGAGGGCCACCAGCAGCAGTTCCCCATCTGTGAAGTTGCCGCAGAGGCCTTGGATCTGGCAAAGGAGACTGGCATATCGCTGGCGTGGGGGTTGGTGACAGGTCCCTTACCTTGGCTAGGTGTTCAAGAGAGCTGGAAGAGCTGTTGCTGAAGGATGGTAGATGTTGCTTTGCAGAGCAGGACGGCGCCATCTTGGCCATGCCTCGGAGCTGCTGGGGGATGTAGGAAGCTGTGCAGTGAAAAACCGGGACAAATTTGCTGCTGGATTGCTCTGTGGGAGGCTGCGGGACTTCCTCCCAATAGGCATCTGGTGGGAAACTGTCCAGTGAGCCTGAAAAAGTCAGTGAGAGAGCCCAGCTCGGTCACAAGTGTCCACTCCTCTCCATGGCTAGCCGCGCCCCAACAATAGCGTTTTCTAGTAGCATTTTAGTAGCATTTTGGAGCATTAGCATTACATGTAGGCTGCTAGGAGCATTTTAGTAGCATTTAGGAGTGTTTAGTAATGTTTAGAAACATTTAGGAGAGTTTAGCTTTTTTTCTGTTGGATAAATTCTACAAAAACAATTTTTTTTCTGCTCCTAGATGCTGCAGTTGAATAAACACTAATAGCCTAAAGTAGTATGCATGGACACATAGGATAACACTATTTAGCTTCTAGGAGCAAAAAAAACAAGAATAGCTTCTAGGAGCTTGAAAAAACGCTAGTGTGCATGGAGCCTAAAAATGCTAATAAAACGCTAATGCTCCTAAAAGGTCCTAAAAAGCTGCTAAAAAAAGCTATTACCAGCATTTTTTATCCTGCATTTTTTGAGCTTAAAAAAAATTGCTAGTGTGCACAGAGCCAATTTTACAACACACGCATTTTTTCGGTCACAAGCTCAGTCACAAGCGTCCACTCCTCTCCATGGCTAGCCATGCCCCAACAATAGCGTTTTCTAGTAGCATTTTAGTAGCATTTTGGAGCATTAGCATTTTTATAGTACATGTAGGCTGCTAGGAGCATTTTAGTAGCATTTAGGAGCGTTTAGTAAAGTTTAGGAGCATTTAGGAAAGTTTAGCTTTTTTTCTTTTTTTATTCTCTGGCTATGTTTATTCTGCTGCCATGACCACTGCCCCAGGTTTCCTGTTTCAGGGTGGCTCCTGTCACTTGCAACATCTTATGGAGCAGGCCTTGCATGCAGGGACTAGAGTTGTGTCTCTGTACACAGGGGCGGACTGACAACTCATGGGGCCCCCGGTCAATAGGGGATCATGGGGCTCCTGTGTCTTTGCCCAAACTCAAAAAAGCCTATGAAAAAGGTACCAGGGGCATCTCATGGGGCCCCCTACTGACCCCAGGCCCTCGGGCAGTGCCCGAGTTTCCAAATAGTCAGTCCGCCCCTGTCTGTACACTGTGTGCATCAATAGAAACACACAGCCTGCAGCCTAAGATGGCAAGGCACTCTCCAGCTCCTCTCACATCCTCTCCCCTGCCTTCTCCAAATTAACTGATTATGTGGAGACTGCACTGTCTACTGTTAACTCTTTTCTGTGAAGACTGGAAGTTCAGCACTAATAGAGCTGGAACCAGCAGCATTGAAAGCTGTAAACTGTATGTTGACACTGTCTGAAAAACTCTAAGGTCACATTCGCACGGACATTTAGGCAAATCCCAACAGTTTCCTGCTGCTGGGTTTGATAGATGCAAGCAGATAGCTGCGGGCACCAAGCCTGTATATTGCAATGACAGGCTGTCAGCAGCGGTAGCTATTTGTGCCTATTCGCACAGCTAGTGATCACCTGCTGTGTAGCAGAATGTGTTCTGGGGTGTAATTCTAAGTATGCTCATACTGCATTTTACGAATACCTTATTAATTGACAAGTTTTAGTAGTAGGAAATAATTTCTTTCTTCATTTTCCAAAAATCTGTGACAAGAAAATAAAGAATTAAAAAAAAAAACAATTCGACCCACTGGGCCATTTAGAGTCTGGGAAAAGCGATCATTATCCAGGTTTAGGCTAGGTTCACACCAATGCAGGTTGCGTTTGAGCCGTTTCTGAATTGTGTTTTGCATTGTGTTTTGTGTTATTGATGAGTTTTTGATGTATTTTGCATTTTTGGTTTTTTTTTAGTTTTTTTATTTTTCTTGTTGCTAGGCAGATTTAAAACAAAGCACAAAACGCATAAAAAACGCTGCAAAAATGCATCAAAACGCAGCAAAAACACAATACATGCCTTTCTGCAGCATTTCCACTGAAGTCTATACAACCAAAAACACAACTTTTTGCGTTCAAAAAAGTTCCTGACCCTTTTAAAAAAACCGCACCAGGTGAAAACGCTCAGATGTGAACATGTTCCATAGGAAATCATGTTAAATGGACTGTACTGCCTTTCTGCAAAACGCTACAGAAAATGTTTAGGTGTGAACCTAGGGAAAGAAAATCTGGATTTTTTTTTTGAATGTCTAAAGTAGTTGTAAAGGCTAAATGTTTTTTTAACGTTATGCATTCTCTGCATTAAGGTAAAAAATCCTTTTAGGTGCAGTTCTCCTTCTGTTCCTGTTCCCCTCCCCTCCGATACTTACCTGAGCCCGATCTCGCTCCAACGCTGTGAGACTCAGTGAGAGCAGGGGGGCCCTTGACTCCTACTGCTGTCAATCAAATCTGGTGATGAGGAAAAAGGGGGCGGGGCCAACCGCACTGTGTGTGTGTCAATAGATGTACGCAGTGTCGCTCTGGATTCAGCCCACGCGAGTACCCCCCTTAGAAAGCAGCTTGCTTGGGGGGGGTATTCGGAAGGCAGAAGGACCTAGGAGTGCCAGTGGGGGACTCCTGAAGAGAGGGATCGAAAACTATTGCATAGAACAGGTAAGTGTAACATGTTTTGTTTTTTTTGTTTTTTTGTTATGTTTTTTAAAAGATCCATTACAAATCACATACCATTTGTGTAGCAATCTCCTCATCAGACCACAGTTTCACAGTGCATACTATGACTTGCAATATCAAGCAGCTAACTCTTTCTTATCTGGGTCTAAATTTGGTGTTACCAAACTTTTACGTGTTGAGGGGGATGAATAGATGAGATGGGAATTCACCTAAAAGACATTTGCCCTGGGCCCACCAGTGTCTTTAACCAGTTCCTGACCGCCCCACGCAGATATACTGCTGCATGGCGGTTGCTGTGCGCTGGATCACATATCTGATACGCGATTAGTGCTTTCAGGTATTGTTATACAGGATTTATTATTATTATGTATGGCCGTGTGCCCGCCACCCAGGATGTCCTGTGATTCAGCACAAGTTGATCAATGGGTCCCGGCCAATGACTGATCATCAGGACCCGCTGATCGGCTCAGTGATTCATGGAACAAAGCTTTGTGATTGTGAACAACACAGAGCTCTGTACTGTGAGAGGCGATCTTGCTGTTTTTTTTATTCCCTGCTAAGCAGGGAAAAAAACAAGAAGGTCCCTTAGTTAAAGCACCACATATTACACACATTAACATTTGTTAGGCACACAATTAACCCCTTGATTGCCCCTAGATGTTAACCCATTCCCAGCCAGTGCTATTAGTACAGTGACAGTGTATAGCATTAGCACTGATCACTGATTTAGTGTTACTATTGCTGTCAGTGTAAGTTAGCCAGTTAGTGAACCCCCCAACCAGCGTCAGCTAGTGTCAGATTGACTGTCACACGATCACAGTCTCATTATAAGTCGCAGATCGCGGACCATCGTATTTAGACACCATAACGTTTATGCAAACCAATTAATATATGCTTATTGGGATTTTTTACCAAAGACATGCAGCAGAATATATTTTGGCCTAAACTTATGAAGAAATTGTATTTTTGTTAACTTTTTATTGGATATGTTTTATAGCAGTAAAAAATATTGTTTGTTTGTTTTTTCAAAATTTGCAGTCTTTTTTTCCTTTATGTAATAAAAAATAAAAACCCTAGTAGTGATCAAATACCACCAAAAGAAAGCTCTATTTCTGTGAAAAAAATGATATAAATTTCTTTTGGGTACAGCATTGCATGACCATAAGTTAAAGTAGCATAAAGTCGAATAGCAAAAAATGGCCTGGTCTTCATGAGGTCAAGTGGTTAAAAGGCGTTACTTGTAAATCTGGTTAAAATTCTGTGCTATATGTTATGGTATGCTATCACCTGCTGGCCAAGCTGTGAAAAGATAATTTTTCCACTAACAGTAAAGTGGCTGAAAGACTTCATGTATACTTTCCTTTTTCAGATATACAGAGTGAAGTACTGTAAACCATACACTACATAATCATTTTCTAAAAATTGTTCCCACCAGAATATGAACACCCATTGTTTAGTAAAGATGGTAGCTAGAGTAGGGACATCACACTAGTAAATTAAACTAGTCAAGTTTTAGTCTTTGCACTTGGAAACTGGCAGCCATTTTTTAGGTCAATGCAAAGACTAACCAGTAAATCAAAATCCTTGTTTTGTCTGCAACACGCTGCAAAAATTATTGTTGTAAACTGATTGGTAGTGTAGGGAACTGTTATTTTATACATTAGTTGTGGTTTGTTTACATTCATATACAGCCACTACCATAGAGGTCCCATTGCAGACAAGTCCCTAGGTGTGCTTCCTGCCCCTGCTAGGAGGTCAAGAATCCTCAGGATGTTATATAGTTTGTTTTCCAGGAAGTATCAGGCAGAGGGTGCCAGCCTGCCATGTGCTGTGTATCTGGGGGGGACTGTATGGTGATTCTGTGAGTATTGATCCAGATTAACAAGGCTGCTATCTATCTAGTTGTTACTGAAGCAGATTAGGTCTGCCTCTGTTATATTTCAACTTCTGTATTGGAACCCTAATATCTCTGTAAGAGAGAGAGTTGTGGTTCATTATCATTATTCTATTTACACACTGCAGAATCCTTATAGTTGTCTATATATATATATAGATCAGTGTTTTCACCTGCATAAGACTGTCAGGTGAACTTTCTGTTAATTGCAGTGTATCTTTGCAGCCTCTTTGCTTAAAGCCATAGCATCCTTATTGGTCTGGATCTCCCTTTAGCTAGGATTAGCATAGGGAACGTTGGATAGATTAGGCTAGAGGTAGGTTAGGCATCTGATGACCACTTAGACAGATAGAGGCCCGGTTGCAGTGACAGCCCAGTTTTATGGATAGGGACTAAGAGTGAGGATAGATAGGGCATTTTATCCTTTTAGGTGATGCATCGCTGATTGTCAGACAAGCAGTGCATTCATCCGCATAGAATGTGTTACTTGGACGCCATCGCAGCATCTGAAGTGGAAGTGTGCATCTTATTGACTCTCACCTCTCCAGGGTCCCCTACAACCGGACTGCGCTATAACCCATGGTTGGAGGTATTCTGTATACTACATGCACATATACCCGGGTATAATTGCAACCTCCCAATTTATGGTAAATTGTAATTCCCGAATGTTATTCTTATGCATCCTGTTTTATGTGGCTGCTTTATATAAACTTTGCATTATTCTCATACAGGTGTGGTGACATGTTTTCATGTTAGATATATAAGCTGGGTGCATTAATACTGTTGTGTATAGTTACTTTAAGTTGTCTACCTGTTACATTCCTTGAAAGGGATGAGTCTCCTCAATTGCAGGATCCCTATTCTAGGTGGAGGCACTGCCATTTGTATTATCACAACCCCCTCTTCCATATAGTGAAGGCTCAGGATTGCCTACTCATATACAGGTTAGCGCCATAGCCTGTTTGGTGTGGGCCATTTCACATAACCCCTCCCAAACAGGGCTACAGTAGCAATGGACAATAAAAAAAGTTATTATTCGCATGCTTTTTTTAAAATAAGGTCTTAGGGAAAAAAAAATATATTAAGAATCAATGCAGAGTCTTTTTCAGGGATCATCTACTCACCGGCGCACATCTATGCACTGGCACTGGATCTCTGTCAGCCGTGGCGGTGTGCATGCGCATGTACAGGAGCGCGCGGTTATGCGCATGCGCACCGGTGTGCAAGTCATCACAAGGCTGGCTATTTAAATCACCAATACACTTTAGCCTATGCCTTCTGGTCTATAATGTCCTGCACCCATAACCTGATTTTGTTGACTGTATCTGATCTGACCCTGACTACGAAAGAACTCCTGCACCGACCCGGCTTATCCCTGACTATCTGCTTGCCTTCTCCCTTGTACCTGATCTGCCTGATTGATCCTGATCCGGATTGTCTGATGCTGCTGCACCTATGTTACTGCATCCGCACCTGGCTTGTATCCTGGTTACCGCCATAGCTACCTGCTGCTGCACCTACGTTCCTGCATCTGCACCTGGCCTTCATCCTGGTCTCCTGAGTCATCACCTGCCTACAGTCATCTCAAGACCCGCCAGGCACTCTTGCCCCTCCTGGTTCAGTGCCCTCTGTCCCCACTATCGGGATCTGAGCAGGAGTAGTAAGAGGACGCCCTCCTCTCCACGTCAGACTCCACAACCAGGTACGGCTCTCTACCGCTGTATTTCCCAGTTTGATACTTCTAGAGTATCCAGCTTGTACGATACCTGGTATGGGGATATACGCACCCTAACAAACAAGGACTGGGAAGAGGGCATTCAGCAATATCTCCCTCTCATGATATCAGCAAGGGACAGATGGACCCAACTAAAATTCCTTCATAGAGTGTATTATTCTCTTTAGAGATTATCTTCTTTACGCTACAGCAGATCCTATCTTCCCCAAGTGCCGGGCCTCAGTGGGCACATTCATACACATGGTTTGGTCCTGCCCTAAACTACAAATTTTTGGGGGGGCATTAGTGTCTGAAGTTGGTGCAATAAATGGCCTGACGATACCTATGGATCCACTAATGCTGTTACTGGAGATATGTGACACACTTGCTACCACACACCATAATAAACTATTTTTGTTTTATGCCTTTCATTATGCAAGAAAAGCTATTCTCCTTACGTGGAAAGTGTCTGATTCCCCCTCGATAGCCATTAATTAACAATGTGCTTCCGATATATAAACTCACATATCTAGTTCGCAACTGCCCTAAAACAATTCATAAGATCTGGTCTGCATGGATAAGGGCTCGGGATCTGACAATCTGAAGAAATGTACATGCCTTTCCCTGTTCTTCCCCTCCAACCCATATTCCCTCTTCTCTTTACCATCTGCCTTAATGCTGGATACCTCCTGCCGCTAAACCTGCTGTCCATATAAAGCAATGGCAATATGTAGGCTGTCTCTACTGCTGATTCATTTGGGCTCAATGTACACTATATTACCAAAAGTATTGGGACGTCTTCCTTTGCACGCACATGAACTTTAATAGCATTCAAGGGTTCAATATTGAGTTGGCCCACCCTTTGCAGCTATAACAGCTTCAACTCTTCTGGAAAGGCTGTCCACAAGGTTTAGGAGTGTGTCTGTGGGAATGTTTAGCCATTCTTCCAGAGGCGCCTTTGTGAGGTCAGGCACTGATGTCGGACGAGAAGGCCTGGATCGCAGTCTCTACTCTAATTCATCCCAAAGATGTTCTATCAGGTTGGGGTCAGGATTCTGTGCAGGCCAATCAAGTTCCTCCACCCCAAACTTGCTTATCCATGTCTTTATGGACCTTGCTTTGTGCATCCCCAAACTGTTCTCAAAAAGTTGGAAGCATGAAATTGTCCAAAATGTCTTGGTACGCTGATGTCTTACGAGATCCCTTCACTAGAACTAAGGGGCCAAGTCCAACCCCTTGAAAACAACCCCACACCATAATCCTCCTCCACCAAACTTTACACTTGGCACAATGCAGTCAGGCAAGTACCATTCTCTTGGCAACCACCAAACCCAGACACATCCATCGGCTTGCCAGATAGAGAAGCATGATTCAGCACTCCAGAGAACACGTCTCCACTACTCTAGAGTCTAGTGGCAGCGTGCTTTATACCATGCTATCAAAACTGAAAAAAAAAATTTAAATGAATAAAGAGAATAAGGAATATAGTGCTTTATACCTCTGCATCTGACGGTTTGCATTGTAAGGCTTGGATGCAGCTGCTTGGCCATGCAAACCCATTCCCTGAAGCTCTCTATGCACTGTTGTGCTAATCTGAAGGCCACATGAAGTTTGGAGGTCTTTAGCTATTGACTCTGCAGACAGTTTGTGACTTTTGTGCACTGTGCGATTCAGCATGCGTTGACCCCGCTCTGTCATTTTACATGGCCTCCCACTTTGTGGCTAAGCTGCTGTTGCTTTCACTTTGTTATCATACCACTAACAGTTGACCATGGAATATTTATTAGTATGGAAATTTCACGGATGGACTTATTGCACATGTGACAATCTATCATGGTACCACACTTGAATTCACTGAGCTCCTAAGGCTACGTTCACACTAGCCTTGTTTTCAAGTGGCAGAAAGGTGTTTGGGAAGCGTTTTTACCGCTTCCCAAACGCCTCGGACAATTCTGCCCATTGCAGCACATAGTGCTGTTCTAATGGGAGCGGTAGCGGCACGGCGCGGCACGGTACGGCAAAATAGACGCCTCTGGTCGAGTCAGGAGGCGTTGAAGCCTCCTATTCTAGTCTACGGTTGCAACACGGTTGCAGGGTGTTTGCAGAGCGGTAACACCATCCAAACTTCATTATGTGTTTGTGGGGCATTTTTAACGCTCGGCAAACGCCTAGCAACTGCCGTTGAACCGCACATGCGGTGTTTGCGGAGCGTTTGACGAGCGTTAAAAAACGCTCTGCAAACGTCGGACCAACGCTTGCCAAACGCCCCTGGTAAAACAGTCAAGTGTGAACGAGCCCTAAGAGTGACCCATTCTTTCACAAATGTTTGCAGAAGCAGCCTGCATGCCTAGGTGCTTGATTTTATACACCTGTGACCATGGAGGTGATTGGATCACCTGAATCCAATGATTTGGAGGGTGTCCCAATAGTTTTGGCAATATACTGTATGTTCCACACTAGGTTTCTAGAAACACTGTATGCCCTAGAGCAGGGGTCTCCAAACTGTGGCCCTCAGCTGTTGAAGCACTACAAGTCCCATCATGACTCTGTCTCTGAGAGTCTTGCCTGTGGCTGTCGGAGTCTTGCAAGGCCTCATGGGACTTGCAGTTCCTCAACACCTGGAGGGCTGTAGTTTGGAGACCCCTGCCTTAGAGTTTACCTTTGCCCAAAAGTTTTATAGACATTGACTATGTAGGTGATAACATGTTAGTATACAGTATATCCTGGGGATGTTCCTTATGATGTGTATTTCCACATGTCTCACATCTTCTGCTAGCACGTTTTTGTTTGTATTGTGTTATTTTTTCTTTGTATGTCATTATGATTATTATTGTAATGTCCTTTTATGGAAATCTTAATTAACTTCACTGTTTTAAAACAGTGGAGGGAGCAACTCACACTGTAGCTGTACATTCACCCTTGCTGAACCAGAATTATGTTGTGAACCTTTTAATGAATGCACTGTGTCTTCCTGTGCGATTCACACCGCATGCAAACCGGAGACAATTTGCAATCTTCAGCGGGTGTCAATAATAAGTTAATGACACACCAAATGCAGGTTGCAAACACAGTGAGTGTGACAGCACCACATTGTAGGGTAGTTTTGTACCATGCGATCCAGTTACAGTGCATTTTAAAAAGTAGTGCATGCACTACTTTTTTTGCAGTACGGTGATGTGTGATTTTAGCCCTTTCAAAATTAATAGACTGAAATTGCACCTCACAGAACCACATGTGAATCGCACAGGAATGCACAGCTCATTCCTGTATGCGCATGTACCAGCCCTTACACTAGATTTTATGGATATTTGTTTAGGGAGAATCAGGGAGCAATATATATATTTTAGACAACTTCACTATAACCTGCTGACTTATACACTGCATTGATGATGGTCAACAAGCTGTATGCAGTTAATAGTAACTGGCTATAATATACCCATTTGAAGACCAAAATGTTACTCCCCATTCCTGCCCAGTCCATTTTTCAGTTTTCAGCACTGACTGACAAATTGTTTGGTCAAGAAACACTGTACCCAAATTAATTTTCAATCATTTTTTTAAAATAGTTAGAGCTTTCTTTTGGTGGTTTGTGTGATTTTTTTTTTCGTTACAAATTGAAATTCGGATGAAATTTGCATCCGAATCCACAAATCACAATAGTAATGAATTTCAACGAGTCCAAAATACATTATACCGAAAATAACAAATTCTCTTGTAATAATTTGTTCATTCAGATGACATGATGCAATAGTTTGGCCCTTTTATTAATGTTTGCAGCTTCCAAAATAACATAATGAATGATTAGAATTGATTTGGATCCATTCACTTTTATTCTAGTGAGCGTAGCATGAATATTTTAATTAGATTCTTTTTTTATTGTGGTTGAACTTGAGAGACCATTTGTTTGATTTGTACTGCATGGCCCTAAATTAAGTAAAAGGAAATCAATTCAACTTAATAGCATGACAAATAAATATGTATTTATTCAGATTCATTCTTTTTATTTGGATGAGAACGGTGCAGTAGTCTTTGACTCTTGGAAAATCAGATGATTCTTTTTGCATTAACATTTTTCATTATTATAAAAATGCATTACATATGAAATGGAAGCATATTGCAATAAATACAGTAAGGTATAAATGTGAAATAAGATGATTGCTACTTACTGTATTTGGGATGGATGGAGATGGATCCATCAGAATCTCTGAATCATAATATAATGAATGAATCCAAAATTAATTTTGTTCCATTGGTTACTTTCAGATGCACAGTACTCCAGGTCATATAGTCAATTAGCTCATTCCATTTCTTTTTGTAGGCTGGACTAGTAGGGATATATCCAGTCTTTCGACAACAAAAGATTAACAGAACTTCCAAAAATATGAATTGATTTGGAACAACAAATATATACACCGAAATCATTCTGAAATCAAATAGTTCTAACAAAAAGATTATGCTAAAATGAAATTATTTACTTAATGAATAAAACAAGTCTTACCAGCGCGTACATCTCTATTTGGTGGTATTTTGCTATATAAAGGAAAAGAACAGATTTTTTCTAATTCCTGCCTTAGTTTCTGCTATAAGACTTGGCAAAAAAATCATCTTTCTTCATAAATTTAGGTCAAAATGTATGCTATATATTTTGGTGAAAAAAAAGAAATAGGTGTATATTAATTAGTCTTTGTGAATGTTATAGAGTCTCCAAACTCCCATATTTGGGAAATAGACACTCCAAGGTATTTCATAAAAATCATGGTGAGTTTTTTCAAATTGTAATTTGTTGCTAGAATTGTTTTGAGAAAGAACAAAAAAATATGATATTTCATAATGTTGTAATTGTAAAAGAAAGTTATTTCTCACTTACGGCATAGGCATACTTACAGTTACACCCCAAAATACGTTCTTCTACTCCTCCCAAGTATGGAGCAAGTATGGAGCAAAGAGAGGCCCAAAATACAAGGAGCACCTTCAGGTTTTAAAAGGGGCTTAAATAATGCATCTGATTTCCTGACTACCTATCACACTTCTTGGGGCCCTGAAATGCCAGGACAGGAGACATTTTGCAAAGTAGATCCTTCAACCTTTAAATTAGAGGCATAGTGAGCCTTTTGAAGATCACATTTTTGCAACATGTTTTTGGAAAAGGAAGAAAGAAAATTAAAGGTTTTTTTTTACACACAACCATCAATTCTTAGGATATTTCTCACACATAGTATTGGCATACTTAGGATTACACCCCAAACACTCTCTACTATTCCTCTTGAGTATGGGGATGCCACATGTGTGAGACTTTTTCAGAGTCTAGCTTCATAGATGGGCCCAAACTCCAAAGAGCACCATCAGGCTTGCAAGGGGCATAAACTACGCGTCTAATTTCTGGACTCCCTATCACATTTCTGGAGGCCCTGGAGTACTAGGACAATAGAAACACCCACAAAATGACAACATTTTGGAAAGCACCCAAAGTATTTTTAATAGGCATGGTGAATCTTTGAATATTTAATTATAAACATGCAAGAGCTGGTACATACCAGTAGAGGAAGTCACCTACAAATAAAAGGCACAGTATGTGTTTTTAAAAGTAGAGACACATTTTTACAAGAAATGTAAAAGTTACATGTTACAGGAGGGAGGAGGGACCTCCATATTCTATTGTGAGATAGGCATGACTGAATATAAACTAACACTGTACAAACCCTGAGTGTTCAGGCAGCTGTCCATTTTACCTAAAGTTGCTGCCGTGGCTGACCTTCTTCAAAAAATGCTGGTTTTCTGAATGCTGATGCCTCTATGGTTTTGTCATAGTTTGTCCCTGTCCTGTCATTGTCATTGCTGGATAGCTTGACCTTCATGCAAACGGCGTTAGTTCTGCCAGAGCCATGTTAGAAAAGGATTTTCAAGGGGAAGAGTTTGGAGTACCATTTTTCTCACAAAAGGTATATTAATCTCATACTTCTTCACCCTTCCTTTGTGTGAACCAGACACTTGGTTACAATTAAACACTAACCAAAATTTCCCCTCATTTCATGTTATGACAACCACAAAGGATGAGCAGAAAGTTGAGATTTTAACACTGGACACCCAATGTATCAATAAACCATTGATCAAATATTCTATCATTTAAAATGATCTTTTGTTTGAAAATGATTATTTGACACAACCAAGAAAAAACGGATTTGGTCCAGTACAATAGGTTTTTCAACAGATCAGATAATTCTCTTGCAATGAAGTTGATCAATTACATATCAAAATAATTAGTAAGTGCAAACACTCTCTTAACCATTAGCCGCCCGGCCAATGGCCGTTTGGCGGCTTCAGATGTGCCTCTTCATTCCGGGTGCACGCCATTTGGCGTGCTCCCGCACATGCGCCATTTGCGGTAATGCAGAGCGGCGCAGCAGAGGGATCTGTCACGGGCCGTGCACCTCGGACACGGCCGATGACAGATCCGAGTACCGGCTCCCGTTGCTGGTACCATGTGACCTGCTGTGACCAATCACAGCATCTCACATGACAGTTGTATACAATGGATGGCTTCATTCATGATGCCATCCATTGTATACTAGTGCCTAGCTGTGAATGGTCACAGCTAATCACATGCACATGTCATGTGATTAGCTGTGACCAAATCACAGCTAAGCACAAAAAAAAAAAAAAAAAAAAAAAAAAAAAAGCTGAATGAATCGATTTCATTCAGGTAAATGCTTGCTTATAGCAAAGTAATTCTTTGCTATAAGCAAATTGTGTAAAAAAAAAAAAAAAAAAAATACTGATCACTTCCCCAAAGTAGTACAGTGTTACTATGGTAACATTGTACTACTTTGGTCATAGTAAAATATGAAAAAAAAATCTTGAAAAAAATAAAAAAAAAGTAATAAAAATTAAATATAATAATAAAAAAAAAAAAAAATTAAAAAAAAATATATATTTTTTTTTTTCATACTGTCACCAGTCAGTGTCCCTGTTAACCGCCATGCCAGTTATATGATGACGCTGTACTGCACTGGTGACAGTATGTAAAAAAAAAAATAGTGAAAATAATTTTTTTAATTTTTTCATTTTCCGAAAAATTATGACATAAAAATACAACTTCAAAAAACTCGCCATGCCTCTTATGAAGTACGTCGGACTGTCTACTCTGCAAAAAGGGGTCATTTGTGGGATATCTGTACTGTTCTGACATTCTTGGACCTCAAGAAATTAGATTGGCTGTCAGTACTTCAGGATTGATCAATATTCAGATCTATACCATAGTTTGTGAACTCTATAACTTTCCTACAAACTAAAAAATACATCCTAATTTGGGTTATTTTCACCAAAGACATGTAGCAGAATACATCTCGGCCTAAATTTATGAAGAACAATTATTTATTTGTAAACTTTTATAACAGAAACAAAGAAAAATGTGTTTTTTTTTCAAAATTTTTGGTCTTTTTTTGTTAATTTAGCAAAAAATAAAAACCCCAGCAGTAATTAAATACCACCAAAAGAAAGCTCTAGTTGTGTGAAGAAAATGATAAAATTTTAGTTTGGGTACAGTGTTGTATGACCGCGCAATTGTCATTCAAAGTGTGAGAGCGCTGAAACCTGAAAAATGGCCTGGGCAGGAAGGTGTAAAATTGCCCGGTATTGAAATGGTTAAAGAATCAGTTACCTCTTTTTATACTATATACCATATAGTAAAGTGGAGCTCCCACATGTTGTCTCAATCATCATTATTTAGCTCCACGTCATCACTGACCCGTGCTGTTGGGCTTACCTGTAGGAGCCTACCTGTCTCTGGAAATAATTGTTTATAAAAAAATTGAGACAGTGCTACGGTAAGGGTATCATCCAACAATTGCTCAAGCCCACTTGACTGAAGGGAGAGCTGGGGCCAGTCCCAAGTTGCACTTGAAAGGTATGCCTGAACTAGATAATGTAGATAATGGAAAAAATGAGAGTTAGGAATATAAACATGATGTTGATATAAACATTTTAACCCATCAAATAACATCAGAGCTCCATTTCTGTTGACATCATGAAGCTTTTTAACACCAAATAAAGTCCATAGGACAGGATCAGGGTTTTTTATAACAATGGGGTAAATTTGGACTATTCCACAGCGGATTGTGCAAGGAAGCATTGCAGTGCCATATTGCAAATCTTGTTGCTTGTGTTGGTTCAGTGCAGTGCCATTCATTATAAATCACATCCCCATGCACCCATAGAAGTGCTTTGCAACACAGCAAACATTTGCCAACGCATTAACGTGCATTGCAGTGAACATCCAGAAACTGACCTTTTTTGTGTGTTCTGGTGTGCTAGATAGCTCATTCAAATGATAATGCATGGCATTCACCAAAAATGTTGGCAATGAGAGTACATATTGTGAAATGTAAATGATCAAGAATTCCTGAGTGTACTTTTTATTATATAATACAGTAGGTTAATGGTGGAATGCAGTGTTCATGTATTTTTGTGCAACAACTACTGTACATCAGTATCAACATGAGTATTCAGTAGAGATATATTCTTCAGCCAGTAGATGGCAGTGTTTATAAGTTTGTAGCTGCATCTATGTTTGTCTTTTCTCTACAAAACAAGTTCCTGTTTTCTATTTGCAGAGGAGCAGCAGATAAACACATGTGAACTGTGCACTGTCTGTTCTGTAGGGCTTTATACCAAATCTCTAACAGTTAATATTTGTATATCTGAATAGGTAAGGATTTGTGGTACCCATGCTGTAGAGGAAAACTGACTTGGTATTGTGTCTAATTTGATAACTGAGGAAGGTGGAAAGACAGCACTGGACCCGCAGGTACACTCCACTGATATTGTCATCTAAGATATTAATGTAGGTATAAATTATCTGGTTCCTGGGCAGATGGCTTCTACACCCCAGAGGATCTCTACAGTCTCCCTGGCTTGCAGTGTATTGTTAGAAGAGTTGAAATTGAAGCACCACACTGTTAATAGGTTCAGATACAACTTTATTCCATTAAATGTCAGAGGTATGATTTGAGAAGTAGCAAATGCGTTTTGGGGGGTCCAAGTGTCCCCTTCATCAGGGATAGAAAGAATATAAAAATATTTTCTTTTCAATCTGACATCAATACAATAACCCCTCAAAGGCATCATGATTAAAACCAAACAGCCAATCGTAGAGTATAAAAAAAACCCAAAAACATAAAAATGAGAACACGAGTGCTGAAAAAAAATGAGAAAAAAAAACTACATTCTCAATTTTATTTAGCACTCATGTTCTCATTTTTATGTAATTTTTTTTTTTGGATACTCTCATTATGATTGACTGTTTGGTTCTAATCATGAACCCTTTGAGGGGACATTTTATTGATGTCAGATTGAGATGAAAATCTTCTTATGTTCTTTCAAGCCCTGATAAAGGGGGCACTTGGACTACTTTTCAAATTATATCCTGACTTTTAATGGAATAAAGTTGTATCTGGACCTCTTAACAGTGGTGTGGAGCTTCAAGTTCAACTCTTCTTATGCGATAATGACAGTTGTTTAAGTAAGTTGACCTCACTTCAGGATTGGATAAAAACAAGTATCCAGCAATAAGTAATTATACTAGTATACTGTGTGTGAATGAAAGAAATCAAGTAGAATGCAATAAGCTTTATTTCTTATCATAGTACTACAACACATAGTAATTTGCAAAGTGAAGTAAGTCATGTAACCATTTAGTCTGAAAGTATGTTGTCCATCAGTGTTTGGTCACGCCCCTCATCTGCCCGCTATCAGCAGTTTCAGAGCTCGACTAAGGGATGTGGTGTTAGTCAGGACTTCGAATGATGAAATGCGTAGGGAAGGGCCTGGATATACATCATCATGCACGGTTGATCGTAGATTGCGGCTGGAGGCATCAGCCGGAATCAATTCCTTTCTGAGATTGCATTTTACACTTGTGTCAGTGGCAACACTCAGAAATGTGAGTTTATGGAATATATTTTGTAATAAAGATTTTTTATGGTTTTGATTGACAGAGTTTTTCCTCTTTCTTTCTTGATTCATGTGACCTTATGAGACACAAAGAGAATGCTCAGCAGAACGGAGACAAGGAGTGGTTCTTGGCTGTAGGTTCCTTAGAAGGGTGCCTGAGAGGAGAAGCGTTTTTGGCTGCAAGTTCCTACTCTCAGAGTTCACGCACGCACAGCTGGTTTATAATATTACCAGCCTGGAGCTTTGGTGAGCTCATCTAATTTATCTGATGCTGGAGAAACACACAATCTTCTTTTGCAGGTGCATGGTAAGAAGATAAGAAGACACAAATTTTGTCATTTATGGTGGACATTCTTTATATATATATATATATATATATATGTATATATATATATATATATATATATAAAATTATCACAGTGGATTCAATTTTAATGTATGATACGAATTGTATGATTTGAATATTTATTGCACAGTAGCACTTTGTTCAATATTTGCATATTCTACACACTTAAATGTTGAACATTTTCACATTTATTTCTAGGGGTGCTTATATGAATTGTATGATTTGATTATTTATTTACTATCTACCAGTCCATCCCCCACAATTATTACCTTTTGTACCACCAGCCCCTTCTTCTTAGATTGTAAGCTCCAAGGAGCAGGGCCCTCCTAACCCTCTTGTAATGAACTGTATTGTTGCTGACTTGTCTCCCTTTATATTGTAAAGTGCTGAGCAAACTGTTGGCGCTATATAAATCCTGTGTAATAATAATAGTAGCACTTTTTTTCAATATTATGTATACTTTATACTTTATATATTTTTGATTGCTGAATATTTTTCACATTTATTTGTTAGTGGTTATATAAGAGGGGTTTAAGTTTTATAATTTGAGAAGACATTTATTGTATGACTGCACTTTATGGTTTAATTAGCACAGTATATATATATGGGATGCGTTTTTTTGTGCTTCACAGCATTGATTGTGGTGGGGGCAGGATAGCGCTGTTTTTTTATATTTTATGCAGATAGTCTGAAAGTATATCTAAAACTTTTGTTTAGTTTGGTTACAGTAGGGCAGCAGTAAAACCTGTCAGGGTTTTTTTTTTTTTTTGCTGTCTATGTCTTTTTAATTAGCATTCCCTACATTTCCTGTCTCCAGAGACATAGCAGGAAGTGAAAGTAAATGGTTCCAAAGTAAGAAGACAGTTGTCACTAGAGCAAGTGTCCACATAGACATATTTCCCCTAATTTCCTGTTGAAGCAGCAACTGTAAAATTATGTTTTTTTGTCTCATTGCTAATGGTCACCAGGATAAATAGAAAGGGTGAATCTCTCCAGCTGGGACAAAGACATAAATAAAAATCTAAAAAGGGTTTACCAAATTTAAATGTATTCTGAAACAAAAAGGTTTTAGCTTTAGATATAACTTAAAACTTACCATATTCCTATCAATAAACCATGAATTCTGATTGGGTGCTATAGAACATTTTTTGTGTATTGCTGAAAATGTTGGATTACCCCGGCATGTTCTTTCATTGATCTATGCTAACATTTTTAGCCAAGCCCATGCTGACAAAATATGGTAGCTGATAGTCCCGGGGCCTGTGAAAGATAAGCCCTTGAGTCATTTGGTTAACACCCATCACTCTCATTTTCTTCCCAAATCTCCTTGTTTGTGCTGAGCAAGTGAAAGCTATTTCATTATTCCAAAATATAAAAATGCCACCAAGATACTCTGCCAGTCTTCGAGGACTTCTACCATGGATGTTCCTGTTGCTTCAATCAATATTTACTTTGGTTTTTTTGTTCTTTTTTTCCCAAGAGTACACAATAGAGAGAAATGTTCATAGATATCCAGGTAAGAGTTTTCAATTATATTGAATACAATTCCCTGCAGCCTAACAGAACCGTTATTTTTACCTTGTATTGACTGAAGATATTTCTGTATACATATTGAACTTCATTTTGGGTTTTAGATGCATTGTGGATTTTTTTTCCTAGAGTGATAAGATTAATTTGTGAAAAGGTCTGTTCAACTTAATTTACTTGTCCTCACTTTGTCACTTGAAATTGTCATGTTTGCATTACTACAATGCCAGTTTACCTACAGCCAATATTTTTTATTTTTAATAAATGTTAGTAAGCTGTCACAAGCGTCTTGCAGATTTACACAGACAATTATATTTTGGCACCTAAAAATCACCCGCCTGCTACAGCCATTATAATGGGTTTCTCATTGTTTCTATTTTTTGCATTCATTCCACTTTATTGGTTGTTCTGGGGTAGCTATAAGACTATTCTAGCTTTAACATGACGTAGAAAGAAATCCATCTCAGCCAACCATTTTTTTCTCAAACATTCTCAACCAGGAGAACATGGGGAAGGCTTAGAGACTACAATCCAAGCTAAAGTTGTTGGATCATTCAAATTATATTACGTTTGTAGGCACCTTTAGTGGCAATACACAGGCCTTTAAAGGAGATCTGTAACCAAGTAAAGAACACTTGGATATGCAGCATTTCATTAATTAGATAAAGTAATATCTATCTGCCATGTTTGTTAGTGTCTGGGTTAAAGATACACTGCAATACTCAATTTGCTTGAGGTGCAACCATAATGGAACATAAACTAAGATGTTTACTCTCCGAGTGATGTTGAAGGCTCCCAACTCTAAGCTCCTTTCTGTTAAATTGTTGGACATTGAAAGAGACTCATTTGGGGCAAAGTGAAAGATCATTTTCAATCTAACTTCACCCCATCCCACCTATGCTCAGCTCTCCCACGCTCCCCTGCTGCTGTTCCTCTAAAGTCCTAGACCTGCTTATGCTTTGTGTTGCATGGTGTCAGAGCTTGATATCGGCCACTCCCTCGTGTAATATTATTCAGGCTTGGCAATTGACAAATGAGGCACGACCACTGCATCAGACATGTGCATTTTATTACCATTTGTTTTTCAGACGAAAATGTCTTTTTCAGAGATTCAGATGTATATGAATCTCCGAATGGACTTAGTGGCGAATGTCAACGAATCCAAAAAAAAGTTATAATGAAATTAACAAATGCATTTGTTTCCTTCAAAGGATGTCACATGATGTGAAAGTAAATCGGGCCCATGGGGAAATTAATTCAATTTTCAAATTTGTTTGCTAATTTGGATTCAGATAACAAATGTATCCAAATTTTGTTCTATTTGTTAATTCGAATGCACATGATACCTGTCGATTTTGTCCAGTAGGCTCATGCAATTTCTTTTGGTGGGTTGGACTAGCGTCCAAAAATATTTAATTCTTCCAAATTGAATCTATCTTATTCTATAATATATAGACTATATAGCAATCTTCCGGGAAAAATGCAAAATTTTCAAATCCGCCCAGATCAACGAATGTACAAAACACATACTGAAGATAGGAAATGAATTTTGAAAACGAATCAGTTCAGCATAACAAATATGACTAAATAAAATTTGCCAATGACCAAATGCATCCAAAATAAATAAAAATTTCTGGCGTGCACATGTCTACACTGCATCATAGGAGGGGGTCACAAGCTCCAACATACACAGAAACCATGGGTAATTTGTGATGACTTTGATGGAGCAATGGAAATGTAAGGGAGCAAATGTGTATATGTGAGTCAGGGGTTGTGGTGGAATAAGAATTAAATATTCTCAGTAAATAAAAGGATTAAAAACGTCAGATTTTGTATTTGCTGATTATTTAGAAATGAAACCATATATTTAAGAAAGGTGAAGTACTTTTATAAAGTTGTATTGTGTCAGTCTCCCCTAACAGTGTAAACTTCAAAAGCATCTGCATGTATACTTGGTTATTTTTCAAATCTGCAGAGAATTAAACATTGCATGAATCACGTATGCCTAGATTCTTAAATTACATGATGTTCCATAGACAGATTTGCATGCAGGCAAATCATAGCTTACAAATATCCTGATACACATCATTCACTGGTCTTGTTTCAGGTGTCTAGTTTTGTAGCAGAATTTTTACATACATTTTTCAGCCATATCAGTCAGCCTTGCACTGAGACATAATGCACAGACTCTTTATTTCAAATTACTGTATATACAGTACCTTAAAAAAGTATTTATACCCTTTGAAATTTTCCACAGTTTGTCATGTGACAACCAAAAATGTAAATGTATTTTATTGGGCTTTTATGTGATAGACCAACACAAGGTGGCACATAATTGTGAAGTGGAAGGAAAATAATAAATGGTTTTCAAAATTTTTTACAAATAAATATCTGAAAAGTGTGGCGTGCATTTGTATTCAGCCCCCCTGAGTCAATACTTTGTAGAACCACCTTTCACTGCAATTACAGCTGCAAGTCTTTTTACGGATGTCTCTACCAGCTTTGCACATCTAGAGAGTGACATTTTTGCCCATTCTTCTTTGCAAAATAGCTCAAGTTCTGTCAGACTGGATGGAGAGCGTCTGTGAACAGCAAGTTTAAAATCTTTCCACAGATTCTCAATTGGATTTAGGTCTGGACATTGACTGGGCCATTCTAACACATGAATATACTTTGATCTAAACCATTCCATTGTAGCTCTGGCTGTATGTTTAGGGTTGTTGTCTTGGTGGAAGGTGAACCTCTGCCCCAGTCTCAAGTCTTTTGCAGACTCTTAACAGGTTTTCTTCTAAGATTGCCCTGTATTTGGCTCCATCCATCTTCCCAACAACTCTGACCAGCTTCCCTGTCCCTACTGAAGAAAAGGATCCCTATGACATGATGCTGCCACCACCATGTTTCACAGTGGGGATGATGTGTTCAGATTGATGTGCAGTGTTAGTTTTTCGCCACACATGGTGTTTTACTTTTAGGCCCAAAAATTTGATTTTGGTCTCATCTGACCAAGGCACCTTCCTCCACATGTTTGCTGTGTGTCGTCCCCCCCCACATGGCTTCTCGCAAACTGCAAGCAGGACTTCTTATGGCTCTCTTTCAACAATGGCTTTCTTCTTGCCACTCTTCCATAAAGACCAGATTTGTGAAGTGCACGACTAACAGTTGTCCTGTGGACAGATTCTCCCACCTGAGCTGTGGATTCCTGCAGCTCCTCCCATGAGATGTTCAAAGCTTGGGATATTTTTTTGTAACTTAACCCTGCTTTAAATTTCTCCAAAACGTTATCCCTGACCTGTCTGGTGTGTTCCTTGGCCTTCGTGATGCTGTTTGTTCACTAATGTTCTCTAACAAACCTCTGAGGACTTCACAGAACAGCTATATTTATACTGAGATTAAATTACACACAGGTGGACACTATTTACTAATTAGGTGACTTCTGAAGACAGTTGGTTCCACTAGATTTTAGTTAGGGGTATCAAAGTAAAGGGGGCTGAAAACAAATGCACGCCACACTTTTCAGATATTTATTTGTAAAAAAATGTTGAAAACCATTTATCATTTTCCTTCCACTTCATAATTATGTGCCACTTTGTGTTGGTCTATCACATAATATCCCAATAAAATACATGTACGTTTTTGGTTATAACATGACAAAATGTGCAGAAATTTCAAGGGGTATGAATACTTCAAGGCACTGTAGCCTATGCTCATTATACAAGGTTGTGGTGGATGTGTGTCACTCATGGTGCTGGTTGTTGCGGTGCAAATTTTAAGTTGCTTTTCGTTTTTTGTTGGTGTGCAGACAACGAATCAGTTCAGCATAGCAAATATGGCTAAATAGAATTCTTCAATGAACAAATGCATCCAAAACTAAATAATAATTACTGCCGTGCACATGCCTACACTGCATCATAGGAGGGGGTCACATGCTCAAACATACACAAAAACCATGGGTAATTTGTGATGCCTTTAATGGAGCAATGGAGATGTTGGTGTGCAGACAACCAATGTTTCTATTGTGTCTGTTCATTTTATAGAAATAAAATCTTCTTTTGATTTTTTAACCCATATGCAGCAATCCAGAACATTTGGCATATAGTCAATCTGGCAGTTCCTCACACTACATAGTTGTTGGAAAAACTAAAGGAAATTGTGTATGGCATCTTAACTACTTGTGAGAAAATAGGTGGCATCTGACTTTTTCAAAATGAGAGGCAACACTTAAGCTGGCTTCACACCTATGCTATAACACACGTTACTGCAACGCATGGCACCAAACAAACATACTGCACTGCTCTGTGGTGCAGTTATGATTTTTAGGTCAGTTGTGGTCATTTGGCAGCCCATTCAGGTGTAAAGGTGGCCAAAAAGTGAAAAGGGTTTCCTGCAGTGTTCCCTAGTATATACAGTGCAGTATAGCTGTCCAATGTGTTGGCCCATATAAATAATCAATTCACCAATTTTGTAAAACAGGAACACTGTATGGTGACACTTGCAACTCTACACTCACACAGAGGACATGGCAGATGTTCTTGGCATATGTTGAATCAGAGCCCTGCAGCAGCCTAAGCTTCCTTTTGAGGGGTACAGAATTCATGAACTTTATGAATTCTAACTTCACTCCCAAAAAATTAGGCACCTAGGGTTTTTAGGCCTCTAAAACATTGTCTCTAGAAATGTCTCCCCTTTCCTATTTGCCCAAAGCCTTTGTCTTATCAGCTATTTTATGCAGCAGGGAGGCAAAGCAGGGTAAAAGCTCAATTCAAGGCAGAAATTAATGTAACTCTGTATTCAATATCATAATTAAATGTATTTTGTAAATGCAAGCAGTGCAAGTATCTGAATTTAACCTGGTATCAGCCTCTTGCTGTCCTTCTACAGGAGGGTTGGAGTGTGAGAGGAAGAAGCAGCACAAAGTGCCAATTAATTCATGTGCTGATAAGAAGCATGCTGATAGGAAGAGAAGCAGAGTGATAGAGAAATGAGCTCATCACTGTGCTGTTTCTCCTTTCACTGTCCAGTCACAAACTGGGTCCAGGACTATCTGTGTTACAAGTTAGCCTGCAGCCTCTTGTGTGTTTATTCTTACTTCCTTGCTGCTCCTGATTCCTTTCACATGTGTGGTTTGTCTGTGCTCACCTATGGGTATCGTCTGCTATCTTCTGGGTTTTATTTTCTTCCCTTCCATCACTGGCCCACCTCCTAGTTTGGTTGTCTATATAAGGCTGGCCATAGACGGGCCATTTGTTGGCCGATAAACGAAAAATCGGTCATTGCTGCCATGGATACTGTCACCAATGCTTACGAAAAGTGGCCGTTTTTTGTAGATTTTCCAGCATGACCGATAAAAAGAAATGAGATGATCTGTGAAAAATGACTGACGGCATTGCTCCACTAATGGTTTGAATATCGGCCGAGTTTTTGGTCGGATGAAAATTCGGCCGATAAACAACCTGTCTATGGCCTGCATAAGACATGCTCAGTCCAGCCCACTTTGCCTGAGCAACTTCCTAGTTGTTGGAGCTCCCATGTGTTACTACTGGCTGAATCCTACATTGACTACTCGTGTACCGACCCCAGCTTCGTTCTCTGACCTTGCTTGTTTTCCACATGTCCTGACCTCGGCTTGTCTATTGGATTCCGTTTGTCTCCTCCCTTTATACTCTGCTCCCACAAGCGGTCTCCTCAACCTCAGCTGGGTGTACCTGGGGGCCGTGACTTGGTCCCAGCTTGCTGCAAGTCCATCCCCACCATCAGGGGTTCTGGTGAACAAGCAGGCTGGGGCTTAGACTCCGTGCCCTGGGGAACCCCAAGTTGAGGATCAATAAGCACTCACTACCACAGGTGCTGACAATCTGAGCTCATAAAACTGGGTTGAATGATGATACCCATCAGACTGAGGACATCTAGTTACAGAAAATTAAAAAAGAACTTCAAAGGAGTTCTCTGGCCTTAATTTTGCAGCAAAAGTTGTTTATGTTTGAATTGGCTAATAATTTTTATAATTTAATTGTGAATGGAGTTCATTTAAAGTATCTGTATATTTGTTTGTAGTGTAATGTATTATTATTTTAGTTTCCTGCTTTTAAGATCTCACAAAATGCTCACTGAGTACTTGGCACATGGTGCCCTTAGGCTCCCTCCACCTTTGCTCTAGAGGGCCTTCTGCTAGCCTTATGCTAGCATATAGACCTATAGAAAAAAAAAGCTGCTCTCTGAGATCTCTCCAACACAATGAACCACCAGACAACTGGGAACAATTCCCTTTAAAACCTAACTTTCATGTTCAAGCTTCTTATTGGTCTGTATAAATTATCATCAGGTAGCAGTCTCCTTCCAGAGACATCCATCAGTTAGTGTCAGATCACAAAATATCTCTTGAAGAACCCAACAGAGACATTCTATCTTATTTGTAAAACAAAAAAAGCTGACCCCCTTTCTGTCCTTGTATCCATTAAAATGTCACCAACATAACGTTCCTGCAGGAAGATAAAGCTGCTAACTAGATCCACTGTTAGGCCTGTCGTATACGGGAGTTAAAAATGCTGCGTTTTTTACTGATCTGAAATGAGATGCCTTGTTGTCTATGGGATATTGCACAAAGTGTAAAATAAAGATCAGTAGTACAGAGTTGAGTACAGGGCAGTAAAATAAAAATAGAAAATGTTTAATTTGAGTGCAGTAATTTACTGGCATGTTTACTCATTTAGACCCCTTGCACATGAGCGTCATAATTTACTGATGTTTACTCAGGTCAGGAACTTGTGACACTGAGAATTTTACTTGCCTATATCAGCGGTGTATGTACCACAAGGCAAACAAGGCGTTTGCCTAGGAAAGCAATTTTCAGGGGGAGGCGCCATCCCTGAAAAGAAGGGAAACAGGTGGCAGGAACGGGGACCTGGTCAGCTCCGCCATGAGATACAGAGGAAGCTGCACATTGTTGGAGGATGCAGGGATGGCTAGCTGCTTTATTCATTGCGGATGTTAAGCTTAATCGGGTTGATTGGGTGGTCGCAGTAGGTTATGTGTGTTGGTTGGTGGTGGTGATGGCGGGGGGATGGGGGGAGGATTACTATGGCGATGGGCTATGGTGGTGGTGGCAGGTTGGGCCTGGTGGGGGGCACCCAATTGTAGTGTTGCCTAGGGCAATACACCACTGGTCTATACTCATCTATACTCTTACACACCTTTACTCGCCTATACTCAACATTACTCAGGTCTTTACACACAGTTTTTGGCCCCTTGCACATGGGCATCAGAAGTTCCTGAGTAAACATCAGTAAATTATGAAGCCCGTGTGCAATAATATATCCAAACACCCACTGCTAGATGGGAAAGACATGTTGCACATACCAACACAGCAGGGACAGAGATGCAAGTGAATTGATATCTTCTACAGCCTTGCAAGTTACTATTCTTTGATTACTGTCAGCCTTTCTAATCTCTTAGTAGACTTAGTAATTATTTCAGCTACATTGTGAACAGGAATTATTACCTAAAGTATTGTGTTGTATGAGTCCTCAATGTGTCACTCCCCCCTCCCCTTTTCTTCAATCAATATATCAAATACATCACATAAATGAAGTGCAGTATAGGCTGACGCCTTTCCAGGGTCAGTCACCCATTTCCTCAGAGCCTGGATCTGGTCCTGCTCCATATTGATTATTTTGGACAGCCTTGATATGCAGAGCTCTTCTCAGGCTCACTACTACCTGTACCAGGACAGTATCAGAACTTATTTCCTGCCCATACAGGTAAAAGGGAATGGAAAAGCAGCTTAGTAGATCATATGCGGATCAGAAGCACCTGAACCCAGGCACTGATGTTCTGGCATTTCTAGACACAGTCTTGGAAGATTCAACCCTTTCTAAATTGCATCTTAGGAATTAGAACATAGAGACCAAGCAATTTAGGGAATTCTCTGTAAATAATAAGTTCTGCTTGTAAATTTGACTCTTTCTCTCAAATCTCAACCTCTAGACATAATATGCCATAAAATGCCAGTGATAGTTTTATACTTTGGATGTTACATTACTCAGATCATTTCTATGTTGATGTTTATAGGAAGAAGTGAACCATTTCATTTGAGGCTTCCTAGCAGCACGGCTAGTTACATCCTGAGGCTATTTTTTAATTATTTATCATCATATAAATGTATTGAACAGCCACTGTTTTCTACTGTGCTTCGAATTTTATAGCTTTTATCATTCAGATACACACAAATAAAAATGTATTTTTACTCATTTTTCAATGTAAATATAAGACCTCACAACTACCAATAAGGGTTCAGAGGTGGTTAGTTATAACATAAATGATGTGGACACCTGTATAGGTTTAGTGTACAAATGTTTTGCATAACAACATCTCTTTAATAACCTCATTTATTCCTATAGATGGGTACAATTTATTCATAGTGTGACAGTGCAAAGCCCTGCCACAGTCTAAGTTTAGGAAATGAAGGTAGAAATGACACAGGATTTGCCATAAGGCTTAAGCCATAAGACTTATTACAAAGTTCCAGACTAGTGTTTCTGAGTGGAGAGAGCTGTGTATTAAGCTTTCTCCGGGTTTTTTAATCCCGACTGGAGGTCTGGAGCTTTAAGGTTCCAAAGTGTCTTGGGTGGGACGGAACCTTCAGTCCTGTGTCTGGGTTTTTTCTGGATGTCTGTAGCCTGTGTGAGCACACAGGCGTGCAGAGACATTATGGGGTTTATTTACTAAAGCTGGAGAGTCCAAAATCAGACTCCCTTCTGCATAGAAACCAATCAGCTTCTAACCTCAGCTTGTTCAATGAAGCTTTGGCAATGAAACCTGGAAGCTGATTGGTTTCTATGCAGAAGTGAGTCTGATTTTGCACTCTCCAGCTTTAGTAAATAAACCCCTATATATCAAGCCTGAAGATAGCTTAGGACTCCGCCTGAGAGATAAGAGGTCTCTGCCTAGGAGTCAGAAGGATTCCAACCTTCCCCAGGAGTCAGGGAGGCTGAACAAGGACAGCCAGAGCATGTATGTCTCCACAGTCCAGTTGCAGTTGGTGATAGAGCTGTAAGAGAGGTGGGGTGGCAGGAGAACCCCTATCAAGAAGCTAGAAGTAGGCCTAAAGGCTGTGACTAAAGGATGAATGATCCAAGAGAACCAGAAGAGCTGAGTGATACATTTGGAGGGACTGCTAAGAGCAATGGTGCTACTAACAGGTGGCTTGGCATTTTTCAGTTGACTGTTCATGTTGATAGTGAAAACTCCTCTGTGGACAATTGATTTAGGTGTGAACTGTTCCCTTCTGTTTAATAAAAGTGGGCTGCTTTGCCCTAATATACAGTTTGGACTGGCGCAACTCATTGGCAGATGTTTCTACCACATAAGCATAATCACCTCAGTCAGTATGAAGAGAACCAGTCTGACATGTTTTCCTTGGAAAAGATGAGCAGTGAAAATCACTGAAACAGACCCCTAGATAGCAGTAAAAAGATGCTACATGAAACTAGGCTGCACTCAGGGGAGTACAGTTGTCCTTTAAAGTTTACCTACTTGCCCAGGAAGATTTACCCCCTTTGATGACCAGGCCATTTTTTGCTGTTTGGCACTGCTCTATTTCAACTGGTAGTTGCGTGGTTGTGCAATGCTGCACCCAAGCAAAATGTATGTCCTTTTTTCACACAAACATAGATTTCTTTTGGTGGTGTTGGATCACCTCTGCTGTTTTTGCTTTTTGTGCTAAACAAAAAAAGACCAAAAGATTTGAAAAAAACTATATTTTTCACTTTTGGTAATAAAAAATATCCAATAAACTCAAAGTTAGTCAGAAATTTAGGCCAAAATGTATTCTGCTACATGGTAAAAAAAATCCCAATACATGTATATTAATTGGTTTGTGTGAAAGTTATAGCGTCTACGAACTATAGTATACTGTACATATTGGAATTTATGCAACTTTTACTTTCTGGCTGCCTATCACATTTATTGAGGTACTAAAATACCAGGGCAGTACAACCCCCCCCCCCAATTACCCCTTTTTAGAAACTAGACACCCCAAGGATTTTGAAGAGAGGCATGTTGAGTCCTTGAAACATTTTATTTTTTAGCACAAATTTTTTGAAAATTACATTTTTTTTTTTAATTACACAAAGTTGTCACTTCAATGATATATTGCTCATGCATGTCATGGGTATATGTGGAATACCACCCCAAAACACATCTCCTACTTCTCCAGAGTATGGGGATACCACCTGATGGAGCTTGAGAGGTACTGCAAAGAAGAATGGGAGAAATTGCCCAAAAATAGGTGTGCCAAGCTTGTAGCATCATACTCAAAACAACTTGAGGCTGTAATTGGTGCTAAAGGTGCTTCAACAAAGTATTGAGCAAAGGCTGTGCATACTTATGTACATGTGTTTTTTTTCTTTTTAATAAATTGCAAAGATTTCAAAACAAACTTCTTTCACATTGTCATTCTGAGGTATTGTTTGTAGAATGTTGAGGAAAAAAATGAATTTAATCCATTTTGGAATAAGTCTGTAACATAACAAAATGAGGCAAAAGCAGGGGCGGACTGACCATTTGGAAACTCGGGCACTGCCCGAGGGTCCAGGGTCAGTAGGGGGCCCCATGAGATGCCCCTGGTACCTTTTTCATAGGCTTTTTTGAGTTTGGGTAAGGACACAGGGGCCCCATGATCCCCTATTGCCTGGGGGCCCCATGAGTTGTCAGTCCGCCCCTGGGCAAAAGTTAAGCGCTGTGAATACTTTCTGGATGCACTGTATGTAACAGCAGAGAACATGGGCATATGATGAACCTGGTCTGTGGATCAATATGACCGCAATTCATTCTTTTTGTAATGCCCATGTTGACGATTAGGCCCAAAAAGTTTTACATTCAGAAACCGTGATAGGTTTCCATGCGAATTGTCTGGCAAGAGCTGAATTTGGGTGGGCTGCAATGTATTGCTGTGTGTATAAATTGCTGTGGCCCACAATCAATTGGTACAAATCTTCCATGAAAAACAGTGGAGGGGCTAAACACTAGTGCTGGCCGCGAACGGGTCTGATCCTGCTAACACTGTGTTTTTGGGGACACTATACAAAGCAGGCACTAGTATAATTCTGTTCAAGATCAATATCTTGATCCGTAGAAACACTATACTAGTAATGGCGGTGATCAGCAACTTAGCGTGAGTGCGATAGTGTGCGGGCAATCTAACGCTAGCTGACCCTGGCTGGGAGAGGAGCTTACAGACAGACTAGTGGTAGGAATAAGTGATCAGTGAAAATTCTATATACTGACACTGTACTAATGGCACTGGCCAGGTGACGGAGCAATCAAAGGGTTAATGGGGTGATGAAAGGATTACATGTGCTAATCTAACGTGTGTGTGTAAAATGTAGTGCTTTTACTCGGTACCATGTTCTCTCTTCTCTCCCTGGACCGACCAGGAGGGCAGCAAGGGGGAGGGCAGCGGGGTGGGGCATAGGCGCATTCACACCCCAAAATAGGAAGTGACATAAGATTACATCGCTTTGCCCAGAGCCGCTGCTCTTGCAGTCGGCAAGTAGTTAAAAAAAAAAAATCTTAAAAATTTTTTTTTCTCAATATGATATTTTTTGTTTTAGTTTTTTTTTTTAACATTTAAAACTTTTTTTAATGCTTTTATCAGAACAGTTCAATGTTACCATAGTACTACTTTCCTTTGCAGGAGAAATAAAGATAATTTCTCCTGCAATGCACAGTTTGCTGTCATGAACCTAACTCATTCATGAACTGTCATGAATGAGTTAGATTTTGGACAGCTCAAAATAGTGATCTGTGATTGGCTGGATCTGGTCACATGGTACAGGGTGCTGTGATTGGCCCCATGCATCAAGTGACAGCTGTGGGACAATCACAGATCACTAGGAAGAGAAGCAGAGCTGTTATGAATGAGATTGATTTAGATTGTAAGCTCCACGAGCAGGGCCCTCACATTCCTTCTGTAATTGTACTGTCTCCCTTATATTGTAAAGCGCTGCGCAAACTGTTGGTGCTATATAAATCCTGTATAATAATAATAACAGCTTTTCTTACTTTGTGATCATGTGATCGCATAGCGATCACATGATCACCGGGTCCCCTTCACCGGGATCTTCATTCTACTGTGTCCACCAGACACAGCAGTCGCAGGGGGGGGGAGCGCTGAGCGCCTGCTCGGGCATGCAGCTCCCCCTTGTGTTAGTACAGCCAGAGTGACGTACGGGTACTTTGCTTTGCCTGTAGCTGCCACCTGGCCGCAGTACATTGCGGGCGGGAAGCGGTTAAAAACACCCCAAAAAATGCTCTGTGTAATAGTTTTTCACAGAGCAGCCCTGATTCTCTCCTTTTTGGGTCCCCCAACGGTGGTCCTGGCTCATTCCTCCTCTCCAGTGCCCCCAGTATCAAGCCTCTTGCTATGGGGGCACTTAAGCAGGCTGGCTCCTGCACTGCGCTCCTCTGAACAGACATTGTCCATTCACACACAGAGCAGACAATGAGAATTTCTTACCTGCAGCCACGGGAATCCCTCCCACCAAGCCATTGTGTTCTCCCAGCAAGGAGGCGAGGGAAGCCGTCGCCGCCGGGAGAAGACAGTGTTTATTGCTAGCAGCTATATTCGTGGGCGATAGTCGCATGTAAAATTCAGCCTGCCCATAAAAGGTTGGAATCCCAGCCAGCTCCTGCTGAACCAGCCAAAATTCGACCAGTCTATGGCCAGCTTTATTGGCTCACTGGCTGTGATTGACAGCAGCAAGATCCAATGGCTCCCACTGCTGTGTGAGCCAATGAGGAGAGAGAGACCCAGAAGACTTCGTGGCTCTCATGCACAATGCTGGATAGGGATTGGGCTCTGGTAAAAATGGGTGGGGGGGGCTGAGGGTTGAGCTCCACCCAGAAGGTTTTTTACCTTATGCATTCAGGTAAAAAACCTTCTGTCTTTAGAACCACTTTAATGTGTATGTTGAGTGAACACAATTTTTTATTAGTTCTAGCACAGTGGAGAAGGATTGGGTCCATCATATTTTACTGCAACAGCACAAGCTTTTATGAGACTCCTGAAAGTGTGTAGCATCATTAAGAGCAATCGTCCAGAATCCAAGAAGGTTTCTGGCATTAGTGAAAACAATGTCAGTATTCAGCCATATGTTTAAAGATTTGTCCCTTAAAGTAGAACTAAAGGCAATTTTTTTCATTTTGGATAGAGTAAAGTGGGAGGGGGTTATAGCCCCTGGTATTTTTCTTATTTGCTATCTGTGTTCCATAGGAGAGATTTCCCTTCACGTCCTGTCCCATAGCCAAAACAGGAAGTGAAAGAAAATCCCTCCAAAGTGAGGGAATCCAGGGGTGTCACCAGGTCACAGGAACTAGTATCTCATTGGAAGATTTCTCCTCTTTTACTGTTCTGGTGTTTGGTTTGGGATTTTCTTTAACTTTCACTTTTGATGATAACAGTAAATAAGACAAACAGAGAAAGTGAATCTCCCCAACGGGGGCACAGACAGCAATAAAAACCTGACAGGTATTCCAATCCCTCTATGCTCCATCCAAAATTAAATTTTTTTTTAACATTAGTTACACTCTAAGAAAAGGATAAGTATACTTGTAATCTTTATCTAACAGTGTAGCTATTAATATAATACATTTGAGTGCAGGTGCCGAATGGCTTTTATCTACCGTATGTATTTTTAGGCCTCATGTACACAAAGCATTAAAAAAAACTCTCCTAGAAGCTTCCCTCCTGGCAGCACTATTTTTGCAGAAAAAATATCTGATGCTTGTAAAAGTATTTAACGCTTTTATAAGCATTTAGGCGCATTTACAAGCGTCAAATGCTTGGGCATTCATTCATTTCATTGGCCATAAAGATCATTTATTCTGGCCACTGAAATGAATTAACACTCAAGTGCTAAACGCGCGTAGTGTTTATCCACGTTTATGCCCGTTTAGACACATTTAGCCACGTCAAGTGTTTTTTTTCTGCCAAAACACTGTTGCTCCTGGACGCACTGTCCCTGGGGTTTTTTTCCTGCTGGTAAACGCTACTGCTACTAAAAGCTTTAAAAGTCTATGTGTGCATGGGCACATATAATATCATAGAGGGCCATTTGGAAGCATTAATAAAAAAGAAAAAAGCCTGATGCCCCTAAAAATGGCTGAAAAAATGCCCTGTGTGCATGAGGCCTTATACTAAAGCTTGTTAAACAGTGTAAAGTAAACTAATCCCATTTGAATAAAATGCTTGAAACACTATTATACATAGTTACAAAGTGAAAAATAAAAAAATATTAACTCCATGCAATCCCTCAGTGCAGTAAAATAAAAACAGTGAAAAACAAACAGGGCGCACCAGCCTAGTGCATTACCTTTAAAATGTTTAATGAATGTAAATAATAAGTATTATACTCACAAATGATCAATAAATAAAAGGCACATCATAAAGGAACAGCTCCGTCCAATTCACACTGCGTGTCTATCTGTAGTGAGAGCTCTGGACATCCAAAAGGCTGATGCGTTTTGAGGACTAGCCTCTTCCTCAGAGCATATTTTTACCTTTTTTTGGCAAAAAACGCTTAAAACCGCAAATGCAAAAAAACACGGGACGCCGCTAAACGTGGCAAAACGCCACTACACGCTAATGCAAAAACGCTAAAATAATAAAGCTGAATAACTTTATACAGCTAACACAGCTTTACACTTTACACAGTTAACATCACTAGCATTATCAAAATGTCAAGTGTGCATGAGGGCTTACTGCATTTTGCCACGTTTTTCAGCATTAGAGCATTTTTACAGCTTAAAAACTCCTGTAGAAACCCAGTAGTTCTAGAAGTATTTTTCCAGCCAAAAAACTCCCCTGCCAAAAAACGCTGATTAAAGCCGATGTGTGCATAGACACATAGGATAACATGCTGGAGAGTTTACTGGCTGTAGAAAAAATTGCCAAAAGCCAAAAACAGGACTAAAAGAAACAATTATCTTAATCAACCACAATCAGGGAACTACAATAGTGCTTCTTGACAACCAAATGTGTTTTAGCTCAACGCAGTTTTAAAGTTGCTCGACTTTCACAGCTGACTGTTCTGTGCGACTTCATTGCAGTTTGCTGCCACTCAGTGGGGTTTATTTACAAAAGCTGGAGAGTGAAAAATCTTGCTCACTTCTGCATAGAAACCAATCAGCTTCCAGGTTTTATTGCAAAAGCTTAATTGAGCAAGCTGAGGTTAGAAGCTGATTAGTTTCTATGCAGAAGTGAGCCTGATTTTGCACTGTCCAGCTTTAGTAAATACACCCCTGTGTGACTTAATTAACAGATGTTAATGCAAGTCACAATGAAGTTGCACAAAAATAGTGCAGAAACCCTATTAAAAGTCACTGAGACTTGAGTCGCACCGTTTAGAACGGGGCCATTGCAGGTACCAATTTTCAATCATTGTATTGCCGTGTTTACAAAAAAGTGTTTCCCCCCCCAGCACACACACACAAACACACTCAAAACCCAGAATACATTCTTTGTGCGTGCAGTGAATTTATCATTTTCACTTATCATTGAAACATGTTAGCTTTCCAGTCTCAGTAAAAGCTTGAGTAACAACTGAGGAGTGTTCAGTAAAAAGAGGCATGGTCTGGCTTCCTGTCATTGCTGAGACCTGGAGAGAGAAGATAATGAACATTCAGTCTTTTAGAAGTTCTTAGCTGTTACAGCCTTCGAACCACACCATACAAATCCATAGCACTCAAAAGACTATTGATATTATAAAATATTATATTACTTTCTAGAATTAGTTCATGAACATTCATAATATAAAGCAATAGATAACATAGGATTTACAAGAATCATATAGTGTGTAGCACTATACCCTTAGGAGTCACTAGAAATTTGGGTTCCCCTATAGTCCTGCAGAGCCAGGCAACATGCATTCCTCACAGACTTGCATCCAGGAGACAGCAACCAGTTCATGAGCTTGGTTTTTGGATATTATTAAGGGGTTTACAACTTGGTTGGGGTAAGGGGTGTATGGGATGCCCAAGGGAACTGCAACAGAGGACAACTTCATGGAACTATGTAGAAGTCTTTATACAGAAAAATGATCTTCTTGGAGAGCTCTCCAGCCTTCCTTAGTGTACTACCCCAGACAATCCTCCTCTATCCAGTTGTCTGAAGGACTCCCTGGGCAGGGGATCCAGTGCCTGCCACTTTAAGGTGAAAAGTCCTGGGCAAGGATCTAATCCAGTTTCCCACCAGAGTGCTTCTTTTCCATTAACTGGTCCACGGGGTGAGCTGGTGAGTTGGTGGCTGCTTCCAGTCCTCCCCTGCAGCACAGGTGGTCCTCACTCCTTCCTTTCCAGCACCACTGCCTGGAGGTGAGCTCCTTCCCAACTGGCCCCCTCCCAGGTTCCTGCGCCTAAGCCTTCTCACTCCATCTTCCACCCACTCCATCTCTCCTGCTGCTGAGCAGGCTCCACCACATTTGAAGGCTGCCCTGGCCCCATGCCAAGCCTCCTGCTTGGGGCTTGGCCAAGTTCCTCCAAGTGAACAGGCCAGCCCCTCCTCACCACACCCACTGCTTCTAGAATCGTCTCCAAGATTCTAGATAAGGGGGAGTTGTCAAGGAGCTGACCCGCAGAGCCTCTCAGCCCTGATTTGAAATAGTCCCCTCTAACTCAGCCCAGGTTGCTATTCAGCCTTTCTAGCGGAAAACATAATCTAGCTCCCCCTAGCTATCTAGGAGGGTGCTACAGGTAGTACGTGTGTGTAAATTTCAGCCTAAGCCATTGGCCTCAAAAAATACTTTTACATTAAAGAATATGTCAACATATCATATTCCTGATATGTGCCTTCTGTACCATGTACTTGTATGAAAAGGTATCCTGTTCTCTTTGTAATGCTGCCTTTTTGTGTGAAATCCCTGGTATCCCTGCCAGTTCCCTGCTTTCCTATTAAAAATTGACCACATTAGGCTCGAGAGACACAGCGTGGTCAGTTCTCTAGCTATTTTGGGAACTCAGGCTGCTCTCCAATGATCAGAGTTGTCCTTACATGCCTCCCCCCTGCACAGCTATTCACTGGGAAGATCAGTGTGTTGCTGTTTTCCCTTCCCCAGCAGTTATGCAGCTGACAACAGAGGGAATCTGATCACTTATAAAAAGGGGAAATAGGTGTTTATAATGTTTTTTTTTAATGGTTTTTTTTATATATATACACAAATGTTTTGCCTTTCATTTCTATTTTAAATTGAGTGGGTTGTTTTACAAGATGAGGGTTTATATATACTATAAAGTTTTGCCTTGAAAACATGTTTAAAGAAACCTAAAGTTCCATCTACCAGCTAGAAATTGAAATGAGAAAATATTAATTTGCATATTTATGAGTATAAGTGTGTGTATTTTTTTAAAATATATTCTTCAGATTTTTTTTTAAATATAAAAAAGTAATTTTAACATATAGCATATTTGAAAATGTATATTTTAAAAATATATACATTTTTTAAATATATTCTTCAGATTTTTTTTGAACATATAAAAAAGTAATTTTAATTTTAACATATAGCATATTTGAAAATTTATTTTTAAAAATATTTTTCATATATTTTGTAATAAAAACACATTTCAACATACCGTATATATATATATATATATATATATATATATATATATATATATATATATATATATATTTATTGAAATATATTTTGAAATATATTGAATACAGGCAAATTTGTAGTATTTCAAATATACGGCAATATATTTGGGAAGAGTATTCCTGAAAAGCTAATTGGCGCCTTCCAAATTGACTCTAGTATGGACATGCATGTGAGATAGGGACCTTCGAATGGTAGGCTTCTTGAAGAAAGAGGCTGATTTGAATGTTCAGTATGTTTAAAGCACTTTATAATTTGTTGGTGCTACATAATGCCTGAAAAAAAAAAAAAAAATAAAATATATCATAATATTTTTTTGCTATTTTATAACTGATACAAAATTATAAATGTTGTTTACCCTTTATCATCAGATTAATGGTGGTAGTGATGTTTGTTGTTGGTTAACATTTTGCTTTTTTCGATGAGTATATGTACATACACTTGATTACAATAAAAATGTATATGTTCAATTGCTAGCATTTCAAGATGTGAACGTCATCATAATTCTTGGAGTCGGCTTCCTATTTACCTTCCTAAAGAAATATGGATTTAGTGGAGTTGCTTTTAATTTTCTGATCACAGCAGTTGGACTGCAGTGGGCCATCATTTTGGATGCTTTCCTATTTAACAGGACAGATGCAGTCCCACGTATTAGTATCACCAGGTATGTTGTTACTTATTCCCCTCCCCTACTCTCAAAGCTGTGTTTGTACTAGTTGAATGTATTACTATTCCTGGATATGTAAAGTGTATCTATACCCACAGTTTTTTTTTCTAGAGAAGGAAATTGTGACGATTGTGGCGTCAGACCCCCAGCCCTTCTCACAAACTCGTGACCGAAGGACTAGCCAATCTAAAACCGCACTGTTTTGTGCGTAACAATGCCACGCTCAGCTGCACAGTGCACAAAGATTTTCCAGATGGACCACAATCTATGTTCCTGCAGCCTGAGAGCGATTGTTACTGGGTCAGGTTAATTACGCAATTAACCCTTCACACTGCCACCACTGCCTTTTTGTAGAGAAAAGGAGGAAACTCACCAATATTAGCAATAACACTATGATGTTTGAATAATCATCTGTATACACACGGTCACTGCAGACAGAGATATATAGAGGTTTAAAAACACACAGTAGCGCTCTTCAGAGACAGGGATTCTTAGTTTGCATTAAAGAGCTTTAGAAACAGTTCAACACTTTTCAGATAATAGGATTTATTACTAGAAAGGTCAAAAGGGTGCAATAAAAGTATTTACAGAAAAAGATGTAGCATATATATATATATATATATATACAGAGAGCAATAACACAGCAAAGAGATAACAGAAAGAAGTTTAGAAAGGTAAAGTACTTACCAAAAATCCTGGGTTAAGCAGATCAAGTTTCAGAGCAAAAGGGTACCATCTCCCAAGTTGGTTCCGATGTTTAAAGGGAGAATTCTTCAACTTACTCCTCCAAGCAGCCTTTTTCTTGGAACTCAGCAGGGTGTCTCCTTACAGCAGAGAACCAATCACCTCATTTGGGAAGGGTTGTTGTTGGCGGGGAACTCAGGCTATGACCAAATCCCTCACAAGTTATACCATGGGCAGATATGGCATATCTGCTTGGGATGATTAACCTCCCTAGTGGTATGATTATGTCCATATTTCTGTGCTGAAAGCGGTACATTTTTTTGCATGGAAATATGTATTTTTTTATTGTAGGCCCGTAATTTTTAGGAATAACTCACTGAAATCTGTCCGAACAAGAGTCTAGAAAACATTCCGGGTAGGATAAAACTTGAAACACGAAATCATAAATTATAATTTAATAAATAATCATAAAAAAAAATAATATAATAATAATACATTTAATTCAATAATATAATCAAACCAAAAACATTGAAATTTGAAATATAGCGCCAAATTCGCACATCGCTGAGCAAAGTTGCAGAATCAATTTCAGTGTCTGATGACGAATTTCCCCACGAATCATTATCACTCAATTCTGCAAGTGATTCTAATTCACTATCGCTTTTCTCTAGCTGGTCTAAAACCGATTTTGACATAAAGGGACGCTTTTTAGACGCCATGGACTTTTCTAAGTTTCTAGGCAGAAAGAACAGTCAAAATGCAGGCAGAGCACAGGACAAAGCAGTAGGGACAAAATGTATGTGAAATGCTTTGAAACAGTAATGTTTTACTATGTCATATTCATTTATTAGAAAATGACATTTTCTAAAATTTTAAAATTTGCCGCCGGTTCCGGCCCCCGTACGTCCTGACGCTCGCAGGGACTGGAACACGGAAGCCGGATGCAGGGCACGCATCGTGGGAGCGAAGTATAAGGTAAGCGCTGCAGGGAATCCCTGAGCAACTCCGCATTGTAAGCTCGAGTGTAGCTCGGGGTTACCGCTTTTGGTACTGAAATTTTACTCCGAGCTACACTCGGGAATACGCCAGGGAGGTTAAGGAGATATCGCTTTCTGCTCTCGGGTATATGTAATCCAGGGGTGTAAGATATCAGACGACTCGCATTAAACTGAGCTATCCGAATATATGCTTGGTTTCCTGGTAATTATTTCCTATCTCAAGATATGAAATTATATGAGAAAGTGGGTTTTAAATGTGATATCTGTTTTATGGCTATCTGGAATGCGTTTGAAGTCCAGTGAAGGACTGGTTTATGGCTTTACGATTATCTCAGATTGAGAAGCTAACAGACACCCAGGCACCGGCTAATTTTGGATTTATAACCATGAAGCTGTCCCGCTCTGCCTGTGCACTTCTGAACCCAGCACACAGGGACCACGTGTCACTCAACAGAGAGGGAGGGGGGAACTGATTTGGAGTAGAAAGGATACAAGATGGAGGGCCTTTGGCAAAATGGAGGTTCGCATCCATCTCTGTACGTACAATTGCTACAGAAATAGTTAAAATTCCTGTAATTTTTTTTTTTGCTATCTGTGTCCCATTTGGGAAAATTTCTCTTCATTTCCTGTTCCAAAGTCACAACAGAGCAATTGACACTAGAACAGGGGTCTATAAAATAAAGTATATGTAAAAGCCACTTTAAGCAGGGCAGATTCTGTTCCAATCAGCAGGGGATCAGCTCCGCTGTCCGTTTACATCCAACTACTCTTCATACCACCTAAACAGAAGAGGATGGATCCTCTTCCATTTTTTTAGTGGACTGAATCAGACCTGGAGGTCCAAGCAGGGGCGTTCCTAGGGTTGGTGTCACCAGGTACGATAACACTTGGTGACACCCCCTCTGACTTCGATCCATTATGCTCCCCAATCCGCAGATCCGATCCATCCTGTGGGGATCGTCGGCATGCAACCTATACGGGGTGACACCGGACCTGCTCCACGAAAATGGTAAGTTGTAAAGGAAGCTGACGATCCCCGCAGGATGGATCGGATTTGAAAATGTATTTTTAAAAATATTTTTCAGATATTTTGTGATAAAAACGCATTTCAACATACGGTATATATATATACAGTTGTGTTCAAAATAATAGCAGTGTGTTGAAAAAAGTGAATAAAGCTCAAAATCCTTCTAATAACTTTTATTTCCATACACACAAATGCATTGGGAACACTACACATTCTATTCTAAATCAAAACATGAAGAAAAATATATCAAATTTGTGTTGTTCCTCTAAAAAAATTGAAGAAAAGTGATTAGACTGTTCAAAAACATAGCAGTGTTTGTATTCTTCTTTACAAACTCAAACATTCACTATATAAACTGAAAAATGTTTGAAGATTTTGCTTTCCTTTGAATAACTTAATTAATTTTTAGTTGTATAAGCACTGTTTCTGAGAACTGCTGTACATCTGTGTTGCATGGAGTCAACCAACTTCTAGCACCTGTGAACAGGTATTCCAGCCCAGGATGATTGGACTACATTCCACAGTTCTTCTCTATTTCCTGGTTTTGCCTCAGAAAGTGCATTTTTGATGTCACCCCACAAGTTTTCTATTGGATTAAGATCCGGGGATTGGGCTGGCCACTCCATAACCTCAATCTTGTTGGTCTGGAACTAAGATGTTGCACGTTTACTGGTGTGTTTGGGGTCGTTGTCTTGTTGGAACACCCATTTCAAGGGCATTTCCTCTTCAGCATAAGGCAGCATGACCTCTTCAAGTATTCTGATGTATTCAAACTGATCCATGATCCCTGGTATGCGATAAATAGACCCAACACCGTAGTATGAGAAACATTCCCATATCATGATGCTTGCGCAACCATGCTTGACTGTCTTCACAGTGTACTGTGGCTTGAATTCAGTGTTTGGGGGTTGTCTGACAAACTGTCTCTGGCCATTAGACCCAAAAAGAACAATCTTACTTTCATCAGTACACAAAATGTTGCGCCATTTCTTTTTAGGCCAGTCAATGTGCTCCTTGGAAAATTGTAACCTCTTCAGCACGTCTTTTTTTCAACAGTGGGACTGTGCGGGGGCTTCTTGCAGATAGCTTGGCTTCACATAGGTGTCTTCTAATTGTAACAGTACTCACAGGTAACTTTAGACCTTCTTTGATCTTCCTGGAGCTGATTGTTGGCTGAGTCCTTGCCATTTTGCTTTTCTTTTATCTATTCGAATGGTAGTTTTTCACTTTCTTCCACGTCTTTCAGGTTTTGGTTGCCATTTTAAAGCATTTGCGATCATTTTAGCTGAGCAGCCTATCATTTTCTGCACTTCTTTATATGTTTTCCCCTCTCCAATCAACTTTTTAATCAAGGTACGCTGTTCTTCTGAACAATGTCTGGAACGACCCATTTTCCTCAGAATTTCAGAGAGAAATGCACTGTAACCAGCATGTACAACATTTGCTACCTTCCTTCCTTAAATAAGGGCAATAATTGCCACCTGTTTTTCAAAGAATGAATGACCTCACTAATAGAACTCCACACTGCTAATATTTTGAACATGCCCCTTTCAATTAGTGATTCAATTACACAGAATCAGCAGCATGCAATGCATGTCATGACTGTTGGGTCTGTTGGATTTCTATTACTCTACTACACCTGCTAGTAAATTATTTGCCATGTAGAAATATCATTTCTACCAAAAACAGTGATTGATCAGGTTAGTGATGTCTGACTGCTATTATTTTGAACACAACTGTATATATATATATATATATATATATATATATATATATTTATTGAAATATATTTTTAAATATATTGACTACGGCCAAACTTGTAGTATTTCAAATACGTCAATATATTTGGGAAGAATATTTTTTAAATATATTTCAAATATATTTTTCTTCCATGTGGGATATTTCAGGCTTTCTTCATGGTTATTTGTTAAAAACATGCAGGTAAGCTAATTGGCACCTTCCAAATTGACTCTAGTATGGGCGTGCATGTGAGATAGGGACTTTCGAATGGTAGGCTCCTTGAAGAAAGAGACTGATTTGAATGTTCAGTATATTTAAAGCACTGTATAATTTGTTGGTGCTACATAATGCCTGAAAAAATATTGTATCTAAAAATTGAAACGGGTTTTGGCTAAAAATACACTTTAATGAGTTGTGGACATTGTACACATGAGGAACGTTCTAAGAAGCTTCATCTCAGTAGCTTGGGCCTACCATGTAGGAGCTGGTCTTTCTGCACACCTTGGCTGTTTTACAGACATGCAAGTTAGCAAACAATGTTTCATTGGCTTCATTGATTGGGACATTGTAGCAATATTAGTTTTAAAAACTATTTAGAGTGGTTGAAAATGGAGCTCAAAGAATGTTATTTTATCTGCACATAATACCAATAAAAGCAATCAGTTTTTAAAGTGGTAGTAACACGCTTTGTACATTTTTACATACAGAAAAGCCTATAATAAAGCTTATCTGTAGGTAAAATGAATATATCCTAAATGTGGAGATATTCTTTCTTTTTTTTTTAGAGCCTGTGTATGCGCTTTGAAGGAATAGTATACCAGGGGTCTCCAAACTTTTGAAACAAAGGGCCTGTTTACTGTCATTCAATCTTTAGGGGGGTCGGACTATGTGCCAGTGGGCGTAGAAAATGCCATAGGCTTGGTTTACTAAATGGGGGTAAAAAAAATTTACATAATTGGTGTCAGTGGGAGGAATAGTGTCCCATCATTGGTGTCAGTGGGACGAATAGTGTCCCATCATTGGTGTCAGTGGGAGGAATAGTGCCCCATCATTGGTGTCATTGGAACAGTGCCCTATCATTGGTGTCACTAGGAGGAATGGTGCCCCATCATTGGTATCAGTGGGAGGAATGGTGCCCATCGTTGGTGTCACTGGGAGGAATGGTGCCCCATTATTTGTGTCACTGGGAGGAATGGTGCCTCATTGTTGGTGTCATTGGAAGGAATAGTGCCCCATCGTTGGTGTCAATGGAACAGTGCCCCATCATTTGTGTCAGTGGGGGGTAATAGTGTCCCATCATTGCAGTCAGTAGGGGGAATAGTGCCCCAGTGTTGGTGTCAGTGGGAGGAATAGTGCCCTGTCTTTGGTGTCAGTGGAAGGGATAGTACCTTGTATCAGTGGAGTGCCCCAAGGGCTGGATAAAAGCAAGCAAGCAAATGCCATGGGCTTGGTTTACTAAATGGGAGTAAAAAAAATGTACATAATTGGTGTCACTGGGAGGAATGGTGCCCCATCCTTGGTTTCACTGGGAGGAATGGTGCCCCATTGTTGGTGTCACTGGCAGGAATGGTGCCCCATCATTGGTGTCAGTGGAGGGAATAGTGTCCCATCATTGGTGTCAGTGGGGGGAATAGTGCCCCATCGTTGGTGTGAGTGGGGGGAATAGTGCCCCATCGTTGGTGTCAGTGGGGGGAATAGTGCCCCATTGTTGGTGTAAGTGGAAGGGATATTTCCTCGTATTAGTGGACTGCCCCATGGGCTGGATAAAACAACCAAAGGTCCACATCCGGCCCATGGGACGCAGTTTGGAGACCCCTGCGGTATACCCATGCCATTCCTTCAGAGGACTGTGCCATGTCCCGAGACTCCCATGCGCATACGCGGGAGTAAGGTCATCGCGGCTCAGCCAGTCAGATGGCTGGAGCTTGCAAACCCGGAAGGAAGACTGAGTGAAGATGGAAGCCTCTACAATGGTGACAGCACGCCGCTGAAGGACTTCATTTTAAAATAAGTTTTACATAGTGTGCTAGTATGTGACACTAGCACATATTATGAGATGCATACTAGCACATATTATGCCATGCACGCTAGCACATATTATGCCATGCACGCTAGCACATATTATGCCATGCACGCTAGCACATATTATGCCATGCACGCTAGCACATATTATGCCATGCACGCTAGCAGATATTATGCCATGCACGCTAGCACATATTATGCCATGCACGCTAGCAGATATTATGCCATGCACACAAGCACATATTATGCCATGCACGCTAGCAGATATTATGCCATGCACGCTAGCACATATTATGCCATGCACGCTAGCACATATTATGCCATGCACGCTAGCACATATTATGCCATGCACGCTAGCAGATATTATGCCATGCACGCTAGCACATATTATGCCATGCACGCTAGCAGATATTATGCCATGCACACAAGCACATATTATGCCATGCACGCTAGCACATATTATGCCATGCACACTAGCACATATTATGCCATGCACACTAGCACATATTATGCCATGCACACTAGCACATATAATGCCTTTACCTTGCAGGGGATTATTTTTGGATGCACTTCACTACCGCTTTAATACAAATCCTTCCTATAGATACTGTTTGTGAAACCTAATCAGCCCTAATTCACTTCAAACTCTCCTTTTCCCTTTAGCTTCTATTGTTTCCCAATTTTTTTAATTTTTTTTTTTAGCATTGATTTGTAAGCTTCTTTTTTTTCTTTTTGCTTTGTTTTGTTTGTTTTTAATGCATCGTAGATGTAACCCCACTCACTAAAATCTCATATAATCTTTATGAGGTTAATGTCAATTCAAAAGTGATTGCAGTCTTTTTTAAATCTGTAGCTTTTCTTACATTAATACCTGGTGATCCTGCCATGAAGTTTCTTGTTCAGGCTCTCCCTACTATGGGGTGAAAACTGCCTAGCTGACATTGTCGATCTGTCACACGTGCTTTTGGTGCAAACAATGGGGTTGATTTTCTAAAGGCAAATAGACTTGGAACTTTGCAAGTGCTGTTGCATTCTGCAAGGGCATTTGCTCCAGAGCTTAGTAAATGAAGACAAGCTCATCATCGTTCATCATCCAATCATGCCAATCACGTGCAAGCAAAAATGCTTTTTCTTTTTCCTCACTTGGGATTATTTGCAAAGTGAAGCTTTACCTCCTTTACTAAGCTCTAGAGCAAATGCCCTTGCAAAGTGCAACTGTACTTGCAAAGTGCACAGACTATTTGCTTTTAATGACTCAACCCCTATAAGTGGTTGTGCTGATGCTCATTTCACAGGTAAATTCCATCATAGTCACAATCTGGAAGCCTGTTCCCACTGAAATGCATGCATTTAGGCATGAAGTGACTGAAAATGGACTGCAGTATATATGCACTATTGAGATTTATTTATTATTACAGGTACTTAATTTACGCAGCGCTTTACATATATATTGTGCATTCACATCAGTCCCTAACCCTCAAGGGGTGTACAATCTAAGGTCCCTAACTCACCTATGTACATACACATACTAGGGCCAATTTAGACAGGAGCCAATTCACATTCCAGCATGTCTTTGGAGTGTGGGAGGAAACCGGAGTACCCGGAGGAAACCCACACAAGCACAGGGAGAACATGTAAACTCCAGGCAGGTGATGCAAACGAGAATTAATAAAAAATGAAAACAGTATTCTAGTTAGGGGAAAATTGGTGGTGTTTATTATTATTATTATTATTATACAGAATTTATATAGCACCAACAGTTTGCGCAGCGCTTTACAATATAAGGGAGACAGTACAATTACAATACATTTCAGTACAGAAGGAATATGAGGGTCTTGCTTGTGGAGCTTACAATCTAAAGGAAGGGGGAGGTGATACAAAAGGTGATAGCTGTGGGGATGATCTGATGGAGGTGATTCAAGTACAGTTCTTAGGTGGAGGTGGAATAACTGAATTTTCAAAGATCGCCTAAAGGCAGACAGGGTGGGGCCTCACTTGATATACTGTGGTAGGGAGTTCCAGAGGATGGGAGAGGCTCTGGAGAAGTCCTGGAGGCAAGAGTGGGAGGAGGTAATGAGGGAGCTAGAGAGGAGGATATCATGGGAGGAGCGGAGTGGGCGATTTGGGCGATATCTGTGGATGAGGTTGGTGATGTAGCTAGGGGCAGTGTTGTGGATGGCTTTGTAAGCTGTGGTTTGTATTTTCAATTATATACATTGGGTTAGTGGAATCCAGTGAAGGGATTGGCAGAGAGGGGCAGCAGTCGCTGATCGGTTGGTAAGGTGTATAAGTCTAGCAGCAGCATTGATAATAGACTGAAGGGGGGATAGCCTATGTAAATGAAGGCCAGTAGGGAGGGAGTTGCAGTAATCAAGGCGGGATAAAACCATGGCATGGATAAATTGTTTTGTGGTGTCATTGGTCAGAAAGGGGCAGATTTTGGAAATGTTCCAGAGGTTGAGGTGGCAGGATTTAGCCAGTGATTGGATGTGGGTCCCAAAGGAGAGGTCAGAGTCTAGGATTACGCCTAGCACCATGGCATGAGGGGAAGGACCAATGGTTTTGCTGTTGATCTTAATGGTAAAGTCATGAGTGGGGGATCGGGGCGGAGGAAATATTACAAGCTCGGTTTTGGAAAGATTGAGTTTAAGGTGTATAGAGAACCCTCAGCGCAATAAGTGTCTTATAAATACGGTCTAAAAAAATGGTGAACCGTCCCTTTAAATCCGCTGTACTTCAAGTGGACCAGTGTAAACACATTACTGCATAAACGTATATGGTGCTCCTGTGTCACCCCTTAGTGTTCATCCACCTCCTACATTCTATTGCGCTCACCTCCAAGTTTGACCCGTAATGACAGGTCAAACCGCACTTTTCCCTTTAACCTGGGAGGGTATACTGGTACACAGATCTTCACCACCGTTAGCCAGCACTTTTAAATATCTCCAGATCACTCCACATCCATGTGAAAAGAATGCCTGATATAGTATTAAAACAGCCATTATTAAAATAATCTAGTAAACTCACATTTAAACGTGTCCTCCTGGGACACTACAGGGTTAAAACTCACTATACAGTGTATTCCATAAGCAATGTGCAGAAATCGCTTTTCCAAAATGGCACGCGCACTTCCGGTTTGCGGTCTGACGTCATCTGTGTACCGTACGCGTTACGTCACGTGACTTCATCAGGAGTACTCCTGATGAAGTCACGTGACGTGAGTTTAAGGTAGTGATGTGACATCCATGCTGATCTGTCGCTTAGTAGATTTGTGATACGTGAGGAGATTGAGGGGGTGAGCTGGGGAGTGGAGAGATAGTTTATGATAGCAAAGTAAATGCCATCCAATTGGGATTTACATCTGCATAAAATTCAAAATACACAAATTACCTGTATTTCATCTGTAAACAAATTTGCCATGCTTTGTCTCACACACCTTTTTTTATTGGTTATCAAAAGCAGTCCATAATATTCAGGGGCCAACAGGAATATATTGAGATGGGGATTACTACATGCATGCATCAGATCTTTGCATTCAGGCCCAGTTCACATCTCTCAGTTTGGGACAGCGGGCAGAATTATTGTGATTCTGCCCACAATCCCAAATCACGTGGCATTATTCTTCAGCACCCCAAATAGCACCCCAGATGTGACGTGATTCTGCCACAATTGTCGCTTGGCAAACTGTGCCTTCACAAACCATGCTAAGCTTGTTTCCCAAAAAGGAGCAGGAGCTTCTTTTTGTGTGACAAATGTGCATCAGTCGGGTCATTCAAGTGAATGAGCTGCTCTATGCGATGCGCAGAATTGCATGAAAATCATGATATTAAAAAAATAATGTGAATAGGGCCTTAGAGCAACTCAGCATTTGTATATAATAGAAAGCAAAAAAGGCTCCTGCAGGTATGTGCACTCACATATCTCTGGGTACACCTGCTAACAGCTTTCTTCTTTTTTATGTGACAGGGTCTTACAAGATTTAAATAGATCTGTAAATAGAACTTATAGAAAAGTCTTTGTTCACAAAAGTTATTTTTTTCTTTGCCTGTATGCAATATGTTTCTACTGACAGTGGCGTCTTTTTTGCAGCCTAACAACAGGACTAATGAGCATTTTTCCAGTATTGATCTCATCTGGGGTTATCCTAGGAAAAGTGAATCCCATGCAGCTGATTATCATGACTGTCATTGAATTACCCATCTTTGCTGCAAACAGATATATTATGACAAACTATCTTTTGGTAAGTAACAAAAAATGGCCAAACACATCTTTTCCTACTGACTTGCACAACATTTTGTCAAATGCATATAGTACATTCGCTATTTATTTGCAGACAACTGTAAAAGAAAAAAAAAAACTGAACAACTGGTAACACCAAAATGCAAAGATTACATACACTCACCGGCTTCTTTATTAGGTACACCTGTTCAATTGCTTGGTAACACAAATTATTAATCAGTCAATCACATAGCAGCAACTCAATGCATTTAGGCATCTAGACGTGGTGAAGACAACTTGCTGAAGTTCAAACAGAGCACCAGAATGGAGAAGAAAAGGGATTTAGGTGACTTTGAACTTAACCCCTTCACGCAGCGCCTCCTGGCCCTTTAAGAGTTTCAGAAGCCGGCAGGTGGGGCGGGGTTTAGGGTCATGTGACCGCCGTGACGCGCATGATCAGGAAAGGTCCCGATCGAAAGAGGAGATCGGGACCTTTCCGTGAGCACCGGACATGTGTGCTGGGAGCGCGCAGGGAGCGCTCTTGGCACATATGTCCTTTTTTAATAGAACGCAAATGTGCAGCCACTCGGCGTCTAGGCCCAGACGCCGGGAGGCCGCACATTTGTGTTCGGCCGGCGTGAAGAGGTTAACATAATTATTGGTGCCACAGAGGCTGGTCTGAGTATTTCAAAAACTGCAGATCTACTGTGATTTTCACATACAACCATCTCTAGGATTTACAGAGAATGGGCCAAAAAAAGTGAAAATATCCAGTGAGTGAGAGTTGTGTGGACGAAAATGCCTTGTTGATGTCAGAGGTCAGAGGAAAATGGGCAGACTGGTTTGAGATACTGTAATAGAGAGGTAACATTGAATGAAATCTACCAACATAGCTTTCATTCCTAAATTAATGTTATGTGTAAATAAAATATAAATCTAACAGGAAAAAAAACATTATTAACCTTTTGTGAACCCTAATTAGTTTTTATTAACTCTTTTATTTCCTTAACTTATTGTTTGTTGACTTTATACAGTATAAGGGACAAATCTTGTAGGTAAACCTAATTTATTTTTTAACCTTAAAGTGTAAGTTATATCCTTTTTCATCAAAAATAATCCATCCCCATCCCCTACCTATTTGCCCTGTAATCTATTATTATGATATTGTTTCTTACTGTGTTTTTCTGTCTTCTTGTAACATCCTCCGTGAGCTCCTGGATCTCTCCTTTTTCCCCTCACTTCCATTCGTTTGGAACAAGCAGTGCACTTTCATTGCAGTCATGTGAACTACACCATGCACACTATATATCTGATAGTTCATGGTCCATAGTACCCACTCCGTCTAGTGATTGAGCAAGAGAGGGTGCTTTCTTTCCTACCTACAGTGGGACCCTGGAGAATGAATGTAGCCACCCTCTAACAAGAAGTCAGATTAAGTCCTCACGCACACTTGATGTTTTTACAGCTGCTGTTTTTGGCTTTTGATGTTTTTGTCTACAGCTAGTAAACCCCCCAGCATGTTATCCTATGTTTCCATGAACACATAGACTGTAATCAACGTTTTTTGGCTGGAAACAAAAACCCCAGAACTAGTGGGTTTCTAGAGAAGTTTTTTAGATGGAAAAATGCTCTAGCGCTGCAAAACGCTATAAAACGCCGCAAACCGTCAGTTTTGGATGTTTCTTTGACCAAAAAAAACCGCTAAAAAACGCAAACATGGAAAAACATGGGAAAACGCTGTTAAATGTGGCAAAATACCGCTAAACGCTAATGCAAAAACATTAAAAAAACCTTACAAACTCACATTTTTAACATGACTTTACACAGCTAACGTTACCAGCGTTAACAAAAAGTCCATTGTGCATGAGCGCTAAAGCAGCAAAACTAAAGAATTTGGAGGAGGCTGAGAGCAATATAAGTTACTTTTTTTAGAAAAAAAATGCATACTTGAGTAGAATTTATTTGTTTTTTTAAACCAGAGTTTAGTGTCACTTTAAAATGTGTAGGTAAAATTTTATCCCAATTCATTTTTATTAACGTTTCATTTCCATTGCTATGCTTTATTTTATCATCTACATATACAGTGCGTGTGTTAAATGTGCATTAGTATTGGTAATGCTACCAAAGCTACCAAAACTTAGGCAGTAAGTGAGGTGGGGAGGGGCACTTTGGCAGTGCCGGATTACCAAATAGGCAAAGTAGTCACCAGCCTATGGGCCCCATGCCATTTAAGGGCCTGTGACAATGGATCAAAACAATATTGATTTGATGTTGAAAGAGAATTGCAATGAAGCTTTCTTAAATTGTTTACAAAAGATAGAAAAAGGAATTTATTCAAAGAAACAAAAACTTCACATTAAGGACTCTGTGGTATTAATGTAATGTACCCAATAACAACCTATAGTATATAAATCATAGACATCAGGTTACAGTTTGTCTCGTTAAAAGGTCATTTTCTTTCAGCTGTCAGTTTGTAAAAAATGTTGGTGCAACCTATGATCGCGTAATGTACACTAGTGATGGTCATCTCCATCTAGCAGCCGACGTGCACACTACTTAGTTAACAATGTCATCCTCCAAGAAATCTCCAGAAACCTGCAAGGAAGGGGGCAAGATTTGGACTGACTAAAGGCCTCTACAGAATTTAATCTGGCATTGCACTTTGGTATCCTCATTATGAGTGCTAGAGAACCTTGTACCAGCACTGTGTATCAGCTAGGACAAGGCACTCATCAATCCTTCCTCCTTCACAGCCGGCACTGAAATGACTAGTGTCATTTTACCATTGAAATGCTGATGTCACTCTACCAGTTCTGTGACTCTGACCTAAGGAATGGCTACTAGACCTGGACATTGGCACATAGGACAAGATCACATGCTCCTCCATATCTAGAAGTGCCGGGTATTGTCACTAGTAAGGTGGTTGGGGGACCTTTGCAGAGACACCATCATTTTGCCTTGCTTAGACAAGATGACAGTGTCTATTTAAGGAACACTTACTGGTCTTGTCTCTCCCCCAGTATGTGACTGGACAGTGAAAAGAGAAGTAGCATTGATTATCTGATCTCTCTGTCACTGCTCTCCTAACAGCCTGCAGGACAGCTGACTGACTCCTTGTGCTGCTCTTCCCTCCCAGTTCCAGAGTTCTGCAGCACAGTGGACTGAGAGGGGCAGATGCTAAAGGTTGGTACACACGGGCCGAATATGGGCCGAATATCATCTCTGGAACAGGCATGCTGGAAAACCAGCATCCAATCAGCACTGGCAGCCAATGGCTATTATCACTGATCAGTGTGTTCTGGCGGGGGGAGTACCCCTGTCAAAACACCACAATAGCTCAGCGGGGGGAGATTGGCACGCTAACATCACTTAGCTTGTATGGCTGCCTCTCACCTTTTTTTTTGTTCAGCCCGTTGTGTACCTAACATAAATCAAACTTAGATGCTTGCAATAGCTGGATTGAAACAAAAAAAGTTTTAATATTGTAGCACTATCCCCTCAGGATTTGCATTGAGGTTTCGGGTTCCCCTATAGTCCTGCACAGCCATGCACAACGCATCTTCACACACGCTTGCATCCAGAGTCAGATCCTGTAGCTTGTTTTGTTATTTGTATTAGGGGATTTGAATTGGGATATGGTTAGGGGTGTACAGGATACCCAAAGAAAATGATGAACTGAGAACAACTTCCTTAACCATTTCAATACCGTGCAATTTTACAGCTTCCTGCCCAGACCCATTTTCAGCTTTTAGTGCTGTCGCACTTTGAATGACAATTGCACGGTCATGCAACATTGTACCCATATGAAATTTTTATCATTTTTTTCCCACAAATAGAGCTTTCTTTTGGTGGTAATTAATCACCCCTGAGTTCTTTATTTTTTGCACTATAAACGAAAAAAGACCGAAAATTTAGAAAAAAAATAAGATTTTCTTTGTTTTTATTATAAAATTTTGCAAATAAGTAATTTTTCTTCATAAATTTAGGCAAAAATTTATACTGCTACATACCTTTGGTAAAAAAAAAACAAATCGGTGTATATTATTTAGTCTGTGTGAAAGTTATAAAGTCTACAAGCTATGGCACCAATCATTGCAAATTGATCACACATGAAGCACTGATGGCCTATTTCATTTCTTGAGGCCCTAACATGCTAGGAAAGTACAAATAGCCCCCAAAAGACCCCTTTTTGGAAAATAGACAGTCCAAAGTATTTAGTAAAAGACATGGTGAGTTATTTGAAGTTGTAATTTTTTCCCACAATTCTTTGGAAAATGAATAAATTATTTATTTTTTTTTTTTCACGCATAATTGCCAAAATAACAAGTTATTTCTCACACCTGGCATAGACATACTTGCAATTGCACCCCAAAATGCATTCTGCTACTCCTTCTGAGTATGGCGATACCACATGTGTGAGACTTTTCCGCAGCTTGGCCACATACAGAGACCCAACATCCAAGTAGCACCTCCATGCATTCTAGGAGCATAAAAGGGGCATAAATTACACATCTAATTTCCTGACTCCCTATCACAGTTTTGAAGGCCCTGGAGCACCAGGACAGTGGAAATACCCACAAAATGACCCCATTTTGGAAAGCAAACATCCCAAGGTATATTCTATCAGGCATAATGAGTCTTTTGAACGGGTTATTTTTTTCCAAATGTTTTTAGAAAATGTGGAAAGAAAAATGAAAACTTTTTTTTTTCACATAAAGTTGTCAATTTCTAAGATATTTCTAACACACAGCATGTACATACCAAGAATTATGCCCCAAAATGCATTCTGCTACTCCTTCTGAGTATGGCGATACCACATGTGTGAGACTTTTCCGCAGCTTGGCCACATACAGAGACCCAACATCCAAGTAGCACCTCCATGCATTCTAGGAGCATAAAAGGGGCATAAATTACACATCTAATTTCCTGACTCCCTATCACAGTTTTTAAGGCCCTGGAGCACCAGGATGGTAGAAACACCCACAAAATGACCCCATTTTGGAAAGCAAACATCCCAAGGTATGTATCAGGCATAATGAGTTTTTTGAACATGTTAATTTTTTCCACAAGTTTTTAGAAAATGTGGAAAAAAAATGAAAAAGTATTTTTTTTTTACACAAAGTTGTCAATTTATAGGATATTTCTTCTATACTCGAAAATACATTTTACTACTCCTCCTGAACATGACAATACCACAATCTGAAACTTTTTCACAGCTAAAGAAAGGATAAGCAAAAGATTACCTATGGTTTTAGGAGAGCATTGGACCAGGAAGCAGGCAACAGCAACAGGATTCGACCAGGCAGCAGGCAGGAATATAGTGGATAAACAAGCCAGGGTCAGAACAGGCAGCAGGCTGAGATCCAGGTAGAAGGAAGAAACATGGTCCATAAAAAGTCCTAGGTCAGTCCAGGCAGCAGGCAGAGATATGGTCAGCACAGCCAAAATATTGGTCCTAGACAACAGGCAGGAACATGGTCCATAAAAAGTTCTAGGTCTGTACAGGCAGCAAGCAGAGATATGATTAACCTGTGTTGGTTTGTATTGGTCCATGCAAAGTATTGGTCCAGGCAGCAGGCAGGAACATGGCCCGAAAGTTTTGGGTCAGTACAGGTAGCAAGAGGAGATATGGTCAGCACAGCCAAAGTATTGGTCCAGGCAGCAGACAGGAACATCAGGCTTAGGGCCTTGATCAGGTAGGACTGGGGCACAGGGGTAGAGGCTTCGTCCCACCCAATCTCTTCGAAGCCTCCGGACAACAGACCCTATTCCGGGACTAACAAAACCCGGAGAAAACCAAAAACTGTTTTTTATCTATTCTGAAGCCCCTCACATATGCGAGACCCCTGTGTTATCTTGAATCCCACTACTGCAGTAGCAGGGCAAAAGATCAATCCAAGCAGCAGGAAAAAAACATTGTCGATTTAACAGGCCAAGGTCAGTCCAGGAAAAAGGCATAAACGTGGTTAATAATCCAGACGGCAGGCAGAAGCATAGTCGATAAACAAGCCATGGTCAGTTTTGGTGAAAAGCAGAAATGTGGTGTAGAAGCAATTCAGACGGCAAGCAGAGGCATTGTTGGTAAACAGGCCAGGGTCAGTTAAGGTAGAAGGCAGAGGCATGATAAATCATGGCAGTAGGCAAAAGATCAGCACAGATAACAAAAATGGGGAAGTTGTAGGCTGTTGAAAATATGGGGAACTAATATCTTATTATAGTGTGATAACGTTTGAAGCAGTCTTCGAAGCATGGGCCTGGTTGGGAGGGACATTGGGGACAATGAACACTGGTGTCTTTCCTAATTCCCCTTCTGCTGCATACCTTACATGTTTTTCGACGTCTTCTTCCTGTTTCTGATGGTGGAATTCTCTCAGGGAAATGGCGTTCATGCAGTCTGCTGACACAATCGGAGCGAATGGTTTGTGGTGGAGATCCTTGCTGATAGATTAGGGCAGTGATGACATCTTCAGTGTATTTGAAGAGGTGGCTAGGTCTTTCAGTTGATTTTTGATAGATTATATATGAATTATAAATTGCCATGTGGAAAATGTATATTGCAGCTTTTTTGTACCAGTAGAGGGACTTCCTTGATGGTAAGTATGGCTACAGACTGCGATCGTTTAAATACACCCCCCCCATGAATTGATTATAATTGAAGATACACTCTGGCTTTTGGACTTCCCCTCGTCTTCTATGAATGTCCACCATGATGTCATTATGGATTGTGGACAGGACATAAACATCTCTCCTATCCCTCCATTTCACGGCCAGCACTTCCTCGTTCTTAACACTTGCAGATTCCCCTCTTTGTAGAGTCGTTCTAATTAAACTTTGTGGGAAGCCCTTCCTGTTTGGTCGGACAGTACCGCAGGCCATTGTTTTTTCAAGGTACAGGTGGTGGAAAAGGGGCAGGCTTGTATAATAATTGTCAAGATAGATGTGATACCCCTTTTGGAGGAGTGGAAAGGCCAGGTCCCAGACAATTTTGCCACTTATGCCAATGTAGGTTGGGCACCCAGGGGGCTGAAGGTGGGAGTCTTTGCCTTCATACATGCACATAACCCGTGCAGCTTGTTGAGCTTAAGTCCATACCTGGCCCTCTTACTGGGCATGTATTGCTTGATTCCCAGCCGGCCAGTAAAGTGGATAAGAGATTCGTCCACACAGATGTTTTGGTCAGGGACATAAACTTCAGAAAATATTCTAGAAAAAAAAATAATTAGGGGGCGAACTTTGTACAGTTTGTCAAAGCCTGGCTGATCTCGGGGAGGGCACTGGGAATTATCACTGAAATGCAGGAAACGCATTATCATATCATAACGTGACCTGGACATTACGAATGAAAATATGGGAATGTGATGGATGGGGTGGGTGGACCAATATGAATGTAGTACATTTTTTTTTTGTAAGCCCCATGTTGACCGTAAGGCCCAAAAACAATCTAAGCTCTTCTAGTGTTAGCGGTCTCCACTCGAATGGACGGGCATAACACGAATTGGGGTTGGCTGCAATAAATTGTTGGGCAAATAGGTTGGTTTGATCGACAATTGACTGAAGGAAACTATCAGGGAAAAATAAATTTAAAAAATCAATTGGGGAAAAATTTTCTGTGTTGATCTGCACTCCTGGTTGTGCGGTGAAAGGGTGGATTGTAGCTGATCCTGTGTTGGAAGGCAGCCACAAAGGGTTTGCAAGAGAGTTTGGGAGGCAAGTTTGGGACCTGACTCTTGGGGTCTGCCGTGATATCCCAGTGCTGGTACTGGGCCTGTCATCCTGGGGTCTAGCTCTGTTGGTATTTTCTGACTGACCATTTGTGTGTAATGGCACTTGTATGTTGGCGCTGCTCGTTGTTGCCTGCTCTTCAGAGCGTCTTACTCTTTTTGTAGGGACTACTTCCTCTTCCGATTCGGTCACCGATCCACTGCTTTCTCTTGGCTCGTAATCGGAATCGGACGGTGAGAGCTCCCCGCTGCTCTCGTCCGTCATGCTCAGGATTTGGAAAGCCTCCTCACTAGAATAATATTTTTTGGACATGTTGGCAGTATGTCAGGCAACTGTAATGGGTAATGGGTAACTACTGATGGGCTGCAGTGATGGTGGCTTTTATGGGTACTCTGATGACAGGCTGATGACAGGTACACTGACAGGCTGCACAGTTGTATGCGCTGACAGGTACGCGGTGATGGGCTGCTGACAGGTACGTGGTGATGGGCTGCGGACAGGTACACTGTGATGGACTGATGACAGGTACACTGTGATGGACTGATGACAGGTACACTGTGATGGGCTGCTGACAGGTACACTATGATGGGCTGATGACAGGTACACGGTGATGGGCTGGTGATGCGCTGACAGGTACACTGACAGGTACACTGTGATGGGCTGCTGACAGCTACACGGTGATGGGCTGCTGACAGGTACACTGTGATGGGCTGCTGACAGGTACACGGTGATGGACTGCTGACAGGTACACGGTGATGGACTGATTACGGGGACACTGTGATGGGCTGATGACAGGTACACGGTGATGGGCTGGTGATGCGCTGACAGGTACACTGTGATGGGCTGGTAATGTGCTGACAGGTACACTCTGATGGGCTGACAGGTACACTCTGATGGGCTGACAGGTACACTCTGATGGGCTGACAGGTACACCGTGATGGGCTGGTGATGCGCTGACAGGTACACTCTGATGGGCTGACAGGTACACCGTGATGGGCTGGTGATGCGCTGACAGGTACACCCTGATGGGCTGACAGGTACACCCTGATGGGCTGACAGGTACACCGTGATGGGCTGACAGGTACACTGTGATGGGCTGACAGGTACACTGACAGGTACACTCTGGCAATCTATAATGTGCTGCACTGTACTGAGCTGTAACTCACAGTTCCCCTTTTTCTCCTCACACAGGATCCGTGTGTGAGGAGAAGAAGTGGTGACAACAAGTGACAGCTCTTTGTTTATACTTCTGATCGGCTGTGATAGGACACAGCCGATCGCAGGGTAAACAGCCAATTGTATTGGCTGTTACCCTAATCAGGGAAAGTGCTGTGTCCATGGGACACAGCTGACAGGATACCGGCTCGCTGCGCCGCCGGGGGCGTGCCTTGGGGGCGTGCTTTGGGGGCGTGTCTGGGAGGAAGCCAAGTGACAGCTCCTTGTTGCTACTTTTGATCGGCTGTGATAGGACCCAGCCGATCGCAGGGTAAATAGCCAATAGTGTTGGCTGTTACCCTCATCAGTGAAAGCGCTGTGTCCATGGGACACAGAGGACATGAGACCGGCCGGATGCGCGCCGCTGGGGGCGCGCTTTGGGGGCGTGTCCGGGACAACGCCAAATGGCGTGTACCCGGAAAGCTGCAGTGCTTTTCAAGCCGCCAAACGGCTATTGGTCGGCGGCTAATGGTTAAACTATTTACAAGCCTCCACATATAGCACAGTCTTCATTGGAGAGCTAGCCAGTGTCTCCTAATGTACCACACCAGACCCTAGTTGATTTCCTTCAGCCAGCAATCTGGAGGTATCCCTGAACCAGGGATCTGATGCCTGTTGCTTTAACAAATGGACAGTCCCAGGCAGGTGGTGAATGGGTGGTTTTCCACCAGAGTGCTCCTTCCCCATCTGCCCAGTGGGTGCAGAGGTACTCACTCAGATCTTCTTCTGTACGGGCGATGGGTTGGTGGCTGCTACCAGGCCTCCTAGCAGGGCTGTTCCTTACCTGATGTACAGGTGGTGTTTGCTCTGGTGGCCAATGAAGCTCTGAGCATTCCTTCTTTCCAGCTCCACTGCCTGTAGGTCAGCCCTCTCTTCATCTGGGCCCCCTCCCAGGCTCCTTCCTTCAGCCTCACATCTTCCTCACTGTCTTCCACCCGAACTCTCTCCAGCTGAGCAGACTCAAACACTTTTAAGCGCTGTCTTGGCCCCTTGCCAAGAATCCTGTTGAGGATTGGCCAAGATCCCTTAAGAGTAAATTCCAGCCACTCCTCAGATCCACCCACTGCTTCTAGAGCTTTCTCCAAAACTCTAGAGCAGAGGGAAATTCCAGAGGGGCTGGCCTGCAGAGCCTCTCAGCAATGACCACAATTTGACCTCCTGACGATTGCACCCAGTCTGCTACTCAGCCCTCCTCTCTAAAAATCAGGACTCTAGCTCCCCCTAGCTAACTAGGAGGGTGCTACATTATGTATTAATAAATACAGAGGTGCATTAATTTATGTCTTTTATATCTGATAGAAGTTTAAGCAGATGTGGCCATAGTTATTTTATTGTGAATTGTAATTACAGTTTACATGTTAAATGCCAATTTATGCTCTATCTGCATATTGTGATTTTCTGGTACTTTATCATCTTTTTCTCATTTATTAGAATGAATTTGTAATAGTTTATTACGCATACATACAGTACATACATAATTCATTATAAGTAATTATTGTATCAGCTGAAAATTGTTGCAAATCATTAAGGTAATTGAGATCAAATAATCCTGAGTCTTGAAAAATGTAGACACACCAAGCATGTGGTAATCACCAGCACCCTGTTGATCTGATTATGATTGCTGTAAAGATAAACTACAGTGCATTAACCATTTCTCTGCAAGAGCCTTTTTTTCTCACATTTAAATGTGTATTTTTTCCCTGAAGATTACTTAAATCCCCCAAAACTTTACAAATTTCTGAAAGCATGCTGAGTATAAAATAAAACGAGAGTAATTGCAATGTTGCATGATGTTATCACAATTGTTTATTAAAACTATTAAATCTTACACATTTTTAGTAAAGCATGCATGCAAATTAATTTTATTGCACACAAACACAAAACAATCCCGATTTTTGGTAACATATACTGAGGATATATTAAGTAAATAGATAGCAAATTTGCCAAACCTAAAAATTTTGTGTGTCTATGAAACAGCAAAAATTACTATAGGTGATGCTTACAGCTCAGGACTTTAGAGCTAATTGTGAATGTGACATTAGTTATGTAATGTCACCTGTGCTCTCTAATAACACTGATCGATCATAGACTTTGCTCAGTAAGCTTCTTCCCTTGGAGCTTCTGTGTTTTCCGTTGGAGTTCAGCAGCTTGGCTTAGCAGCAGCTGGAATTACTTCCACTGGCAATATGGCAATCAGGAGATGAAATGTAAATAAATTCTCAGCTGCTATAGCAGCCAGGAATATGTTTACATACCTGTCAGTGGGATTGACTAGAATTGGACACCAAGAGCACAAGTCCCTGCCACACTTCTTTTTATGCTAGAACACTGACCCTTGTGCTTGAGGCTTTAACCCTCTGCCAACTTGTGCCCATTCAATGTAAGAGACCTCCTCCCGACATTTCTGGCCCTTAACCTTTATATCCCCAAAGGAAGGAATGTTCACACAAATATAGGGTTTCTGTACTTTACTGATGGAACTTGGAAGATAGAACAAACAGTCACATCACACTGACATACTATCAGGGGTTTCTTGACAGTACATTTTTAATCACATTTAGTGGATGATCTGCAGTAGTCACATGTGGAAGCATAATGCAGCACTTTTAGAAAGCAATTTTCCTTAGCTCAGTCTTCTTCCACCTGGGGACATAAGTACTCACTCAGAGGTATTGGTTGCCCTGTCCACTCACTGTTCCACATAGGTAGTCTCACTGAGATGTCATCCCTGTAGTCACCTCCTACTTAGGTACACAGTCCTCTAGGGGAATGGCCTCACTGCAGCGAAAGTTTAGCCTGGCCTACAAGTCCTTCTGCAAACCACCCTAGCCCCCACCTCTTCTGGGTGCAGGTCTACCTCTTCCCAGCCTCCAGCCCCGTCCAGGGCCTTTACTTGCTGGAGGAAATCTGTCAGATGAAAGGGGTCTTTATCTCCCATGCTCCAACCGCATTACAGCCCCTCCCAACCAGACTTAAATATGGCCACTGACTCACCCATGATATGACTACAGGAGGGCTCTAGCTAAAAGGGACCTAGCACCTGGTGACACTATTCTGGAACAGAGCCACCTAGTGACAGACTAGCTACCTGCATTAGCTTACATGCCAGTGCTAAGCAAAAGGGTTAAAAAAACCTTTTGTGGGTGAAGCATGAAGGCTGCTGTTGCTGATTTCTAATTCTGTAAATGCTAATTGGTTGGCTGTCATGTTGATTCATGTGCTTTGTACTTTATTTCCCCAACTCAGAACAAATATGAAGATAAAGATTTCAGACCTTTCTGTGACCTTTCAGATCTGCACACTTGTTTTAAGTCCCTAGTATTTCAGCATAACACTCTAGCAACTAGCATTTGCAGAAGGAGATCAGCAATGGAAATGCACATATTTCTTTTAGGAATGGTTAATTTTAAAGAGACCCTGTCACCAGACCATTCAACAAAAATCTTCCTATAAGAATACCTGAATTTAACTGCTTCCGCGCCGCCCTATAGCAGAAATACTGTTACAGGGCAGGACATGGGTGCACACAATCATGTATATATGTGTGATTTTGCAGTTCGGGGTAGGGGGTGTGCCATTCGCAGACTTGGCTGTCATCCACCGGGTCCCAGCCGGTGATTCTCCGCTGGTTCCCAGCAATCTCTGTATTACCGACGAGGGAGAGACCTGTGTACAAACAACACAGATCTCTCCCCTGTCAGCTCCTGCACACTGCTTTGTATGGCTCTGCAAAGCAGTGTGCTTACAGTGTAAAAGCACACAGTAAAAAAGCACACAGTTAACCCTTTGATCGCCCCGCATGTTAACCCCTTCCTGCCCAGTGCCATTAGTACAGTGTCAATGCTTTTTATTAGCACTGATCACTGTATTGGTGTCACTGGGGATGTCAGTGAAACCAAGTCATTTCCCCTCCAGTGTCAAAATGCCCCTCCGCAGTTCTGCAGTCCCACTATAAATCACTGATCGCCGCCATTATTGGTAAAAAAAAAAAAAAATTCCAGTATATATACTGCCATTTGTAAATGCTATAACATTCACGTAAACCAATTAATTTACATGTATTGGGATTTTTTATTAGCAAAGACATGTAGAAGAATAAATTTTGGCCTACATTTATGATGAACTTTGATTTTTTAAATTTTTTACTGGACATATTTAATAGCAAAAAGTAAAAAATATAGTTTATTTTCAAAATCGTCAGTCTTTTCTTGTTTATAGCACAAATAATAAAAACGCACAGGCAATTAAATACCACCAAAAAAAGCTCTATGTTTGGGTTAAAAAGCATGTAAATTTAATTTGGGTGCAGCATTGCATGACCGCACAATTGTCAGTTAAAGTAAAGCAGCGCTGTATCGCAAAAAAATGGCCTGGTCAGGAAGGGGGGTAAATCCTTTGGAGGGCAAGTGGTTAACATATTTTAGCCATAATATTTACCTGTAAAAGATTCCCTTGTGTACACACCCAAAATCCAAAAACTGCTGCAGGGCACCATTGTCTTGGTTGTGATGTCAGAATCCCCAGCAGACTCAGAGCTGTCACTCAAATAACACCCTTGGCAGCTACATAAGAAGGTTACATAGGGAGGTGAGGGGGTGTAGGTGGAGAAGCTGGGCAAACACAGACAGTAATTAGACACTCCCAAAGGAGAAGAGGGCTATGTGGTACAAGGGGGGAAGGGGCTGTGCTAAGGAATTGACACTTTCTGGAAAGTCTATTCCCCAGCACAGTGGTGGGCAACCTTTTTTTTCAACTGAGCCAAATCTCACCAAAACCACGATTGAAATTTATTTTGAGAGCCACATTTTTAAAACTGAAAATACATCCCCCATATAGTAATTCATCCCCCATAGTAATTCATCCCCCATAGTAATTCATCCCCCATATAGTAATTCATCCCCCATATAGTAATTCATCCCCCATAGTAATTCATCCCCCATAGTAATTCATCCCCCATATAGTAATTCATCCCCCATAGTAATTCATCCCCCATATAGTAATTCATCCCCCATAGTAATTCATCCCCCATAGTAATTCATCCCCCATATAGTAATTCATCCCCCATATAGTAATTCATCCCCCATAGTAATTCATCCCCCATATAGTAATTCATCCCCCATATAGTAATTCATCCCCCATAGTAATTCATCCCCCATATAGTAATTCATCCCCCATAGTAATTCATCCCCCATATAGTAATTCATCCCCCATAGTAATTAATCCCCCATATAGTAATTCATCCCCCATAGTAATTCATCCCCCATATAGTAATTCATCCCCCATAGTAATTAATCCCCCATATAGTAATTCATCCCCCATAGTAATTAATCCCCCATATAGTAATTCATCCCCCATAGTAATTAATCCCCCATATAGTAATTCATCCCCCATAGTAATTAATCCCCCATATAGTAATTCATCCCCCATAGTAATTAATCCCCCATATAGTAATTCATCCCCCATAGTAATTCATCCCCCATATAGTAATTCATCCCCCCTATAGTAATTCATTCCCCATATTGTGTCAATTCACTTACCTTTGCTCCGCGCGTTCCTCTCGCCGTGTTCCCGCGCCGTTCCGGTCTTCAGGGCGGACTGTGAGAGGAGAGGAGTTCGTCATGCCGCCCCGCCTACATCCTGACAGCTAATGTTTGCCACGCTCCGCGGGCCGGATTAAAAGGTCCGCCGGGCCGTAGTTTGCCTATTGCTGGGCTAGCTGCAGAGTCCTGACTTTTGGGGCGGCCGCCCGAGAGGAGGGAGGGGAGCGGGCGCCCGGCACACAGAAGAGCCGCATTAAAGTGTGTAAAGAGCCGCATATGGCTCGCGAGCCGCGGCTTGCCGACCACTGCCCCAGCAAGTTCAAAAGCACCATGCACAGTCTATAAAAATTGCTTCATGGAAGTAAGCATTTAATATACTTGATTTTTTTGGTCCTCCCTGTGTTTGAAATAGTGGCATTATGCGCCTTTTAGGGTTGCCACCTCATCCCTTTAACCAGTTCCCAACCGCGCTATAGCCGAAGGACGGCCACAGCACGGTTGTCTAGTTCTGGGACGACATCCATGGACTTCAATCCAGAACATGCCCCCTTGCGCGCCCCCAGCGGCGCACACCCGGTGCCACTGGTGATTGCTGTGTCCTATGGACACAGCTGATCACGTGATATGGTAAATGACCAATCACGGCGGCCTTTTACCACATGATCAGCTATGTCCAATGACACAGCAGATAACCGGGTAAATACAGTTGCCGGTTATCGGCTGCACTTTCCTCACGCTGTCACAACGTGAGGAAAGTACTGCCGAGAACCAACAATTGTCAATGAAGATGATGATCAGTGCCCATGAGTGCTGCCCACCTGTGCCCAGCAGCGCCACCCACCTGTGCTCAGCAGTGCCACCCATCAGTGCCCATCAGTGCTGCCCATCAGTGCCACCCATCAGTGCCCAGCCATGCCGCCCATCAGTGCTGCCCATCAGTGCCCAGCAGTGCCACCCATCAGTGCTGCCCATCAGTGCCGCCTATCAGTGCAGCATCATCAGTGCCAGCTCATCAGTGCTGCCTATCCATACCACCTCATCAGTGCCCATCAGTGTTACCTATCAGTGCCCATCAGTGCTGCCTATCAGTGCAGCCTCATCAACAGACATCAGTAATGGAGAAAAATTAGCTGTTTGCAAAATTTTATAATAGAAACAAAGAAAAACTTTTTGTTCAAATTTTTTTCTCTTTTTTTGTTTATAGCGCAAAAAATAAAACACCCAGTGGCAGTTAAATACCACCAAAATAAATCTCCATTTGTGTGAAAAAATTTAAAAAAATTTCTGGCCAAGAAGGGAGTAGAAGTGCCCAGTAGGCAAGTGGTTAAAATCGAACACATATTAATTACACAGGTTCTGTGGCTGATTAAGGTGGTAATAAAAACTCACCTAGCGCCTTGTTTGCATTAAATTAGTCTCAGAACCTGCATAATTAATATCTGTTCGGGTTTAAAGGGATGAGGTGGCAAACCTAACTCCTTTCTGTAATAAGAAAACTTTGATCTCATTCTTTCTAGTAGAAGTCACTGTTTCCTGGCAGTCAAAGCTCCCAGCGTTTATGACCATGATATCAGTGAATGTTTACTTCCCAGCAGGGATACCATTAGAAATCATGCTGTCCCACACAGCCTGCCTGATATCACACACTCCCCTCCCATCTAGGGTGGCCACCTCATCCCTTTAAACCTGAACACATATTAATTACACAGGTTCTGAGGCTAATTTAGTGCAGATACAGCACTAGGTGAGTTTAATTGCCACCTTAATCAGCCACAGGACCTGTGTAATTAATATGTGTTTGGTTTTAAAGGGATGAGGTGGTAACTCTACCCCCACCCCTCCATGACTCAGTCTAATCTGCTGCACATGGCAGACCTGGTAGCCAGTCCACCCCCCAAAGAAAAGGACTTTAATGACCTTATTACATGTGTACAATAATCCCACCAGTTCCATGGGCCCATTGGTGTACCAACAAATCTGGCATCCAGGGCTGATCAAACAGTAGCAGTGTTGCAACATAAAAATTAAATATGGTAGGTGGCCATCCAGAAGCCCTAGAGTGCTGGTACCCAGTGTGGATCGCACCCCCACACCCCCTTTCAGCAGCAGATCCCAGGTGATAGAGAGGGAATTATTGACTCATTTGCAGGGTCAGCTGGAGTAATCCTCCATTCTACAGCTCCAGGCAATCAAATTAAAGTTCCAGTCTGACCCAGCGGATTGATATATGTAGAGATGTGCTGGTTGCTTTAAATCTTAAACAGCAGTTGCAAAGCATTTTTATTTCTTTTCCCTCTTTGTGAGTGACAGACAGGGAAAGCAGGACTGTGCTCTGATTGGTTATTGCTACAGCTGAGAAGGATCCACCCATAGCAGCACTGTTGCAGCTGAACTTATGATTGGCTGTGGAGGAAAGGAGTGAGGAAAAAGGAAGAAGAAGCACATGTGGGGCGGGAGACATTTTCAGGGGACCGCATGGAGCAAGGGCTCCTGGTGTAAGGTCACAGAGTCTCACTCTCTGTGCTGCTAGAGCCCATGGGCTGGGCTGAGAGTATGTTGCAGAGGAATTGTTGCAGGAGGACAGTGTGCAAACCAAGGATTGTCCTGCCTGACATTCAGGATTACAGCCACTCAAGTGCATGTGTCTCTCAGAGTTTGGAGCTGCTGTAAGAGAGAAGATTTCTACTACTGTCTAATGCTATCTAGAGGACTATCCAGAAAAAGTGAGTACTCTGTGATGAAAGGGGATTTTGATATTGCTGCATTTGCTGTTCATCTCTGGAGAATGGTCATGAGAAAGCCTGCTCTCTAATTCTCAGAGTGACACAGATCTTGGAAAGCCCAAGCTGCTCAGAATTAGCTATTCTTGCTGCTGATTGATGAGAGAACTCTGTCTCTGTATATTACTGGTTTGTCTCCTCAAGATTTGTGCTGTGGCTGAAGAGTGTGTTTAGTTCCAAGTCCCCACAGAAGCTTGCTGCTCTGAATATACTGAGCAAGTGTCAGTACATTAGGATTTCACCTGTATAGTAAAGATTTTGTTGAAGTGTTATTCTTTTCTATTGCAATGTTAACTGGAAGATTCTGCTTAAAGGAGACTGTGCTATCCTGCTACCCCTGGATTACAAATACTCTCCCATGCAGGGAGTGATTAAAGGGCCCCAACGTTGAGAGACTTTAAGTTTCATCCCAATGGCCAGTGGTTAGGTAGGACATTTTTGCTCTAGATAGTACTGCTATAGCAAATGTCAATAAGCTGCTAAATCTCATTAACCGTTATTGTTCATGTGTCAATGTCACTCTCATGTGCCACCCTAGTCAGTGTGATACTAGTCAGTTTTTGGAGTCTTTGGCGAGTGAATTGTGACTTCTTACTAACTGTGTTATGCAAAGTGGTATCTGTGATTTATGTACATTACCTGTGTTAAATCAGCTAGCTCTTTTTCAGGGTTTGTCTTCTTCAATAAAACCAATAAAAAATATTCTCAGAGTGTCGAAGTGTTCTGGGTATAATTGGAGGTGTCACCAGATTCAGGTGGGAGCTGAACCTATATATCTAGCCAAGTTCCACCCAAGGGTGTGCTACATATAGAAGAAGATGCTGGAGCTTTACAGTGTTACTGAACCCCCAACAGTATAATCAGTCTGTATACTCAGTAAAGCATGCTTGTTATACTCACTGTGGAACCTAAGGGGTTAATCCTCTGCATTGTGTAAAAAGGCCCTTTGATCCCTTCTTCTCTTCCACAGTCCCCAATCCATCTGCTGATAGTACAAAGCCCTAGGAGACACTCTGCACATGCTAAGTCAGTCAGGGGTCATGCAGCCTCATAGGACAGTCAGAGGAGAATGAAAACTCCTCCTACAAGCTTTAACCAGTGCTCTGCTGGACACTGACATTAGTCACAAGACTGCTATATACTGCTGATGAGAAAAGGTATTTTGCAGTTTATATTTACTAACATAACTGCAGGATCCTGAGTTTAGTGACACTTTAATTGTTGAGAGCCAAGGCCTGGAAGATTACTCCCCCTTCTCCCAAAAACAAGCAAACAGTGCCCTCTCTGTCCCTTGTCCCTGCTGCTGAACTGATGCAGCCTGGGGAACCTTTATGTAATCATTGGGAGCCATGGCCCGTGGAATTACTGTGCATGCACCCAAAGCTTATGCAGGATCCCCTTTTTGCCTCAGGTCCCCATACAGGAGGACCGGATCTACCCCCCTTTAGGCAGCCCTGCTCCCTAGTACCCATTTTACCAGTGAAATCTGCATCATAGTTCAGAGTTCACTTTCCAATATTCATACAACAAGATCTGCCCCTGGTACACACAGCAATGCGATCTGTACAATATCTATGCATAACAGACATCTGTAGATCAGCACACACACCTCGTTCCTCAGTGTCCATGCAGTGATTCATATAGTGAACTCGGTATAGAGCTATTCACCCTGAGGTCATCACAGAGGACAAGGGGGCACTCTTTACATCTGGAGGAAAAGAAATTTAATCTCCAGATACAGAAAGGTTTCTTCACAGTAAGAGCTGTGAAAATGTGGAATAGACTCCCTCAAGAGTTGGTTCTGGCCAGCTCCGTAGATTGCTTTAAAAAAGGCCTGGATTCTTTCCTAGATACACAGAATCTAACTGGATACTAACATTTATAGGTAACGTTGATCCAGGAAATATCCGATTGCCTCTCGGGGGATCAGAAAGGAATTTTTTCCCCTGCAGGAGAAAATTGGATCATGCTTTGCTGGGTTTTTTGCCTTCTTCTGGATCAACTGTGTGTGTAGGATTATAACTTTTTTTTTTATGGTTGAACTGGATGGACTTTTGTCTTTTTTCAGCCAGACTAACTATGTAACTCATATCTCCAAACCAGCACTTACAGCTCACTCCCCAGTATCCATGACATAAGTGAAATGTAAACTTTAACAGACACAACACACTTCCTTAGTAGCAGTGAAATGTCAATTTCAGGACACACAGCACACTACCCTGTATCCTTGGCAACAGTGAGATGTACATTCCAACGTACACAACACACTCACTTGTTATATGATCCAAATATTGCATGTGATATCCTTTAGTGAACTGAGCAAGTAGTGCCTTATACTCTCTTTTACAAACAGTGCCTCATGCATCTCTAAGGAATAGTTCACATTAGATGCAGTCCCGTGCGTTTTTTCTGCATCAAAAATGCATGCACAGTGTTTTCCATGTATTTCAATGGCCCTAGTTTACACCAGTGCAGTCAGTTTCCAGTGTAGAAAAAAAAAGTAGAACATGCTTCATTTTTTCTGTACAGAACCATACTGGAACATAGCAAACTGCATCAAAACTGCACCAGTACGGAGTGTGGTGTGAACTGTAAGCAAAAACGTATCCATCCAGAGTGCATTTTTGTGGTCTGAACTGGCCCTAAAATTCAATGCATCATACCTGTATTACACACATTGCTTCACATCACAGTACTTTGGGCATCTCTACTCTATGTATGGGGACTATTTATAAAGGATTCTCTTTGCGATTCTCAAAGTGAGTGTTTAACCCCTTCATGCCTAAGGGTAAAACAAATCTAAATGCCTAAGCACAATTCTGCAACGTTGACATGTGTTAGTAAAACCGTACATATCATCACAACTACTTTGTACATCCGGGTGGATTATACCTTGATTTTTTTCAGGACAAATTGGGCTTTCATTTGGTGGTAAATGGTAATGGATAGCTCCTATTTTTTTTTTTTTTATTATTAAAGGAAAACTGGCCCAAAATAGTAAAAAACAAAATCAATTTTTTTTAGTTAGCTGTGTGTTTCTTGTTACGACCATAACCTACCTCCATAGGACAACCCAAAATAAATTCTCCAGCTCTTGATGATCGCAGCGATACCATATATGTGTATGTTTTTTGTTGTTTGTACCCGTAGTACAGCCCAGAATCAATAGTGCGCATTTTGTTTTTTGTTTGTTTTTTTTACCTAAAACACACTGACACTAACATTAACACAAACTGACACCATTTTTTTTACCCTGACCTTTGACCTTGACCTTTGACCTTGACCTTTGACCTTGACCTTGACCCAAACACTAACCCTGGCACTGAATTAGATCAAACCTTGATCTAGGTATTTTTCTTTATTTTTTAATATTTATTTATGTTCTTTTCTTTTTCTTTTTTTTTTTCAAACATTTTTTTCTCTCTATGCCAGGAGTTAGAGAGATACAATGTATCTCTCTCCTCCATTCATAGAGAGAGAAAAAACAAGGGGGCTGGGCTGCACAGTGACTGATCACTGTGATAGCCAATCAGAGGCTATCACAGCGATCACGTGACCCGGAATCGGGGGTCCCGATCGTTAGAACGGGACCTGAGACTCTAAGTGACACCCCAGTCTCTGTGCTGGGAGCACGCCGAGCGACATGCTGCCAGCACAAAGACAGATACGCAAATATGCGGCCCCACGGAAAAAAGCCCAGTTCCGTGAGGTTGCATATTTGTGTGCCGTCGGCATCAAGGGGTTAATGGACATTCATCCATATGTATTTTACAGCAATCGGTTATCATTTTCTAAGAAAATTCTCTCTATGTATAATGCTGCAGCTGATGGGCAGAATTTTTTGACTTCATATGCGACAGGCAAATCTTGTTTGGAATCTAAAAGTTATTATCCTGTTGAAGAATCCTTTTTGAAAATAATAGACTAATAGGGTGAATCTTTTTTGAAAATGATAGACGAATAGGGTGACTATTCTTTGAAAATGATAAATGAACAGAGTGAATCTTTTTTTTTTAAAATGATAGACGAATAGAATGAATCTCTTTTGAAAATGATAGATGAATAGAGTGAATCTTTTTTGAAACTGATAGATAAATAGGGTGAATCTTTTTTGAAAATGATAGATAAATAGGGTGAATCTTTTTTTGAAATGATAGACGAATAGGGTGAATCTTTTTTTAAACCGATAGATGAAGAGGGTGAATCTTTTTTGAAAATGATAGACAAATAGGGTGACTATTCTTTGCAAATGATAGACAAATAGGGTAAATCTTTTTTGAAATGATAGACGAATAGGGTGACTATTCTTTGAAAATGGTAACCGAATGCTGTAAAATACAGACAAATGTCCGGCAAACATTCACTATATGAAACACACATTTAATCCCTTATAAATAGACCCACGTGTATCTACTAGATTTAGATGGGATGAGACATAAAAGAAAACTACAAAACTGATTTAAAAAACTTGCTTCCCTGACTGGTAGGGAAATGTTGGGTGGCCTACATTTTGCATTTTCCTCATTGTTTAGTGGATGTACATAGGTAGAAAAATCAGAGAAGAGTCTGACTGATCATTCCAAAACAAATAATCCCACCCCACTGTGACTGCAACTTGTGAATACTAATGTCTTTAAAGCTGTATTCTGTTAAATTGCAGATGAACAATCATATAAGCATGATGTATGCACATATTTTTGGAGCGTACTTTGGATTGGCAGTGTCATGGTCAATGGTTCCACCGTTACTTGGCAATGAGGCTAGTGGGCAGTATGAAAAATCTGAAACTAACTCCGAACTGTTTTCCATGCTCGGTAAGTGACCTAATAATAAGTTTGCAAAAATTGCTTATGCATAGTCCAGGGCTGTCTCTGCTCTTTGTAAAGTAGACAGCATCACTGATGTATGGATGTAATCAGGCCTGGGTGTGGCAAGTGAAATTTAACTAAGCTTTCAAAAGAATGGGATTAATCACAGTTCATTCATGATTTAGCAGGGAGGGGGGCAATTATTTTTTCACATAGGGCCAGGTAGGTTTGGACAGCTTTTTTCCCTTAGTAAATGAAATCGTTTTAAAACTGCATTTTCTATTTACTTGGGTTATCTTTGTGTAATATAACAATTTGTTTGAGGATCTGACTCATTTAAGTGTGACAAATATGCAAAAGAATAAACATTCAGGAAGGGGCAAATACTTTTTTACAGCACTGTCTGTATGTTGTATGCAGTTTGTATGTATGTTGTATATATGTGTATGCAGTGTGTATGTATATACAGGGGTGGACTGACAACTCATGGGGCCCCCGGGAAATAGGGGATCATGGGGCCCCTGTGTCCTTGCCCAAACTCAAAAAAGCTTATGAAAAAGGTACCAGGGGCATCTCATGGGGCCCCCTACTGACCCCTGGCCCTCGGGCAGTGCCTGAGTTTCCAAATGGTCAGTCCGCCCCTGTGTATATATACTGTATGTACTGTATGTTTATGTATGTGTATGTAGTTTGTATGTATGTTGTATATATGTTTATGCAGTATGTATGTATATATAATGTATGCATGTATGTGTATGCATGTATGTGTATGCAGTGTGTATTTATGTTGTATGTATGTATATGCAGCTTGTAAGTATGTTGTATGTATGTGTATGCAGCATTTATGTACATGTATGCATTGTGTGTATGATGTATGTACATGTATGCATTTATGTAGTGTACATGTAGTGTCTATGTATCTTGTATACATGTATGTGTATTCAGTGTGTATGTATGCTATATGTACTGTATGTGTATGCAATGTGTATATATGTTGTGTTCTGTTCCAAATGTTGCTTTATGCATTGACATACCTTGTTAGACAAAGTCTGTCTAGAAAGTATGGCCACCTGCAGACTTGGCATCATCCACAGGCAGCTTAACTCTTCAATAAGACACAGACATTGAATCCAAAGCAATTTTACTTCAGTTAATTGCACTACAGAGGGTGCATTTTTCAGGCTCTTGAAGTGTAAGAAGACAATGACTTTCCTAATCCCTGTTTCCTTGAATAACTAACACTTATTGAGGGAGCATGAAAGAAAAGGGAAGTGTCTAGCTAGGTATGAGCTAACTAGAACTAAACAGGAGGAGAGGACAGAGGGGAAAACCTCACATAGTAAACAAGTTGTAGTGGCCCAAAACTGCTATTAGATGATAGCATACTACAAAACAATAATAACCTGATGGAGTTCAATACAATACAGAAAAATCACATAAAAGTGGGGCAGAACACATTCTATGCATGCATAGGTGTTACTGCTGTGCTATGTACAAGAGTGGTGTAAGGGACCGCCCGGTGGTACCACTAGCACTCCACTGATCGGATGTTCCCAGTGCACGGAGTCTAAGCCCCAGAGTACTTGTTCACCAGGGCCCCTGATGGTGGGGATGGACTTGGAGTACCCCAGGACCAGGTCGTGACTACTGAGGACACCCGTCAGTGGTAGGGGTATTCGCCAGGGGCTCCCACGGGAGAGAGCCAGGTATGAGGAGGTCTGGAGACCCCGTAGAGAGGGACGGATGGATGGATGGCTGAGCAGGAGCAGGGTCATACAAGCCGGGTCGGTAACTATGGGGACGGTGCGGTACAGAGCAGCGGGCAAAGAATAGTCGGGTCACACGCCAGGTCAGCAATAGCAGGTCAGATCCAATAGGGGGCATTCAGGAGAGAGGTCAGGCAAGCAAGGGTCAAGAACAGGAGAAAACAGCAAGGTCAGGGCACAATCCGGGTCAGCAACTTACTTTAGACAGGTTCACAGGTTCACAGGATACAAGAGACCAAAAGGCACTGAATGACAGCTCAGGGCCGTTTAAATATCCCGCCCTGCACTGTCATTGGTGCCAGGCACGCGCCCGTGGACACTACTGCGCATGCGCGAACCTGATTGCCGCGGTCGGCCAAGTCCCGGCGCTCGCGTAGAGGGAGGTGTACTGCGCCTGCGCCGAGCCCAGCGGCGCGGCGATCTCCGACATTGCCCCCCCCCTACGGGCAACCTCCGGATGCCCACCCGATCTCTCCACCACGGGTGATCACGAAGAAACTCCCGGACGAGTCTCGGTGCGTGAACATTATGAGCCGGTTCCCAGGAATTGTCCTCAGGACCATAGCCCTTCCACTTAATTAGGAATTGGGTCTGGCCCCCCCTTCTTCGGCACTTAAGGATCGTTTCTACCTCAAATTCCTCTTGTCCTTCGACCGTTATGGCCTCCGGGGGTCTGGATTCTTGTTCTGGGAAGGCATCTGGGATCACTGGCTTCAGCAGGGATACATGGAAGACTGGATGAATTCTGAACGTGTCCGGAAGGATAAGCTCGTATGCCACTTCGTTGACCATCCGCTTTACCTGAAAAGGCCCCACAAATTTAGGTCCCAATTTTTTCGAGGGACAAAGCATCTTCAAGTTGGTTGTGGCCAACCACACCTTCTGCCCAGGCCGCAACGCCAAATCCCCTCTTCGTTTCTTGTTAAACTCTTTCTTATTGTCCTCTTGGGCCCGAGCGATGGCTTCCTGGAGTAACTTGTTATTGACGGAGAAGAAGGTCAACGCATCCTGCGTTGCCGGAACTGGGCATTCAGAGACCAAATCAGGGAGAAAGACAGGGTGGAACCCATAATTCGAAAAGAATGGGGACTGCCCCGTTGCCGAATGGCTTGCGTTGTTATAAGCGAACTCCGCCAGGGGTAAAAGTGACAGCCAATCATCCTGCAGGAAAGACGTGTAGCAACGCAAGTATTGCTCCAGGGTCTGGTTCGTCCTCTCGGTCTGACCGTTGGTCTGAGGGTGAAACGCGGAGGAGAGGGACAACTTGATATCCAGGGCCTTGCACAGAGCCCTCCAAAACTTAGATGTAAACTGGACCCCTCGATCAGAGACGATGTCCTCAGGTACTCCATGAAGTCTAATGATCTCCCGGATAAATATTCGCGCCGTCTCGGTTGCTGACGGAGTCTTTCTTAGTGGCACGAAGTGAGCCATTTTGGATAGGCGATCAATGACCACCAGAATTGCCGTGTGGTCTTGTGACGGTGGGAGCTCGACTATGAAGTCCATCGCGATCTTCTGCCAAGGCCGTTCGGGAATCGGCATCGGTCGCAACAGCCCCCAGGCTTTGCTCCTTGATGGTTTGCTCTTCTGGCAGATGGTACAGGATCTCACGTAGCGCTTGCAATCCTTAGCCATGTTTGGCCACCAAAACGAGCGCCGGAGAAGCTCCAGAGTCTTGACTGGGCCAAAGTGACCTGCCAGCGGGTGATCGTGGCAATGCCCCAAAACCAGGGTCCGGACTTCCTCAGGTACCACGATAGAATCCTCCTTCCACAGGAGTCCCCCTTTGTTCTGGAGGGATACCCCAACTGGGGTTGGTGTGGCCGTAGATGCTTCTATTAACTTGGAGCGAAGGTCCGTCTGGAGCGCCAAGAAGTTTCCTGAGGACAAGATAGTGTCGGGTACCAGTTCTTCTTCGGAGTCCTCAAACATACGAGATAGTGCGTCGGGCTTCGTATTTTTAGATCCGGGCCTGTAAGTAATATGAAAATTAAATCTGGAAAAGAACAGGGCCCATCTTGCCTGCCGTGGGCGTAGACGCTTGGCAGTCCTCAGATATTCCAGATTCTTGTGGTCTGTGAAAATCAATATGGGGTGTGAGGCACCTTCCAGCAGGTATCTCCATTCTTCTAGCGCTGCTTTGATAGCCAGCAGCTCTCTATCCCCGATATCGTAATTTTTCTCCGCTGAGGTGAGTTTCCTCGAAGAATGCTACGGGATGGAGTAACTCTTTGGTGCCTTTCCGCTGAGACAGGATGGATCCTACCGCATTCTCCGATGCATCTACCTCCAAGATGTAGGGCAGGGCCGCGTCCGGGTGGCCCAGGATGGGTGCCGAGGTAAATAGCTTTTTCAGAGCTTCGAAAGCTCTTTGAGCCTCTGGTGTCCATTTGAACCGGGTTCCAAGTTTGGTTAGTTGAGTAATGGGGGAGACCAGACCCAAGAAGTTCTTGATGAACTTCCGATAAAAGTTTGCGAACCCTATAAACCGTTGGACACCTTTTTTGTCCGTGGGTTCAGGCCAATCTAAAATTGCAGAGACCTTCTGGGGGTCCATCGCGACCCCCGCAGTGGAGATAATCAGGCCTAGAAACGTGATGCTAGATTGCTCGAAGCAACATTTCTCCGCCTTAGCATATAACCCATGCTGCCGCAATCGCCCCAAAACTTTTGCCACATGTATCCTATGATCCTCTAGAGAGGGTGAAAAAATTAGTATGTCGTCCAAGTAGACGATAACAAAGACATCCAAAAAATCCCTGAAGATGTCGTTCACAAAGTGTTGGAAGGTGGCTGGTGCATTGCACAGCCCAAATGGCATGACCAAGTATTCAAAGTGGCCAAACCGGGTACGGAAAGCAGTTTTCAACTCGTCCCCCTCTCTTATGCGTACCAGGTTATAGGCCCCCCTTAAATCAAGCTTTGTGAAAATAACCGCAGCCTTTAGGCTCTGAAACAGTTCTGGTACCAATGGTAATGGGTAACGATTTTTGATCGTGACCCTGTTCAGCTCCCGGTAGTCGATACAAGGTCTCAGGGTTTTGTCTTTTTTCACCACGAAGAAAATTCCCGCTCCTGCTGGAGAAGTGGAGTGGCGGATGAATCCCTTCTGGAGGCTGTCCTCGATATATTCCCTTAGGGCCCCCAATTCAAGCTCAGATAGGGGGAAAATACGCCCAAAAGGGATTTCAGAGCCTGGTAACAGGTCGATTGGACAGTCATACGGGCGGTGGGGGGGCAGAGTATCGGCTCCCCGCTTACTGAACACGTCCAGGAACCCATGATAGGCTGCGGGAATAACCTGTTTCAAATCGGAGTCTCCTTCGGAGCAAAGGAGAACTCGGGGCCCTGCGGGGCCCGAAGTGCGACAATGTTCCCGACAGTATGGGGAAGGGAACGAGATTGACCCGGTTTCCCAGTCAATCTGGGGGTTATGGGCCCGTAACCATGGGAGCCCCAGAATGACTGGGAAAAGAGGTGATGCAATAGCGTCCAGGCGGAGGAACTCCTGGTGCTGGTTGGCAATGATGGTGGCAATGGGGGGAGTTTCCTGATTAACTACCCCCGATTTTATCTGGGAACCATCAGCCAAAAAGATGTTGAAGCCCTTCTGTCTGTGTTGGAGAGGGATACCCTGCTGGTGAGCAAACTCTAAATCCAGGAAACAGCTGCATGCCCCCGAATCAACTATGGCTGTCACCTCCACGGTCTTTCCTGGAAGCTGAAAGGAGAGGGGCACTACTAAGTATTGCGATGGACAGGTATTGCTAATAGACAAAGAAGAAAAACGGGTGCACTTACTCATTTTCTGAGGGCAGGATCGCACCATATGACCAGCTTCACCGCAGTAAAGGCAGAGGTTCTGGGCTCGTCTGCGCTGGCGTTCCTCCGGTGATAATTTAGGCCGTGCCAGACCTAGCTGCATAGGTTCCGGAACATATCCTGGTGGTGGGTTCTGGATGCTTTGTCGGGTTGGTGGGCTGGGGCCTAGGAATGGACCCCAGGTATTTCCGCGACCCTGGCCGGACCTCTCAAGCCTGCGTTCCCGCAGTCTTCGGTCAATCTTAATTGTCAGGGCAATAAGGTCTTCTAGAGACTCGGGAACCTCCACCCGGGCCAGCTCATCTTTCAAGGGATCGGAGAGCCCCATATGGAACTGGTGCAATAGAGCGAACTCATTCCAGCTTGTGTCCCCCATCCACCGCCTGAAATCAGAGGCGTATTCCTCTGCCGCCCGCCGGCCCTGTCGGAGCGCATATAAGGTCGCTTCGGCAGAGGCTGCCCGCTGTGGGACATCATACAAGATGGCCATTGCTTCAAAGAAACTATTGACCGATCCCAGGTGAGGATCATTGTTTCCCCTTAGCCGGTGGGCCCAATCCTGGGGTTCACCCTGTAGTAGTGAAATAATGAATCCTACCTTCACGTTTTCGGTCAGGAAAGTACGGGGTTGTAGCTCAAAAAACAAGAGACAGGAATCACGGAATGACCAGAAGCGTGTGCGGTCCCCGTGAAAACGCTCTGGTAGGGGTACTCGGGGTTCTGCCATAGGGAGCGGGGCGGAAGCCCCTGAGACTGGCTCCTGAGCTACCAGGGCCGGGGGTGCAGAAACCGGGGCCTGTGGGGCAGGGTCAGAAATAGAGCCAGTCTGGATGCGATTCTCCAGCTGCATGCATCTGTCCTGCAGGGCCGTTACGGCCTGCGTCAAATTAGCTAGGTGCCTGCAAATTTCCTCTAGCGGGGAGGGCCCTCCTCTAGGCTCAGTCATGGCCTTTTGGTACTGTAAGGGACCGCCCGGCGGTACCACTAGCACTCCACTGATCGGATGTTCCCAGCGCACGGAGTCTAAGCCCCAGAGTACTTGTTCACCAGGGCCCCTGATGGTGGGGATGGACTTGGAGTACCCCAGGACCAGGTCGTGACTACTGAGGACACCCGTCAGTGGTAGGGGTATTCGCCAGGGGCTCCCACGGGAGAGAGCCAGGTATGAGGAGGTCTGGAGACCCCGTAGAGAGGGACGGATGGATGGATGGCTGAGCAGGAGCAGGGTCATACAAGCCGGGTCGGTAACTATGGGGACGGTGCGGTACAGAGCAGCGGGCAAAGAATAGTCGGGTAACACGCCAGGTCAGCAACAGCAGGTCAGATCCAATAGGGGGCATTCAGGAGAGAGGTCAGGCAAGCAAGGGTCAAGAACAGGAGAAAACAGCAAGGTCAGGGCACAATCCGGGTCAGCAACTTACTTTAGACAGGTTCACAGGTTCACAGGTTCACAGGATACAAGAGACCAAAAGGCACTGAATGACAGCTCAGGGCCGTTTAAATATCCCGCCCTGTGCTGTCATTGGTGCCAGGCGCGCGCCCGTGGACACTACTGCGAATGCGCGAACCTGATTGCCGCGGTCGGCCAAGTCCCGGCGCTCGCGTAGAGGGAGGTGTACTGCGCCGAGCCCAGCGGCGCGGCGATCTCCAACAAGTGGTGATGAAAAGAATTAAAGAGGTTGCTGTGAGCTGGGCTGTGTACACTTCTGACTCCTAAACTATATATGTTACATTCACTTGAACCCTGCACTCTGTGCATTACCCACTCCTGACCCCAACACTTTGTCATTATATACCTACTTTCTGCAATACCCCAGACCCCTACACTATATACAGAACAGTTTCCAACCTGGAATCCTGCATCATGTATGTTTCATACATATGTCTCTTGCACTCTATATACAAGCTCAGGTTTTAACCCCTCCCATTGTTAGCACAATTTTGATATGCTCACCACTCGGAGTAGTGTGTATAGCCCCTCCCAGCACTCTGCCCCCCATTCTCAGGAATTCTGATTTTCAAAAGTTCCCAGGTATGGTTACTTCATCAGCAAGGGTAAAAAAACTGGACAGTGATTAAAAAGAAAAAAAGAAACATGAACTTCAAGTGAGAAGGGAGTATAGCACAGATTACAGAATGAAAAAAATTATATATATATATATATATATATATATATATATATATATACATATACGATATATATATATATATATATATCGTGTATATATAACAGGCAGATACATGTAAAAGGGCATATAAGTATTCCTCATTTCTTGCATTTCTCCAATTTATACTTACATTTTCCTGCTGTTATGAAAAAAAGGCTATTGTTAACAGAGCTCAGTAGCTCAAGCTGAAAGTAAAATATAAAAGTAAATGAGTCAGAGGAATTACTCAACCTCTGTTTTGTTATGTGCCTCCATCAGAGGTTCTATTTAGAAACAAAATGACAAAAGAACAACAACTTTAGCAGTGGTTTTCCTTAAGGGAACCCAAAGGATGTCAAGTATATTCTCAATATTAAATGTTTATTTGTAAAAAGAGAACTTTTATTTACCCCTAATAACCATTGTTTCACTTTTAAATTTGGAAGCTGACTACTGGATGAGGGCAGCAAGAACCTTTCCAGTAGTGTAGTTTTCATACATCAGCCTTGTAAAATGCCCCTACTTTCATCACTTTGTCTGTTGGTTTCATAGGTATTGAAGCATTTAGGTTTAGATGTCAGATGAAGATTGGGTTTTTATGTGACCTTTGAAAAATAGAACAGGCTGTTATGGAAACAGTTTATGGTTTTGGTTTATTGCTGTATTCCATTTTCTCCACTGCAGCATTTTTTTTTTTGACTGAGCCACTGTACATCAGTTTGCTTATTGTATTACTAAGGCCTATAGCCCTTAGGCTGCATCCACACTTGAATGTTTTGTAGCTTGAATCTCCAAAAAAGCTCAAACTTAAAAAATGTATTGTTCTCTATGGTGCCTGTTCATATCTGATCACGCGAACAGGCACTATAGAGAACAACTGATTTTTTTTAAGTTTGAGCTTATTTGGAGCTTCAAGCTACAAAACCTGTGAATGCAGCTTTAGTATTGGTTGGTCACTAATTATTTCTCTTTTCTTTGTAAATTAAGTGTTTACCCACATGGAAGAAAAATATATTTGAAATATATTTTTAAAATATTCTTCCCAAATATATTGACATATATTTGAAATACTACAATTTTGTCCGTATTCAATATATTTATATATATACACTGCATGTTGAAATGCATTTTTTTATATATTACAACATATATGAAAAAAAAAATTTAAAATACATTTTTTTAAAATACATCCTTCAGATTTTTTTTTAACATATAAAAAAGTAATTTTAACATATATGTAAATGCATTCCAAAAATGTAGATTAAATGTATTTTTAAAGACATACAGTATACCGTATTTGAAAATGTATTTTTAAAAATATTGTTCATATATTTTGTAATAAAAACACATTTCAACATACAGTCTGTATGTATGTATGTGTGTATGTATGTGTGTGTGTATATATATATATATATATATATATATATACATATATATATATATATATGTATATATTTATTGAAATATATTGAATACGGCCAAAATTGTAGTATTTCAAATATATGTCAATATACTTGGGAAGAATATTTTTAAAATATATTTTTCTTCCATGTGGGTAACCTAAATTGCAATATTAATGTTAACCACATTGCTGGATTGCATTCTTTATAACACAGATCCTTCTTTAGTACTTATGACCCATGGGATATACAGTATTTACCATAAGACAGTTACCAAAGAGATACCTAGCAGAGAGAGTGGCAACATCAGTTATACAGTATATTTTTTTCTTTTGAGCCGAGAACATCTAAAGTCAAATGTGTAGGTTAAGGAAATGCATATATATTTATATATATATATGGGAGAAGGTGGTGGATATAGATATATACATATATATATGTATAAATATATCCACCACCTTCTCCCATTTCTGGGAACATTTGTCGGAAGACTTGAACGGAAGGGGAACATAGTGGCTGTTGAAAGATTCAAAGGCTCCCAGGTCTACAGCTCAGGTTAAATGCAGGTATCCAGTGAACTGTACAAGCAAGCAGAGGTAAGTCTGCATAAAAAAAATGGTGTTATCATTGGAACATGTTTAGCAAAATGTCTAAATACAGCCCTGAGCAAAGATTTACTTCAGTCTTTTAAGGAAAAGGTTTTGCAAATCTGACAAATGGACATCCTAAGGTTTTTTGGCAATGCTTTAGTCCTTATGCTTAGCAGATATAAAGTATAACAAGAAGTATTTTTAGTTTTAGTTTTAGCTACAGTAGGAAAAGTTGAAACCCTGTTTTGCTTTTTTCCCTGTTCCAATGGGGAGATTTTAATTTTTCTTCTAGAAATGTAACAGGAAGCAAGGGGAAATCTCTCCAAAGTGAGGGCAAATCCCCCTAGACAACTACTACTGAGATGTTCCCGTTTGAAGATTTCCTCTTCCTATTTAGTAAAATATTGTATTTTCCACTTTCTGTCCAAGTGGCAGTGGTTATTGGTGACTAGGACAAAAAGACAAGGGGAATCCTAACCCTTCCCTCAACTATGCAAAACTTTAAAAAAAAAAAAGTTTTCGACTGTATGTAAACTATAGGTGCCGTCTTCACACATTATGGCATATACAAAAAATACTGTACATATATTCGGCATCCAATGAACAAACCTCTGCTCAGAAATCAAACACTCAAACCTTTAATACAGCATTATAAGGTGTCTCTAGGCCTTTGATGTTAGCTACTCTTATTGCATAACAGGTCCCCAATGGTCACATTGACAAACCGCTACTTGGTGGACAGTCTACTTGGAAAGTAAGATTAAACTATTCTTGTGATTTCTTACTGCTGGAATAATATATTTTATATTTTACCTCCTAGGAGCTCTGTTTATGTGGATGTTTTGGCCCTCATATAATTCTATGCTGCTGAAAGATCACATGCAGATTCAAAATGCTGTTTTTAACACCTATTTTACCCTGGCTGTCAGCACTGTTGTGGTATTTGCTGCATCAGCAATCTTCAACAAGAAGGGGAAATTTAAAATGGTAAGTGCAGATTTATTATCCCTGGCAAGAGAGTTTAAAAACATACAAGATAATTATAAGCCCAAATACATACCAGTATGAAACTAATTTGGACCGGAAATCTCGAAAGTATATGTGTAAATTTGCTATTTTTATTGTAATGGTGCTGCAGAGTATAACATACACTATTGTTAGTGGAAGAAAGCAAAGAAGGGGCGCACTTTCCTTGTGCATTACCGTGATAAAAAGGAATTTATTTAAAAATAACAAAAGTATATACTCACAAACCAAGATTTATAAAACAAGCTAGGAAGCAATGTGACAGTCCGAGCAAACGGTAGTCTGGCAACAGGGTATGCTAGCGCACTTCAGGAGACATACTCCCTTCTTCAGAGCTAAAGCAACTATACATAATGAAAACTTATTATATATAGAGGAGTAGGATGAAATGAGAGGCCAACTGAGCAGATCATGTGAGGGGCCAAAAAGGCTCCTCCCCCTCTGGGTAACCCCTCTTTCGAAGGGTCGACCAATCGGGATGGGGGGAAAAGGAGAAATAATGCGACAAAGATGTCAGACGACCAATACGTGACGACTGCCAAAATATAAAAAAAACAAAAAAACAAATGGAGTATTCATACATGTGTTTGTTTGTAATGTTAGTGGAGAGTGCACCCCTTCTTTGCTTTCAGATTCCCCGATTTTTGGAGGGCTGCACCTCAGCGAGTGACTGTTACTGTGGTCCTGGGATGCTCACAGACTTGAGCGCTTGTGTTGCTTTTTTTTCTCCATACACTATTAAGTGGAAGTTAAAGAGGATTACTGTAGCTGCTAACTATAATAAAAAACAAAAAACACTTACCTGTCCAGGGATCCAGCTAGGGTTGCCACCTCATCCTTTTAAAACTGAACACATATTAGTTTCACAGGTTCTGAGGCTAAATGAATGCAGATAAGGCACTTAGTTTAATTGCCACACAGAACCTGTGTAATTAATGTGTGTTTGTGTTTGGTTTTAAAGGGATGAAGTGGCAACCCTAGATCTAGTGCCTCACCTGACCAGTTCTTTGCAGGTTTTCAGGTCCAAGGTGCCAGTACCTTAAAGTGGATCTCCACCCAAAAGGGGAAGTACCGCTTTAAAGACTGGTCCCCCGCTCCCCATTAAGGATTGGCACCTTTGGGGAGTGGGTACCCAAAATTGACAGGTACCCGCTCCCACTTCCACTGCGATCACCTAGGTGATCGGAAGTAGAAGTTGTCCTCCTACCCTCCCTCCCTGTAGTCTTCTGTGACATGTGACAGGTCCCAGAAGACTACGGGGCCATTCAGGAAGCGCAGCGCTACTCATGCATGCTCAGTGGGTACCCGGCTGTGAATCTGCAAGCTGTCACAGCCAGGTGCCCACACTAAAGATGCTGACACCTGGAACACCAGACGGCTGGTGGAATGGGCTGCGGGGATCGTGGGACAGGTGAATGGCTCTTTTTTAAAAGTCAGCAGCTACAGTGTTTGTAGCTGCTGACTTTTATTTTTTTACAGTGTGAGTGGAACTCCGCTTTAACTGTGGGCAGCTAGTTGTGACTCCTTGTGGTTTCATAATCGACTGCCCACTGTGCATGCACGATCTGCGCTGCTCCCCGTGAATGGTCCCGCAGTCTCCTGGAAACTGTGACATATCCCAAGAGGCTGTGGGAGACATGGGCGAACCCAAATTGGCCTAGGTGATAAGGGCAGAAGTAGGAGCAGGTACCTGTCCAAATCAAGTACCCGCCCCCCCCCCAAAAAAAACATTACAAATATTGGAGGGGGGGAGGAAAAGTAGAACTTCCCCTTTTGGGGTAAGTTCCACTTTAAATGTATAATGCTTACCTTTAGCTCCTCCTTGAATCCAAGAGGGGCCATGAGAATCTAACATCTGACACTTCAACATGTGTTGGATGCTTGGGCTTGCTCCCTGACTATTTGGGGCTACCCACCAGACTATGTCACTAGTGTGCCCCTTCAGTGCTATTGGCATATGTTAATGATGTAGCAGCTGTGTTCGATGATGTAGATTCTAATGGCACCTTTAGTCCTCATGCACACTGGACATTTTTACAGCTGCTGTTTTCGGCTTTTGAGGTTTTTTCTACAGCTAGTAAACCGCCCAGCATGTTATCCTATGTGTTCATAAACACAGACTGTAATCAATGTTTTTTGGCAGGGACATTTTTTGGCTGGAAAAAAAACCCCCCAGGACTAGTGGGTTTCTAGAGGAGTTTTTTAGCTGTAAAAACGCTGTAATGCTGTAAAACACGGCAAAACGCCGCAAGCTGTATTTGGACTTTTTTTGACCCCCCCAATTTTTTCTCTTGGTAAAAAAAAAAAACGCTAAAATACACAAACATGGAAAACCGTAGGAAAACACCACTAATCGTGGCAAAACGCCACTAAACACTAATGAAAAAGTGCTAAAAAAAAGCTGAAAAACTCACGTTTTTCACGTGACTTTACACAGCTAACGTTACCAGCATTATCAAAATGTCCAGTGTGCATGAGGGCTTAGTCCTGCAGGAAAAAAAAATTGATAATAAGTGTATAAATGTATTTTCCATTGGTGCCTTTGTTTTAAAAGTTTTAATACAACATTGTCACTTTACATTCACAATTTTTCATTGTATTTACAATATTTTAAAGGATAAGTTCACCTCTGTAAAAAAAATAAATAAAATAATAATAAATGCACAGCTTTTTTGCAGGTAAAAAATGTGTATGTATTATCATTTTTTTAGGAGCCTAGAAAACATTGCACCCGTGATCAGCAGATTGCCTGCAGACCTGTTTGTATATCTGTGTGCTCATACCACATACGAACAGGCAGATATACATAGACAGGAAGAGAGAATAAACTACCACAGCGCTCAACAGCACTGTGGTAGTACATTGAGAATTACAAGCTGACAGCCGCAAAGGTTGTCGAGACTTGTAGTTTTTCATTCACAGAATTCTATGAGTGCATGACAAGGATATTTGGATAGCAGACACGGAGAGCAGATCCCTGATCTACTGACACAGCGGGAACTCGGGGGTTGCGGGGGCAGCTGAATATGGGTGTAACATGTTAGAAAAGGTGAACTTATCCTTTAAGCATCTCCTTTTCAGGGATTCCCGCTAACCTAATGAGGCTAATTCATACTATTTGTGTTTCCACCCTATGGGCCATCGCCCTACATTGGAAATCACCTGTAGTCCCATTGGCTTCTGTTTTGCGGTGAGTTGATATGGTCATGCTCATGGAACGTATTCAGTACACATTATTGGATAGGATGCATTTATTCAACTGTAAATGGGATGGTTGGAAGACACATCGACATCTATTGTTAGAATAACCTGATTTGTCCTTGTCACATGATTCATGCTGTTGATCTGCCAACATTGTTGCTTGCTTCTCTCATGTACTTGATTTTTCTTTTGTGATTGTCTCTATATAAGTGAAAATTTCTTACGTGCCTTTTTCTTACTGTTCATTCTAACTCATCTATGATATACAGTTTTTGTAGACTGCCTTTCAATAAAAAAAATTTCTAAACAAAAAAAGCTTTGGAGCATCTTTTATCTCTAGGAAAATCTGGAAGGTGCCTGCTTTGTTACTTTTATAACACTGACCCCAGGGGCATCCCTAGGCAGGTGAGGGGGGTGTGCGCCGCACCAGGTGATACCTATTGCAAGGGGGTGACACCGGAGACCCTCCACGAAAAGGTAAGTTTTCAATCAAGTCAACGATCCCCACAGGATAGATCGGATCTGCAGATTGAGTATAATGGATCGGAGTCTAATCCATTATGCTCCCCAATCCGCAGATCCGATCCATCTTGCGGGGATCATCGGCTTGCTTTAAATCTTACCTTTTTATGGCGCTCATGGATCACATCTGCGGATTGGGGAGGATTATGGATTGGACTCCGATCCATTATGCTCAATCCGCAGATCCGATCTATCCTGCGGGGATCGTCGGAGGGGGTGTCACCAAGTGTTCCAGCACCGGGTGACACCAACCCTAGGGATGCCCCTGACTGACCCCCAGGTAACTTTCACTGCATTTTAAAAATAGATGTGAGGGCTGTACTGAAAGTATTGCAAAAGTGGCCATAACTTTTTTATTCATTTATGTAGATGGTTCAAATTGTATACGCTGGTAGAGTAACTCTTCCTCCGTATTAATTGTTCTTCTTTTTTATTGCAGGTAAATAATGGATTTCAAGCAAAAGCAATGTGCCATCATTGAGTTTTTGATGAAGGCGAGGTGTAGGTTGTTCAACATCCACAGAGGGCTACATAATGTTTACGGAGATGATGCCATTGACAAGAGCAATGAGTTGTCATTGGTGATTCTTGTCAATGGCGTCATCTTTCTGTAGCCCTCTGAGGATGTCGAACAGCCTACACCCCTCTTTTGTCAAGAATTCAACATTGCTTCTGCTTGGAAAAGAAACAATGTTTTGGGGTTGATTTACTAAAGCTAGGGAATGTGAAATCTGGTGCAGCTCTGCATAGAAACTAGGCAGGTTTGTCAAAGCGTAAAGGAAAATTTTGGGAACAATTGTTTTTTGCCAGTGCAGTACGGCTGTGCCAGCACTGCACGGGTTAACTGCTTGTTATGCTCTAGGGGAGAGAAGAGTGGAGATATACTCACATGACCCACTGATCCTCGCAGCACAAGACTGGTCCCTTCGGCATCCCCCCCCCCCCGTGGTCCAGTGGTCTTGTAAATGGACTGTTCCCTGACATCAGCAAGCTCAAAGCACACTCCACAAACAGGAACAGTCCACCTCTGGACCACGGGGGAGCATAGTTTTCCGGGGGATCGATGGGTCAGGTGAATATGAGCTTTGTCTTCACCCCTAGAAAAAAGGAGCAGCTGAACCACACAGTGCAGGCACAGCTCCACTGCATGGTGAAAAGACATTTTTGACTGGAGTTCTGCTTTAATTGAATGAGCTGAAGTTAGAAGCTAATTGGCTGCAAAGCATAGCTGCACCAGATTTTGCACTCTTCCATTTTAGTAAATCAACCCCTTTGTGTTTGCGATAAAATGTAGGGAGAAAAATGTCTGCAGCTTATTTTTATCTTAACAGGTTTCTATTCCTAGCCTTTAATAATTGCTACATTTATTACATTAGGCTAATTTAAATTATAGCAAAGCCTCACCAAATGCTTACTTCAGTGCCCAGCAGTTTTAATTCAGGTTCTGAACACAGGGGTGCAAGCAAGGTTATTATTTTACTGCTCATTCATACCTGAGCCTTCTATAATCACCAGTAGAATTACACAATTCTACCCACAATTCTGGAACACATTAAAATTGCTGAAAAACATGCAATGCACATTTGGGTGCAATTATTGTTAATAGCACACCAAGAGCGCAAAGGAAACAGGCGTTTTGTCGTGGTACCAAATGATCAAAACCGCATATTCCAAAAACATGCCAAGCTAGACTTCAAAAAAAGGTACAGGAGCTACTTTGGCTTGTTGGTGGAGAAGAAAGCATCAAATTCAAATGAATCGTGCTGCTCCACAAACACAGGAAAACCCATTTTAACCACTTGCCTACTGGGCACTTATACCCCATTCTTGCCCAGTCCAATTTTTAGCTTTCAGCTCTGTTTCATTTTGAACGACAATTGCGAGGTGATGCAACATTGCACCCATATGAATTTTTTATTATTTTTTTCACACAAATAGAGATTTCTTTTAGTGGTATTTACTTGCCACTGGGGGTTTTCTTTTTGCACTATAAACAAAAAAAAGAGCTAAAAAAACATTTTTTTTAAGTTTTTCTTTACTTCTATTGTAAAATTTTGCAAACAGGTAATTTGATGAGGCTGCACTGATGGGCACTGATAGGCAGCACTGATTGGCACTGATGGCAGCACTGATGGGCACTGATGAGGTGGCATGGATAGGCAGCACTGATGGGCACTGACAGGAGGCACTGATAGGGAGCATTGATAGGGGGCACTGATGATGCTGCGCTGATAGGTGGCACTGATGGACAGCACTGATGATGCTGCATTGATGGGTGGCACTGCTGGACACTGATAGGCGGCACTGATGGGCACTGATGGGTGGCACTGATAGGTGGCACTGCAGGGCACAGGTGGGTGGCACTGCAGGGCACAGGTGGGTGGCACTGCAGGGCACAAGTGGATGGCACTGCAGGGCACAGGTGGGTAGCACAGGTGGGTGGCACTGCAGGGCACAGGTGGGTGGCACTGCTGGTTGGCACTGCAGGGCACAGGTGGGTGGCACTGCTGGGCACAGGCGGGTGGCACTGCAGGGCACAGGTGGGTGGCACTGATCATCAGGGCACTGATCATCAGTGCCCTGATGATCAGTGCCAATCCCTTCGCTGACAATTGCTGGTTCTTGGCAGTACTTTCCTCATGCTGTGACAGCGTGAGGAAAGTGCAGCCGATAACTGGCAACTGTATTTACCCGGTGATCTGCTGTGTCATTAGACACAGCTGATGATGTGGTCAGGGCAGACTGACCATTTGGAAACTCGGCACTGCCCGGGGTCAGTAGGGGGCCCCATGAGATGCCCCTGGTACCTTTGTCATAGGCTTTTTTGAGTTTGGGCAAGGTCACAGGGGCCCCATGATCCCCTATTGCCTGGGGGCCCCATGAGTTGTCAGTCCACCCCTGGACATGGTAAAAGGCCACCGTGATTGGCTGTTTACCATATCACTTGATCAGCTGTGTCCGAAGGACACAATGATCACCGGTGGCACCAGGTGCACGCCGCTGGGGGGCACATGTTCTGGAATGAAGTCCATGGACGTCGTCCCAGGATTACACAACTGCGCTGTAGCCGTCCTTCAGCTATCACGCGGTTGGGAACTGGTTAAAACACACTAAGTCTCAGTTCACACTGTACAACTACATTCCTGTGCAATTCACATGCGATTCAGTGAGATGCAATTGGAGCCCATTCATTTTGAATGGGCTCAAATTGCACCGCATCACACCAAAAATGTGAATGCACCTCTTTTGGAGCTGCAACACAACCATGGTCGTTTTGTACCACTTGATCCAGTGCAGGCAATCACACTGCACTTGGGGTGTTGTTAACTTTGTATTGACACTTGCAGCAGATCACAAGGACAGTGCAATTGTGTTTCCCGCACCGCAGTAGCATGAACCTAGGCTAAAAACAAACTGCTCTGCTGGCCCTAAGCAATGAAGATATCAGTGCTATAAGAAAACATTTCAGAGAAGAGGTTTCAGTTTCCAAGGCAGTATAAATATGTTTTTCATATAGAAAAGTTAGAATGTAGCTATGATGATAAACATTAATTCAAGTAGTAAAATGTAACAATTTTAATTACACTGCATCACATATACTGTAGATAAAATCTCTGTTACCTCCCAAAGGAAATTGTCTTCCTGATCTTTATTAATTTACTGCATTATCAGATCCAGATCCGCAATGCTATGTTGGCTGGTGGAGTCGCAGTTGGATTTTCAGCGTACATGGTTCAGTATCCATGGATTACAATGACCCTAGGTCTACTAGCTGGACTTATTTCCACAGCAGGACTAACATACCTCCAGGTAAGCAAATATAGAGATAACACCAATAATTTCATACAACAAAACCCTGTCCATAATAGGCACAGTCAGTATTCTAAATCTTGAAACAAAGCATTGAGCCATCTTAAAGTGTTACTACACCCACAACAGTAAAATCAGTCTGTATATGCAGTAAAGCATAATTGTTATAGTCACTGTAAAACCTAAGGGGTTAATCCTCTGCATTGTGTGAAAAGGCTGTTTGATCCTTCTCTGCCCCTCCTCTTGTTGTAATGACCACCTGATAAAGACTGAATCCGTAGGCACATGCACATGCTCAGTTTGGTGTGTATTGCTAGAGAGGATTTTTTTTTCTTGGGAGAGTGCATGTGATCAGCACAGGGCAAAGCAGCACTGTCCAGACAGAAGGTCAGAGGTTTCACAAACTCCTAGAGCAGAAAGAAAACTCCTCCTACAAGCTTTCACCAGTGCTCTGCTGAAGTCACAAGACTGCTCTAAATGCTGATGAGAAAAGGTATTTTGTTTATATTTACTAAAATAATTGCATTTCCATGTGTGTGTACTGTGGGAGACCAGATATAGTGAATGCAGGGTCCTGGGTTTAGTATCACTTTAAATCATTGTCATAAAAAGGAAGTCATGTAAAAGCTGAATGAGTGCAGTCACACCACAAGGCTTGTTGAGTTGTGAGCTCTAATGCTCTAGTATAGCACAGGTCAATTATGGCCAAGTTTAAAGGAAACTTTTCATGAGAAATTATGGAGGCTCTCATTGATGATGATGACGATGATGATAATTAATACTATATAGGATTTATACAGAGCCAACAGTTTATGCAGTGCTTTACAACATGAGGGCAGACAGTACAAATACAATACAATTCAATACAGTAGGAATCAGAGGTCTTTGCTCACTAGAGCTTACAATCTAGAAGGGAGGGTCAAGAGATACAAATGGTAATAACTGTGGGGGATGAGCTGATGGAGAAAATAAAAGTACAGTTGTTAGGAGGGGACAAGATATGCCTCCCTAAGTAGACAGAGTAGGAGATAGTCAAATAGATTGGGGTAGAGAGTTCCATAGGATGGGAGAAGTCCTGGAGGCGAGCATGGGAGGAGGTGACAAGGGAACTAGAGAGCAGGAGGTCTTGGGAGGAACTAAAAGAATGATTAGGTTGGTATTTTGAGACTAGGTTAGTGATGCATCGGGGATGAGGGAGGTGTTGAGTTGTTGAGATATTTAATTAATTCTTTGAATGAGCGGAAGCCAGTGGATGGATCAGCAGAGAGGAGTAGCAGACACTGAGGTGATGAGTCTGGCAAGCAGTGTTCATGATGGACTGGAGGGGGGATAGCCTATGTAAAGGTAAGCCAATGAGGAGGAAGTTGCAGTAGTCGAGGCGAGAGATGACCAGGGAGTGAATTCAGAGCTTTGTTGTGTTATTGGTTAGGAAGGGGCGTATTTTGGAAGCGTTGCATAGGTTAAGGTGGCAAGCTTTGGACAGTGATTGGATGTGGGCCTGTAAGGATAGTTCAGAGTCCAGAATTACATCTAGCACCTTGGCATGCGGGGATGGGTTGATAGTTGTACCATCGATTTTGCCAGAGAAGTCAGGGAAAAGGGGGAGGAAATATTATTAGCTCAGTTTTGGATAGACTGAGTTTGAGAAAGTAATGAGACATCCAGACTGATATGTTTGTTAGGAAATTAGTGATGTGTGTGGAGACCGACACAGGAAGGAAGTATAGATCGAGGATAGAAGAGGTCCATGAACAGAACCCTGAGTGACCCGAAAAGAGAAAGGAATAGGAGTAAGTAAAATTGTAAGGAAAGCCAAAGGAGACATGGGATAGGTGGGTTGAGAACCAGTGACGAGTACAGTCACAGAGACCAAAAGAGTGAAGTTTATGAGGAGGAGGGGGTGGTCTACTGTATCAAGGGCAGCAAAGAGGTCCAGGAGAATAGGTACAGTTGCAAGAAAAAGTATGTGAACCCCTTGGGATTACATGGAGTTTTGCATGAATTGGGCATAAAATGTGCTCTGAACGTCATCTAAGTCACAACAATAGAAGAACACAGTCTGCTGAACATAATACTATACAAACATTAGATGTTGCCATGGTTTAATTGCACATAACATGTAAACATTCACAGTGCAGGGAGGAAAAACCAAATGTTTCCTGTAGTTGCAGATCAGACCTGCACAACTATCTGGAGTAATTTTGGACCACTCCTCTTCACAAAACTGTTTCATGTAGCAATATTCTGTCCTGTTCTGCATCTAAACCTGTTCTGAACCTGATCTACACCTGTTCTGAACCTGCTCTAATCCTGTTCTGAATCTGTTCTAAACCTGTCCTCAACCTGATCTAAACCTGTACTGAACCTGATCTAACCCTGTCCTGAACCTTATTTAATATTGTCCTGAACCTGATCTAATCCTGTCCTATGGAAATGCAATTATTTTAGTAAATATAAACTGCTAAATACCTTTTCTCATCAGCAGTATATAGAACAGTCTTGTGACTTCTATCAGCTTTCAGCTGAGCACTAGTTAATCTCGGAGGAGGAGTTTTCTTTCTTCTCTGACTGTCCTATGAGGCTGCATGACCCCTGACCTTCTGTCTGGACAATGCTGATTGGCCCTGTGCTGATCACAAGCACCCTTCCAAAATAAAAACAAAAAAACAAATCTCTAACAATACACACCAAACTGAACATGTGCAGAGGGCCTCCTGGGGCTCTGTACTATCAGCAGATGGAATGGGGACAGTAGAAGAAGGGAAGGAAAAGAGAAGACAGGATCAAACGGCTTTTTTACGCAATGTGGAGGATTAACCCCTTAGGTTCAGCAGTGAGTATAACCAGCATGCTTTACTGCACATACAGACTGATTTTTCTGTTGTGGGTTTAGTAACATTAAATAATGCATTACAATTGAACTAAACCCATTAGATTTTAGTCGACTAAAATATGACTAAAACAATTCAGATGACTAAAATATGACTAATACTAAAATGGCATTTTAGCCAAAAGACTATACTGTATTTTCCGGCGTATAAGACGACTTTTTGACCCTTGAAAATCTTCTCAAAAGTTGGGGGTCGTCTTATACGCCGGTACACGTCAGGGGGCACTTTTTAGGGGGGCGGCGCGGTGCTGCCGCCGTCCGCCCCTTCCAACGGAAGGGACACCAAGTACAGGGGTGGGCAGAGGGCTGCAGTCTCTTACCTGGCTCCCACGATGATCCATCCAGGAGGCGCTGCTCCTTCAGTCACTCCGGCCACTCCCTCACTCCTGCCGCTCGGCTCCGCCTCCTCACCGGTGATTGGCCGCCAGAACTGTAGCTCAGGAAAGGCACACAGGTGCACACATCGAGTGAGGGTAAGTGTGCAGTGCAGAGGTGCTGCTGCAACCACATATGCTGGCTGCAGCAGTACCATACTAGAACAGGAGTCAGCAAGTGTCATTGGTGTCAGTGGGAGGAATAGTGCCCCATCATTGGTGTCACTGATACTAATGATGGGGCACTATTCCTCCCACTGACACCAATGATGGGGCACTATTCCTCCCACTGACACCAACAATGGGGCACTATTCCTCCCCCCACTGACACCAACGATGGGGCGCTATTCCTCTCCCCACTGACGGAGTACTATTCCTCCCACTGACACCAATGTTGGGACACTATTCCTCCTACTGACACCAATGATGGGGCACTATTCCTCCCACTGACACCAATGTTGGGACACTATTCCTCCCACTGACACCAATGATGGGGCACTATTACTCCCACTGACACCAATGTTGGGACACTATTCCTTCCACTGATACCAATGATGAGGCACTATTCCTCCCACTGACACCAATGATGGGGTGCTATTCCTCCCACTGACACCAATGATGGGGCGCTATTCCTCCCACTGACACCAATGATGGGGCGCTATTCCTTCCACTGACACCAATGATGGGGCGCTATTCCTTCCACTGACACCAATGATGGGGCGCTATTCCTCCCACTGACACCAATGATCGGGCGCTATTCCTCCCACTGACACCAATGATGGGGCACGATTCTTCCCACTGATACCAATGATGGGGTGCTATTCCTCCCACTGACACCAATGATGGGGCACGATTCGTTGCTCTGACACCAATGATGGGGCAGGATTCCTCCCACTGACACCAATGATGGGGCGCTATTCCTCCCACGGATACCAATGATGGGGTGCTATTCCTGCCACTGACACCAATGATGGGGCATGATTCGTTGCTTTGACACAAATGATGGGGCACTATTCCTCCCACTGACACCGATGGGGCACTATTCCTCCCACGGACACCAATGATGGGGCACTATTCCTCCCACTGACACCGATGGGGCACTATTCCTCCCACTGACACTAATGATGGGACACTATTCCTCACACACTGACACTAATGGAGCACCATCATTGGTGTCAATGGGTGGAATAGTGCCCCATCATTGGTTTCAGTGGGAGGAATAGTGCCCCATCATTGGTGTCAGAGTGAGGAAGCGTGCCCCATCATTGGAATACCATACCATATTGAAATCAAATCTGATGTTTATTCAATTTTTGGTGTGCGTTGGAAGAGGGGTAGTCTTATACGGCGAGTATAGCCCAAACCCTATATTTTAACAGGAAAAGTAGGGGGTCGTCTTATACACCCAGTCATCTTATACGCCGGCAAATACGGTAACTAAAACTGAATTGAAATTTGACATCAAATTTAACACTGTTGCTTACGTGTTGCTTCACACTAGAAAGCTTGGGTATTATAGGAACTAATATGGCTGATCTGGGCTGCAACCAAGCTTTGTGTGACACTGAAGGGTGTGTGCAATACCAGGGGCGGACTGAAAACTCATGGGGCCCCCAGGCAATAGGGGATCATGGGGCCCCTATGTCCTCACCCACACTCAAACCACACCCAAAAAAGCCCATGAAAACTACTAAGGGCATCTCATGGGGCCCCCTAATGACCCTGGGCCCTCGGGCAGTGCCAGGGTACCCAAATGGTCAGTCCGCCCCTGTGCTATACAGTTGTGGAGCCCCTTTGCTTTGTAACCTTCTATTTAACTAAAAGGTTGAAAGACGAACAATGTATTGTATTCTGTATATTATTGAGTTGAATAATCTATTTAAATATGAAACTGAATAACATACTTGAATTATATTTTTCATTATGGACAACTATACCTCTCTTTATATTGTCACCTTACCAAAGCTACTGTATTTCTTAATTTTCAGGACACTCTGAAAGTAGTTACATTGGTGCATGACACATGTGGTGTTAATTACACTTTTGGGTTGCCTGGTCTTCTTGGAGCATTGACCTATGCACTTATCATCCTTGTGGCAGACTATGGAAGATTTGAACTGTGAGTAAAAGATTTCTAGTACAGCTGTTTCTAAACTATTTTCATTTTTGTGTTACAGTTTCTGTCTATATACACTGCTCAAAAAATTAAAGGAACACTTTGAAAACACATCAGATCTCAATACGGAAAAATATAATGCTGGATATCTATACTGATATGGACTGGGTAATATGTTAGGAATGTAAGGATGCCACATCGTTTGATGGAAATGAAAATTATCAACCTACAGAGGACTGAATTCAAAGATCCCCAGAAAATCAAAGTGAAAAAAGTATGCAGCAGGCTAGTCCATTTTGCTGAAATTTGCTGAAATTTCATTGCAGCAACTCAAAATGGTACTCAGTAGTTTGTATGGTATCAATCCCTTCATTTGCCAGGAACTACCTGCAAACTCTCGCCACAGGAGACCAGGCATTGTCATGCCCCAGGAGGAACCCAGGACCCACTGCACCAACGTAGAGTCTGACAATGGGTCCAAGAATTTCAGGGTCAGGGTTCCATTGTTTAGCATGTAGAGGTCTGTGCATCCCTCCATAAATATGCCACCCCAGACCATTACTGATCCACCACCAAAACAGTCATGCTGAATGATGTTACAGGCAGCATAACGTTCTCCACGGCTTCTCCAGTCCCTTTCACGTCTGTCACGTGCTCAGGGTGAACCTGCTCTCATATGTAGAAAGCACAGGGCGCCAGTGGTGGACCTGCCAATTCTGGTATTCATTGGCAAATGCCAATCGAACTCTATGGTGGCAGGCAGTGAGCACAGGGACCAATAGAGAACATCGGGCCCTCAGGCCACCCTCATGAAGTCTGTTTCTGATTGTTTGGTTAGAGAAATTCTCACACGTGGCCTGCTGGAGGTAATTTTGTAGGGCTCTGGCAGTGCTCATCCTGTTCCTCCTTGCACAAAGGAGCAGATACCGGTCCTGCTGATGGTTTAAGGACCTTCTACAGCCCTGTCCAGCTCTTCATGAGTAACTGCCTGTCTCCTGGAATCTCCTCCATACTCTTGAGACTGTGCTGGAAGACACAGCAAACCTTCTGGCAATGGCATGTATTGATGTGCCATCCTGAAGAGTTGGACTACCTCTGGTGCAACCTCTGTAGGGTCCAGGTATCTCCTCATGCTACCAGTAGTGACACTGACCCTAGCCAAATGCAAACCTAGTGAAAAATAGTCAGAAAAGATGAGCAGGGAAAAAAATGTCAGTGGCCTTTACCTGTAAAACCATTCCAGTTTTGGAGGTTGTATCATTGTTGCCCATCTAGTGCACCTGTTATTAATTTCATTAACACCAAAGCAGCTGAAACTGATTACCAGCCCCCTCTGCTACTTAACTGACCGGATCAATATCTCAGGAGTTCAATTGACTTGATGCTGTACTCTGATCAAAAAGTGTTCCTTTAATTTTTTTGAGCAGTGTATTTTTGGACAAATGTTCTAGACACTTTTTTTTTTTAATTTTAAATAGTTTAATATATAACATTAGTAAATATGCCAAACGATGTTTATGCCAATGGAAGTTTGTAGTTGTGTTCAGTCTTTTCTCACAGAAAGTGATATATCTTGCCTGTTCTGCATTACATTTAATATGGGTCTGTTTTATATTCTTCATAGTCCCATTTACCAAGCATTGGTTGGTGTAGGCTGCATACTCCTAACGCTGACATTTAGTCTGGTTGGTGGACTTCTAACAGGTCAGTACAAGTATTGGTACAGACACCTAATGCTGAAATGGAATTTTAAATTGTTTCTTACATGTAAAATTGGTTTTAGGTGCCTTGTTTGGAAACACATAATATCCCACAAAGTGCTGAAGGTTATAGTAAAAAAAGTAGTTAGCAATGGATCCCCTGCCACGCTGGTTAAAATACTCTGACTAGCCTGGCCTGTGTGGCCTGGTGTCCAAAGCAGTTGGGTCTAAAAGACTTTACGTTCTAAAATATATTTATGGTTAAAATTACATACATAATATGTGTACAAAGTATAAAACAGTTTGAAATGCAAGCAGTGTCAGAACCTGAACTTGATCTAGTATTGGCCTTTTGCAGTCACTGTACCGCAGGGCTGGAGTTTGACTGGAAGAGATAGTACAAGGAGCAGGTCAGTTCAGATGACAAGAATGCTGCTGAAAGGAAGGGAAATCAAAGTGACAGAGATGAGCTCATCACTGTGCTGCTTCTTTTTTCACAGTCCATTCACAACTGGGTCAGGTTCAGAATAACCTGAGCTTAGAGCACATGGGTTGAATGACAAAAGGTACTGTGGGGGAAATCTCTAGATTGATGGTAAATATTGCAGGAAAAGCTGGCTTTGTTATTTTATTCTTTAATGGACAATTTCTTTTTGTTCTATTTATTGCTCTAGTTCTACTTAAATCACATTATTATCCACCGATAATAAGAAGAAATCAGTGAAAATATTTATCAGAAAATAATACATTTTGATCAACTATAATAAAGAATAATACCAATGATACATTATTTGCAATAAATACAAGAAATAATTATGTTACAGTTACTCCTGAGCAATCAGCAAATACAGTAATTTCACATATTCAACCCAAAAAATTAGAATTGCGTATGTAGTCATTAGGTAAAGAAAACAAAAAACTTTTCTAATTATATAATAATGATTATACATATAACCATAAAGAAATAAATAACAAGCGTGGAAGCGTGTCGCCCCCTAGAGGCTGCCGCCAGTGTATAACCAGCCATAACATTCACTATAGACTTAGTTCAATATGGGTTGGTGACATCCTCAGGCCAAGAGCCCACACACTTACAGAAGGACAGAGCTGTATTCTTTAGCTAATGGCTACGCCTGTTCTTACCTGCTCCATAATACAACTACAAAGTCATTTCAGGAAATAGTGCAGAACACACACTAACTCCACCGGCTTGTTCTTGTATCATCATGTTGCAATATATTCTGCCCAAAGACACAGAGAAAAGCTCCCATACTTTGGATCGCAAGGCCTTGCACATCGTGGCCTCCAGGCCAGGGGCGGACTGACAACTCATGGGGCCCCCGGGCAATAGGGGATCATGGGGCCCCTGTGTCCTTGCCCAAACTCAAAAAAACCTATGGAAAAGGTACCAGGGGCATCTCATGGGGCCCCCTACTGACCCCGGGCCCTCGGGCAGTGCCCGAATTTCCAAATGGTCAGTCCGCCCCCGCTCCAGGCTTGGTCTATAGGGGTGCTCTATATCACACTAAACTGTCCCCTCCCTACCAGAAGCCCCGTAATTAGCCACCAGCACCGATTCATCTGTCAGATGGCTGCTTTTCCTTCTTTTACACTCTTCACAAAATTAAGAGACAACTTGTTACATACTCTTGACTCTACAACACAGAAGTTTAACCATGGCTTTACTCTTTGTCCCTTAGTTCTGTACTCCTGTGACCCAGATTCAGCTGACAGCTGGCTAAAGTCCACTGTCGGCTGATGTCACAGAGCCCGTTCAGGGTCTGCAGAGATCCCGACAACCCTGAGAGTAATGTCAGTATCCACCCACATGCCTGACCAGCAGGGGTGGACTGACAACTCATGGGGCCCCCGGGCAATAGGGGATCATGGGGCCCCACACTCAAACCACACCCAAAAAAGTCTATGAAAGGTACCAGGGACATCTCATGGGGCCCCCTACTGACCCCGGGCCCTTGGGCAGTGCCCGAGTTCCCCAATGGTCAGTCCGCCCCTGCTGACCAGTAGCTGGCACAGCCTCTCAAGGGCCACTGAAAGCTTAAGCTAGCCACAGTCCAGTGCTCCAGTGAGCACTGGAGGGGCAGAGCATAGAGTGGTGACTGACAGTCATGGCTCTCTGCTCAGAACAGATTTAAGAACTGAATGATCTGTGGTATTTGATCGCTCAATTCTTGGAGTAGAGCCATCTAGGTAAGTGTAAATGGTTATTTTCCATTTCTTCTCTTTTAACACATTTCCAGACACTACATTACAATGAGGTGTGCATGATTTTGCTGTGCTGTCCTTAGCGATGCTGCCCATAACTTAAAGCTAACGAATTCCATACACGTGGATTCCCTCACTAATGGATTCCATTCAAATGGTACATTGCCAGAAAAACATATTACATTGTGCACATGTCCTCACCGTACTGTTCCCACATCAGACTCCACCACAAGGCCAGTATTCCTTGAATATATAGTCTTTTGCAAAGACTCACACATACAGGAGAAGACATGTCACAATATTACATTAACCCCGTATGCATCAGTCCAATATTTAAAGGTACAAATCACAGTGATAACTTGTCAGGAAAAACACAATATAAAGTAGGCACCTGCCTACAAGCATACAGCCCAAGTGGAAGACTTTCGAAGATAAGGCTAGACATCTAGATGGATATCTGTCCATTCCCTTAGCACTAGAGCCTTCCACTGCCTCCAGGTAATTGTCCCAACAAACAAGTAGCACGCAAAAAAGATTTCCCAAAAACAGTTAACATTGGGAACCTGAATACTGTAGACTGCATCCAACAACAAAAAGGCTGGTGGCAGTAATAGCCTGTTTTTTTTGCAAGGAGATCTGCTTTGGGCACAATTACCTGATCCACCAATACAGTCAGAACAGGCCACTACAGAACAGCAAATTCTTTTTTTTTTTTTTTTTAAAACTTTTTTTTGATTAAGGAATAAACTACTAAAACAGCATAACAGCATAAAGTATAGGATACAACATAAAAAAGGCACATATGTAGTAATCATCCAAATAAAGTACAATCATGTAAGACATAAAAAGTAAGTACATGAACAAGGCAGGCAGGAAGGTAGGCAGAGCAATAAGGCTACCAACACAGGAAAACTATCAATTACATTATGTATATTTATCAGTCAGACAATAAATGTCTATGAGTTTTCCAAACATCCCATTTTCTGTCGAATAAGTGCATCCTATCCAGTAGCGTATAATGAATACATTTCATGAGCATCACCACATCGACTCTACGTAGAACTGAGGCCAATGGCACTGTAGGTGACTTCCCATGAAGGGAAATGGCCCATAGGTTTAAGACACAGATGGTGTGAATTAGCTTCATAGCTTCGGTCTGTATTCCCGAGATAGGGGCTCCCAGTAAGCAAATCTGCACAAACAAATGCACCGGGGCATCTGCCACAGCAGAGGCCACTTCGGAACTGCAACATGTATAAAACTCATTGGGGCTTACATGAAAACTGATGTAAACTGATGTCTCTGTAAGTGGAGTCTGCGTGCCAGTTTTCATCAGTTGTCATGCACGTATGGTGTGAACAAGCCCTTAAGGTTCAGTTTGTTTTATTTAAAATAACAAATGTGTCATAATTATCTGCTCTGTGTAGTGGTTTTGCACAGAGCAGCCCTGATCCTCCTCTTTTCAGGTCCCCCGCTGGTACTCCAAGCAACTCTCTCCTGCCTAGTGCCCCCATAGCAAGCAGTTTGCTATGGGGGCATCCGAGCATGCTTGCTTCTGAGCCGCTGCTCTGTGTGTCCATTCACACATGGAGCGCAGTTTGGCCCCAGCCCCCACTTTTTCCTTATTGTCTCTCTGGTTATGATTGACAGTAGTGGGAGCAAAAGCTACCGCTGTTGTCTCAGCAAATGAGGAGGGGGAGATCCGAGAAAGCCAAGGCTCTTGTGCACATCGCTGGATTGAGATTGGGCTCAGGTAAGTTTTAGGGGTGACTGGGGATGCTGCTGCACACAGAAGGTTTTTTACCTTCATGAATAGAATGCATGAAGGTAAAAAACCTTGAGCCTTTCCAACCACTTTAAGATTCCGGGTGTGCTCTCCACACGTATCATATGAAAGCTCACCTTGGTATACTTTAGTTTTTAATATATTTTTAACAATTATCTCCACTGAATTGTGCAACTTATATAACTTTGCTTCTAATTGCCAGTACTGATAATAATTCAGTCTATCCCTCACTTCTTCTTTATTAGGTTTCTTGCTGAAATGTAAACTTCTCAAGCCCCCTAAAGAATGGCATTTTTTTCATGATCAGCCATACTGGGAGGTAAGATATTTACCATACTGTTACAATAGTGCCATTAAATCATAATTGCCTGATATTGCAGCTTGCTATGTAAAGTGTTTGAAAGGGAGAAAGTAGGCTTAGCTTCCATTATCTGTGCTTGTTACTTCCTGAAAAACAGGCATATCTAACTCAAAGGCCATTTGTCCATCTGCTGTCCTCATATACTTAACTACATATCAAAGAATATCCATCACTAGGCATAATAACCTACATCATAAATACTTTAAGGACTGCATAATGTGTATGTTGCAGAAGGACACTTATACAGGTAGAAACAAATACAGTTATGAGAGGAAATTTGGAACTCCTAGGAATTTTCGGGAACTCTGCATGTATGATTCCTACAATGTAATTAAAAGCTATTCTAAAATGGAAATTACAGAAGTAAAATAGAGCTTACTGTTCCCCCTTAGTTCCAGATTCACTTGCACATTTCATCTCCAAAATATTGCTGCACAAAAGTGAATACTGTAAAATGAATAAGGAAAATGCTTTGGAAGGACTTTATGTAGAAACTGAATCTCCGAAGTTTAATTAAAATACAGCTAATTGAGGAAAATTTAAATATATGTGAACCACTACCTCGTAAAACAACACATTCACAGTTTAAAATAGAAATGAAAGGGAAAATGTTTGTTTAATAATATTTAAAAAAAAATATAAATACTTTTTTTCACTTTTATTATTTATACATTTATATTTTATTATTTATGTTCTCAGCTGCATAAGGGACTCAGAGAGCTAGATTAGGAGAAAAGCAGTTGCAGGAAAGAAAATTGTATCATCTATGGCTTGCTTTAAGGAAACTAAGCAGCAATAATTTGAGGGGATGTTAAGTGAATGAGCAGAGAATGTAACAATCACCTTTTTGGTGAATGTTGCAATAAAACTTGTTCCTATTGAAAAACAGATGATACTAAATAGTTACTTAGTTACATAATTAGTCTGGCTGAAAAAAGACAAAAGTCCATCTAGTTCAACCATAAATAAATAATAAATAAATAAATGTTATATTCCTATACCCACAGTTGATCCAAAAGGAAGGCAAAAACCCCAGCAAAGCATGATGCAATTTGCTCCTGCAGGGGAAAAAATGTCTTCCTGATGCGAAAGGATATTCCCTTGATCAACTTTACCTATAAATGTTAGTATCCAGTTATATTCTGTGTATCTAAGAAAGAATCCAGGCCTTTTTTAACCACTTGACCTCCAGAGGATTTACCCCCCTTAATGACCAGGCCTCTTTTTGCTACTCGGCACTGCACTAATTCAACTGATAATTGCGCGGTCATGCAATACTGCACCCAAACGAAATTTACGTCCTTTTTTTCACACAAATAGAGCTTTCTTTCTGTGGTATTTGATCACCTGTGCGCTTTTTATTTTTCACGCTATAAACATATATGAAGAACGCTATATGAATAAAAACAATATTTTTTACTTTCAGCTATAAAAAATGTATAGTAAACTCAAAGTTGGTTATAAATTTAGGCCAAAATGTATTCTGCTACATGTTTTTGGTAAAAAAAATCCCAGTAAGTGTATGTTGATTGCTTTGTGTGACAGTTATAGCGTCTACAAACTATGGTATAGATACTGCAATTTACGCCATTTTTTTGCTATACAGCGCTGCGCTAGTTTAACGGACAATTGTGCGGTCATGCAATACGGTACATAAATGAAATTTACATCCTTTTTTTTCCTACAAATTGAGCTTTCTTTCGGTGGTATTTGATCGCCTACGCGGTTTTCTTTTTTTTATTAAAAAAAAGGCTGACAATTTTGAGGAAAAAAAACAATATTTTGGACTTTTTGCTATAAAACATGTTCAGTAAAAAAAAATTTAAAAATCAAATTTAGTCATAAATTTCTGGCAAAATGCATTCTGCAACATGTCTTTGCTAAAAAAAAAAACCCAATACATGTAAATTAATTGGTTTACGTGAAAGTAATAGCGTTTACAAATGGCGGGAAAGATACTGGGATTTTTAGGTTTTTTTATACTAATAATGGCGGCGATCAGCGACTTATGGCGGTGATCAGTGACTTATGGCGGTGATCAGCGACTTATGGCGGGACTGCGGCGGACATTTTGACATTGGGGGGTACTGACTTGGGGTCACTGACATCCCCAGTGACATCAATACAGTGATCAGTGCAAAAAAAAAAACACTGACACTGTACTAATGGCACTGGGAAAGGGTTAACTGTGTGAGGGGAGTGTTTTACTAGGGGGCAGGGGTGTGTACTGCACAGGACACCACTGATCGGGAGAGAGAAACTCTTTTGTCCTGATCAGCTTGTCCTTGAGCTGTCAGGGAACTGACAGAAAGCACAGCTACTGCAGCTGTGCTCTCTGTCAGGGGTTGCCGCTGATTGCCAGGACATAGCCGGTAAGGACCGGCTGTGACCCGGCGACTGACATCCATGGCTGTGATCGGCGGGACAGGTAGGGCGGCGGCGCGCCTCGCGTGCGCCCCCTGCCTGTTTTAAAACGTGGTTTTGCCCAGCCGTGCCGCCCTGCCACCGTATTTATACAGTGGCTGGGCAGCATGTGGTTAAAGCAATCCACTGAGCTGGCCAGAACCAACTCTTGAGGGAATCTATTCCCCATTTTCACAGCTCTTAGGCCCCTTTCAGGCAGGGCGGATCCATCAGTGTGATCTGCCTGCTTAGCGGGGATCTCTCCGCTGATCCCCACTGAGCAGGGGATCGCTGCAGACACTTCCCGCTGATTTCAATGGGATGGTCGGATGGAAACAGACCGCCTGTCCGTTTCCACCCGATTGTCATCTGACATGATCCCCTGGATGGATGGGGAATGAATCCCCATCCGTCTGTTTTTGGTGTACAGGATCAGATGCCGGCGGGTGTCAGACACCATCAGTCCGTTCGTGTGAAAGGGGCCTTACCGTGAAAAAACCTTTTTACATCTGGAGGAAAAGAGATTTAACCTTCAAATACAGAGAGTGTGGTTTATGATTTCAGGTGCAATTTATGAAGACTTTATGCTACTTATCAAGATTTTCAGCATTTTCCTGCAATTTGCAGTGCGATTTCCATTGTATTCTATGTATGTGAAGTCGCAACAAATCTGCAGAAAAATTAATGTAAGAACTACTTTAGAAATCGTGCTGCAGCAAATCGCACATGTTAAGACACTGGCATTCACATTCATTAGGTACAATTTCAAACAGGTATGACTAGGGGAGGACTGACAACTCATGGGGCCCCCGGGCAATAGGGGATCATGGGGCCCCTGTGTGCTTGCCCACACTTAAACCACACCCAAAAAGCCTATGAAAGGTACCAGGGGCATCTCATGTGGCCCCTTACTGACTCCGGGCCCTCGGGCATTGCCCGGGTTTCTGAATGGTCAGTCCGCCCCTGGGTATGACCAGCACTAAATCTCTTTTCCTCCAGACTTAGAGTGCTCCCTTGTCCTCTGTGATGACCTCAAGGCGAATAGCTCCCACTATATGAACCACTGATGTATTTATACATGTTGGTCATATCCCCCTTAATCTCCTCTTCTCAAGAGAGAATAAATTCAGTTCCTCTAATTTTTCCTCATAGCTGAGCTCCTCCATGCCTCTTATCAGTTTGGTTGCCCTTCTCTGTACTTTCTCCAGTTCCCCAATGTTCTTTTTGTGAATTGATGCCCAAAACTGAACTGCATATTCCAGATGAAGTATTACTAATGATTTGTACAGGAGTAATATGATATCTCTCACTCTGGAGTCTATACCTCTTTTAATACAAGGGAGGATTTTGCTCGCTTTAGGAACCGCAGCTTGGCATTGCATGCCATTATTAAGCTTGCGATCTACCAGAACACCCATGAACACCCAGAACCCAAATGTCTTGGAATTTATACTTTTGGGCAAATTTCCATTAGTGTGACCTGACACATAGGGTGAATGTTCAACAAAGAATTTGTTGAGTAAAATGACTGCTGTATTATTGTCTCAACGTGTATGCAAACCTTCAGCTGATTTTAATCAAAGCCCTATATGACCTCACAAAAATGGATAACATGTTGGATAGCCTACTTATGCAGGTCATGCGTGGGTCGAATTCCGAACTAATTTTCTTTATAAAATCAGAAATTTTGTGCATTTTGTAATCCGATGGTGCCACCATTGATTTCGAAATTCAACCAGCCAAGCCTTCAGTTTCATCTCATGTTGCTACAGAAAAGAATTTTCAGGGCCAAGAATTTTCTTTTCTTTCCAGGTCACAGCTCATGCTCATTTCTTTTTCGTTTATGTTTCCTGCACGATTCCCCTATCATTGATTCGAAATTCGTTCATTTTTCAAAACATTTCCAACATGCTCGATCACTCAAATTTGATGGTCACACGAAAATCGTCCATTTCTGTGACTCACTAATGGCTCGAAATTCAAACGAAAATTCTTATAAAAGATTTTCGAAAGAAAATTCTTTCCGAATTCGACCTGTGTATGGCCGGCGTATATTTGGTGAAACAAAAACAATAGTTCTGCTCGTGTAACAGCAAAGGCTGTAGGACCGAAGTGGTTATAAACATCTCAACACTATGAATAATGTGAATATGTTGTACATAAGAGAAGTGTAACACCCCAGGGTTTATCTGTATTCAGTATAAGCATAAACTATATAGGCCACCAGGCAGCACAGTGGCTAAATGGTTAGCACTTCCACCTGGCAGTACTAGGGTTGTTGGTTTAAATCCGCACCACCTGCCTGGAGTTTGCATGTTCTCCCTGTGCCTGCGTGGGTCTCCTCCGAGTACTCCGGTTTCCATCCACACTCCAAAGACATGCTGGTAGGTTAATTGGCTCCAGTCTAAACTGGCCCTAGTATGTGTATGTATGAATGTAGGTTAGGGACCTTAGATTGTACGCCCCTTGAGGGTTAGGGACTGATGTGAATGTACAATATATATGTAAAGTGCTGCATAAATTGACAGCGCTGTATAAGTGCCTGTAATAAATAAATAATAAATGTAATACTCCTATTATAATACATGTATCTTTTCTTTTGCTTGCAGTTTCCTAATGTGGACCACCACCTTTAACACCTATGGACAGCAGATGAATACAGAGATGTTTTATGTTTGAAGTGTCTGAAGCCTTTAGCTATATCCCACTGGGTGTAAAAATGGACAATACAATACAATTCTTCTATTTTCTCCTTTGTCCACTTCTATTATTTTAATTCTTTTTTTTGCACTGACATGCCATGTACAAGGGTGGTGGCAGTTTTACTGAAGCCCTAATTATGATAAGAGTCTTGTAAAAATTTTAAAGTAAACCTGCCCTGAGAGGAATATGAAGGCTGTCTCTGGCATCAATGGTTTTGGATCAGGTATCAAAATACCAGGATAACTGATGTACATATTCAATCCTGGTCACTAACATAGCACTGAAGCCAGAGGGTCAGTTTGAAAGTTAGAAAGATTACATTTTCCTTTAATAAACACATACCTTTGTAGTAAAGTGTGAAGAGTTTGTGTTTTAGAGCCAGTTCACACTACATGCGTTTCAGTTGCTTTTTTTCTGCATCCAAAATGCACAGAAAGTAGGTGATATGGTTGTCAATGTCATAGTTCACATCAGTGCTTGCAGTTCCAGTTCGTTCCGATTGCTGAAAAAAAAGTAGAACATGCTGCATTTTTTCTGCACAGAACTGTACTGGAATGAGGTAAAATGCATCAAAAATGCACATTAATGCACCAAAAAGCACCCAAAATGCACTGGAACACACATGTCCCTATTTAAAATGAAGAAAAAGGAGAAACAAATGAACTGGAATGCATAAAAAATGCACTAGAATGCTTCACATACTCCTCAAACACGCACTGGAATGTGTCAAAAACATGCATGCAGAAACGCATCCGGAACGCATCTGGACTGCGTTTCAATAGTGTGAACTGGCCCTTGAAGTATATGTACACCATGACAGTGAACTTCCATTTGCTTCCTTTAGGTCTGTTAAGTATACAATTGAAATGTTTTGTTATATCTGTTCTATAAGTGCAAAACATATGTATCAATCCTGACAGCGAGCTTTTCACTTCCTGTGCCCTCTGCCTTTGCTGACTGCTATCAGTTACCTTGTTTCCAGATAGCTCTATAAATTATAAAACACCTTCCCCTATGTTATGGGGATAAAAGGGGGGGGTGCTCTTTAGTTCCAAACACTTCTGTTGTAGGGTGACAACACTGATCCTCTATACCAGGGGTCTCCAAACTACTGCACGTGGGCCGGATGTGGCCCTTTGGTTCCTTTTAATCAGGCCCTTGGGGCACTCCATTAATACGAAGCACTATCACTTCCACTGACACCAACAATTGGGCACTATTCCCTCCACTGACACCATCAATGGGGCACTATTCCCCACACTGACACCAACGATGGGGCACTATTCCCCCCACTGGCACCAACAATGGGGCACTATTCCTCCCAGTGACACCAACGATGGGGCACTATTCCTCCTAGTGACACCAATGATGGGATACCATTCCCCCCAGTGACACCAACGATGGGACACCATTCCTCCCCATGACACCAATTATGTATATTTGTTACCCCCATTTAGTAAACCAAGTCCATGACATTTGCTTGCTTGCTTTTATCTGACTCTTGGGGCACTCCACTGATACTATCCCTTCCACTGACACCAAAGACAGGGTACTATTTCTCCCACTGACACTAACAATGGGGCACTATTCCTCCCACCGACACCAATGATGGGACACTATTCCTCCCCCTGACACCAATGATGGGACACTACTCCTCCCACTGACACCAATTATGTAAATTTGTTTACCCCCATTTAGTGCCCCAAGCCCATGGCATTTTCTACTCCCACTGGCCACAGTCCAGCCCCCCTCAAGATTGAAGGACAGTAAACTGGCCCTTTGTTTCAAAAGTTTGTAGACCCCTGCTCTATACCTATAGTATGGTGAGTGAGCGTTGTCACCCTAAAAAGCATGTTATCTGCAGGATCACCAGATGAAAATCTACCAAACCTAAGCTCTGGTAAGCTGTGATATATTACATTATTACATTTTTGCACTTGGGTTTAGATACACTTTCATTCATCCCATTTCCACATTTTAAGATGAACGTTTGTGTTTTATTTATCTTCAACATGTGTGTGGGGGATTGCAAGATCCTAAGTCAGTCAGGTAGTTGCATTTGTTGATACACTTCATTGGTATTTTAAATGTTTGCCTGCTGTTCAAATCCAAACGCTTTTATTATGTTCAATGCTAGAGATGAGCGAATCGAACCAGGCGAAGTGGAATTCGTTTCGAATTTCAGGAAAAATTCGATTCGCGTCGAATCCGAATATTTGCATAATTCGGGTGCGCGAATCGGATTTTTCCCGATCAGCCGGCAAAAGTGTCCCTGCAGAGAGCTCCGCTATTTCTGACAGTTCTCTGACAGTTCCTTCACATGTACAGCGGTTGAAACATTGTATCTATTTGTTTCCATTTAGGATACAGATGTTTTTATTCGGAAATAAATAGATACAATGTTTCAACCGCTGTCAACCGCTGGAACTGTCAGAGAACTGTCAGAAATAGCGGAGCTCTCTGCAGATACACTTTTTTGCTGTACTGGAATACTTCTTCTTTTCATTCTTCTTTTCATTCTTCTCATTCTTCTTTTCATTCTTCTTCTTCTTTTCATTCTTCTTTTCATTCTTCTCATTCTTCTTTTCTTCTTCATGAAAAGAAGAATGAGAAGAAGAATGAAAAGAAGAATGAAAAGAAGAAGAGGAATGAAAAGAAGAAGAGGAATGAAAAGAAGAATGAGAAGAAGAATGAAAAGAAGAATGAGAAGAAGAATGAGAAGAATGAAAAGAAGAATGAGAAGAATGAAAAGAAGAATGAAAAGAAGAAGAAGAAGAATGAAAAGAAGAAGAAGAAGAATCTTTTCATTCTTTTCATTCTTCTTTTCATTCTTCTTTTCATTCTTCTTATTCTTCTTTTCATTCTTCTTCTTCTTTTCATTCTTCTTTTCATTCTTCTTCTTCTTCTTTTCATTCTTCTTCTTCTTTTCATTCTTCTTCTTCTTCTTTTCATTCTTCTTATTCTTCTTTTCATTCTTCTTCTTCTTCTTCTTTTCATTCTTCTTCTTCTTTTCATTCTTCTTTTCATTCTTCTTCTTCTTCTTTTCATTCTTCTGCTTCTTTTCATTCTTCTTTTCATTCTTCTTCTTCTTTTCATTCTTCTTCTTCTTCTTCTTTTCATTCTTCTTTTCATTCTTCTCATTCTTCTTTTCATTCTTCTCATTCTTCTTTTCATTCTTCTTCTCATTCTTCTTTTCATTCTTCTTTTCATTCTTCTTCTTTTCATTCTTCTTTTCATTCTTCTCATTCTTCTTTTGTTCTTCATGAGAAGAAGAATGAAAAGAAGAATGAAAAGAAGAAGAAGAATGAAAAGAAGAATGAGAAGAAGAATGAAAAGAAGAATGAAAAGAAGAATGAGAAGAATGAAAAGAAGAATGAAAAGAAGAAGAAGAATGAAAAGAAGAATGAAAAGAAGAATGAGAAGAATGAAAAGAAGAATGAAAAGAAGAAGAAGAATGAAAAGAAGAATGAGAAGAAGAATGAAAAGAAGAATGAGAAGAAGAATGAGAAGAATGAAAAGAAGAATGAGAAGAATGAAAAGAAGAATGAAAAGAAGAAGAAGAAGAATGAAAAGAAGAAGAAGAATGAAAAGAAGAATGAAAAGAAGAAGAAGAAGAATCTTTTCATTCTTCTCATTCTTCTTTTCATTCTTCTTTTCATTCTTCTTCTTCTTCTTTTCATTCTTCTTTTCATTCTTCTTCTTCTTCTTTTCATTCTTCTTCTTCTTTTCATTCTTCTTTTCATTCTTCTTCTTCTTCTTTTCATTCTTCTTCTTCTTTTCATTCTTCTTTTCATTCTTCTTCTTCTTCTTTTCATTCTTCTTCTTCTTCTTTTCATTCTTCTTTTCATTCTTCTTCTTCTTTTCATTCTTCTTCTTCTTCTTTTCATTCTTCTTTTCATTCTTCTCATTCTTCTTTTCATTCTTCTCATTCTTCTTTTCATTCTTCTTTTCATTCTTCTTCTCATTCTTCTTTTCATTCTTCTTCTTCTTCTTTTCATTCTTCTTTTCATTCTTCTCATTCTTCTTTTCTTCTTCATGAAAAGAAGAATGAGAAGAAGAATGAAAAGAAGAATGAAAAGAAGAAGAAGAATGAGAAGAAGAATGAAAAGAAGAATGAAAAGAAGAATGAGAAGAATGAAAAGAAGAATGAAAAGAAGAAGAAGAATGAAAAGAAGAATGAGAAGAAGAATGAGAAGAAGAATGAAAAGAAGAATGAGAAGAATGAAAAGAAGAATGAAAAGAAGAAGAAGAAGAATGAAAAGAAGAAGAAAAATGAATGAAAAGAAGAATGAAAAGAAGAAGAATGAAAAGAAGAATGAAAAGAAGAATGAGAAGAATGAAAAGAAGAATGAAAAGAAGAAGAAGAATGAAAAGAAGAATGAGAAGAAGAATGAAAAGAAGAATGAGAAGAAGAATGAGAAGAATGAAAAGAAGAATGAAAAGAAGAATGAAAAGAAGAAGAAGAAGAATGAAAAGAAGAAGAAGAAGAAGAATCTTTTCATTCTTCTCATTCTTCTTTTCATTCTTCTTCTTCTTTTCATTCTTCTTCTTCTTTTCATTCTTCTTTCCATCCTACTTCTTCATCCTCATCCTCTTCTTCTTCTTCTGAGGATGAGGATGAAGAAGAAGAAGTAGGATGAAAATAAGAAGAATTCCAAGCCGGCAAAAAGTGTATCTGCAGAGCTCCTCTATTCTGCAGATACACTTAGAGGAGCTCTGCAGATACACTTTTTGCCGGTTTGGAATTCTTCTTACTTTCATCCTACTTCTTCTTCATCCTCATCCTCGGAAGAAGAAGAAGAGGATGAGGATGAAGAAGAAGTAGGATGAAAATAAGAAGAATTCCAAGCCGGCAAAAAGTGTATCTGCAGAGCTCCTCTAAGTGTATCTGCAGAATAGAGGAGCTCTGCAGATACAATTTTTGCCGGCTTGGAATTCTTCTTATTTTCATCCTACTTCTTCTTCTTCTTCTTCTTCATCCTCATCCTCATCCTCTTCTTCTTCTTCTGAGGATGAGGATGAAGAAGAAGAAGAAGTAGGATGAAAATAAGAAGAATTCCAAGCCGGCAAAAAGTGTATCTGCAGAGCTCCTCTATTCTGCAGATACACTTAGAGGAGCTCTGCAGATACACTTTTTGCCGGTTTGGAATTCTTCTTATTTTCATCCTACTTCTTCTTCTTCTTCTTCATCCTCATCCTCATCCTCGGAAGAAGAAGAAGAGGATGAGGATGAGGATGAAGAAGAAGAAAAAGAAGTAGGATGAAAATAAGAAGAATTCCAAGCCGGCAAAAAGTGTATCTGCAGAGCTCCTCTAAGTGTATCTGCAGAATAGAGGAGCTCTGCAGATACACTTTTTGCCGGCTTGGAATTCTTCTTATTTTCATCCTACTTCTTCTTCTTCTTCTTCTTCTTCTTCATCCTCATCCTCATCCTCTTCTTCTTCTTCTGAGGATGAGGATGAAGAAAAAGAAGAAGAAGAAGAAGAAGTAGGATGAAAATAAGAAGAATTCCAAGCCGGCAAAAAGTGTATCTGCAGAGCTCCTCTAAGTGTATCTGCAGAATAGAGCAGCTCTGCAGATACACTTTTTGCCGGCTTGGAATTCTTCTTATTTTCATCCTACTTCTTCATCCTCATCCTCTTCTTCTTCTGAGGATGAGGATGAAGAAGAAGAAGAAGTAGGATGAAAATAAGAAGAATTCCAAGCCGGCAAAAAGTGTATCTGCAGAGCTCCTCTAAGTGTATCTGCAGAATAGAGGAGCTCTGCAGATACACTTTTTGCCGGCTTGGAATTCTTCTTATTTTCATCCTACTTCTTCTTCTTCTTCTTCTTCTTCTTCCTCTTCATCCTCATCCTCTTCTTCTTCTTCTGAGGATGAAAATGAGGATGAAGAAGAAGTAGGATGAAAATAAGAAGAATTCCAAACCGGCAAAAAGTGTATCTGCAGAGCTCCGCTAAGTGTATCTGCAGAGCTCCGCTAAGTGTATCTGCAGAGCTCAGCGGTTGAAACATTGTATCTATTTGTTTCCATTTATGGAAACAAATAGATACAATGTTTCAACCGCTGTATGGAGTGAATGTCAGAGAACTGTCAGAAATAGGCTATTTCTGACAGTTCTCTGACATTCACTCCATACAGCGGTTGAAACATTGTATCTATTTGTTTCCATTTATGGAAACAAATAGATACAATGTTTCAACCGCTGTATGGAGTGAATGTCAGAGAACTGTCAGAAATAGGCTATTTCTGACAGTTCTCTGACATTCAATACTCCATACAGCGGTTGAGGAGTGAATGTCAGAGAACTGTCAGAAATAGCCTATTTCTGACAGTCCTCTGACATTCACTCCATACAGCGGTTGAAACATTGTATCTATTTGTTTCCATAAATGGAAACAAATATATACAATGTTTCAACCGCTGTATGGAGTGAATGTCAGAGAACTGTCAGAAATAGCGGAGCTCTGCTATTTCTGACAGTTCTCTGACATTCAATACTCCATAGAGCGGTTGAGGAGTGAATGTCAGAGAACTGTGAGAAATAGCCTATTTCTGACAGTCCTCTGACATTCACTCCATACAGCGGTTGAAACATTGTATCTATTTGTTTCCATAAATGGAAACAAATAGATACAATGTTTCAACCGCTGTATGGAGTGAATGTCAGAGAACTGTCAGAAATAGCGGAGCTCCGCTATTTCTGACAGTTCTCTGACATTCACTCCATACAGCGGTTGAAACATTGTATCTATTTGTTTCCATTTATGGAAACAAATAGATACAATGTTTCAACCGCTGTATGGAGTGAATGTCAGAGAACTGTCAGAAATAGGCTATTTCTGACAGTTCTCTGACATTCAATACTCCATACAGCGGTTGAGGAGTGAATGTCAGAGAACTGTCAGAAATAGCCTATTTCTGACAGTTCTCTGACATTCACTCCATACAGCGGTTGAAACATTGTATCTATTTGTTTCCATAAATGTAAACAAATAGATACAATGTTTCAACCGCTGTATGGAGTGAATGTCAGAGAACTGTCAGAAATAGCGGAGCTCTGCTATTTCTGACAGTTCTCTGACATTCACTCCATACAGCGGTTGAAACATTGTATCTATTTGTTTCCATTTATGGAAACAAATAGATACAATGTTTCAACCGCTGTATGGAGTGAATGTCAGAGAACTGTCAGAAATAGGCTATTTCTGACAGTTCTCTGACATTCAATACTCCATACAGCGGTTGAGGAGTGAATGTCAGAGAACTGTGAGAAATAGCCTATTTCTGACAGTCCTCTGACATTCACTCCATACAGCGGTTGAAACATTGTATCTATTTGTTTCCATAAATGGAAACAAATAGATACAATGTTTCAACCGCTGTATGGAGTGAATGTCAGAGAACTGTCAGAAATAGCGGAGCTCCGCTATTTCTGACAGTTCTCTGACATTCACTCCATACAGCGGTTGAAACATTGTATCTATTTGTTTCCATTTATGGAAACAAATAGATACAATGTTTCAACCGCTGTATGGAGTGAATGTCAGCGAACTGTCAGAAATAGGCTATTTCTGACAGTTCTCTGACATTCAATACTCCATACAGCGGTTGAGGAGTGAATGTCAGAGAACTGTCAGAAATAGCCTATTTCTGACAGTTCTCTGACATTCACTCCATACAGCGGTTGAAACATTGTATCTATTTGTTTCCATTTATGGAAACAAATAGATACAATGTTTCAACCGCTGTATGGAGTGAATGTCAGAGAACTGTCAGAAATAGCGGAGCTCTGCAGATACACTTAGCGGAGCTCTGCAGATACACTTTTTGCTGGCTTGGAATTCTTCTTATTTTCATCCTACTTCTTCTTCTTCTTCTTCTTCTTCTTCTTCTTCATCCTCATCCTCTTCTTCTGAGGATGAGGATGAGGATGAAGAAGAAGAAGAAGTAGGATGAAAATAAGAAGAATTCCAAGCCGGCAAAAAGTGTATCTGCAGAGCTCCTCTAAGTGTATCTGCAGAATAGAGGAGCTCTGCAGATACACTTTTTGCCGGCTTGGAATTCTTCTTATTTTCATCCTACTTCTTCTTCTTCTTCCTCTTCATCCTCATCCTCTTCTTCTTCTTCTGAGGATGAGGATGAAGAAGAAGAAGAAGAAGAAGAAGAAGTAGGATGAAAATAAGAAGAATTCCAAGCCGGCAAAAAGTGTATCTGCAGAGCTCCGCTAAGTGTATCTGCAGAGCTCCGCTAAGTGTATCTGCAGAGCTCCGCTAAGTGTATCTGCAGAGCTCCGCTAAGAAATAGCGGAGCTCTGCAGATACACTTTTTGCCGGCTTGGAATTCTCCTTCTTCTCATCCTTCTTCTTCTTCTCATCCTTCTTCTTCTTCTCATCCTTCTCCTTCTTCTCATCCTTCTTCTTCTTCTCATCCTTCTTCTTCTTCTCATCCTTCTTCTTCTCATCCTTCTCCTTCTTCTCATCCTTCTTCTTCTTCTCATCCTTCTCCTTCTTCTCCTCATCCTTCTTCTTCTTCTCATCCTTCTTCTTCTTCTCATCCTTCTTCTTCTTCTCATCCTTCTTCTTCTTCTCATCCTTCTTCTTCTTCTCATCCTTCTCCTTCTTCTCATCCTTCTTCTTCTTCTCATCCTTCTTCTTCTCATCCTTCTCCTTCTTCTCATCCTTCTTCTCATCCTTCTCCTTCTTCTCATCCTTCTTCTCATCCTTCTCCTTCTTCTCATCCTTCTCCTTCTTCTCATCCTTCTACTTCTCCTTCTCCTTCTTCTCATCCTTCTCCTTCTTCTCATCCTTCTCCTTCTCCTTCTTCTCATCCTTCTCCTTCTCCTTCTTCTCATCCTTCTCCTTCTCCTTCTTCTCATCCTTCTCCTTCTCCTTCTCCTTCCTCATCTCCAAGGGCATTTAACTTAAAGGTACAGTGTTCTGCACTAATTTAAAGGCTCTCTGAAGCCTAGAAACCCTTTTTATCAGTTAAATTCGTAGCGAATAAATTCGCATCGAATCGAATTTCTTCCTCAAATTCGGCGAATCAGCCGAATCGAATTTTTGAATAATTCGCTCATCTCTATTCACTGCCTTTGAAGATGCAATTCTAAAAAAACAGCAGCAGGGGCGCCAGAGCACTATATTGTCTCACTTAGCAAAGTGTCAGTTTTGTTAAAAATAAATAAATAAAATACTATTACTGTGATTTCTACATTGAAGTTATTAAAATAATACTACCATCAAATCTGCATCCAACCGTGATTTTTTGAAAATGCCAAAAATACAAAATTCTCATTCTTGCAACCAAGGAAACCATGCTCACTTCACAAACAGGATTTCTGAGAGAAACCTTATGATGCTGCTAGATTGTAGTAATATATCCTGCGCTATGTCCCCTCCAGATCCTTAAGCTGCTGAACACCACAAAATTCCCCCTGGATATTTAATTGATAAAGTAATATAATAATAATACAAAAAAAAAGTAAAGAACAATTATTAATCATAAAGTAGTGCTATACTACAACACAACCCCCATTTTATAAATGAGGTGTGTGGGCATGCTTGTGCAATAGATGTGGTAAAGTGAAATATACACACTTTGCTTAATATCACAGATACAGAAAATAATAATACCAAAAATATAATAAAAATAAGAAATATATAAACCTGCCTGGTGTTATAGTACACCTCCCTTTCTCTCAGTGCCCAAAAATTATGTGAAAATTGTAATATGTATAAGTGCTTTTCGGTGTTCTAATAAATAAATACAAAGTCCAAATGGTGCCAAGTGAAATTCTTATACAGTAATGTAATATTGTCCCCCCGTGTCAAATACACTCACCAAAAGGATGTGACCCCTTAAGCCCCTGGTCACATCAAAGCCAATTTTGAAATTGTGCGACTTACAGTGAAGTCGCACAATTTCAACATCGCATGACCTGCTGATTTCAGTTGCAATTTGCAGGACATCTGACACAGATATCTATGCGAATCACACCAAAAGATGTGCATGAACTACTGTAGAAATCAGTGCGGCTCCAACCAAGTCAGAACTGCACTGATATGACCATTTAATAGCGGACAGTAGGGTGTGACTTGGCATACGATTTTCAAGTCTCATGGCATGCAAATCGCATGCTAAGTCACACTTAATGTGACCAGGGTGTAAGGTACTAAGTGGGTCCCTCTGCGCCTGTTACTCACAGCTTTATGTGTTATATTTCTGTGTTTGTAAACCCTTACATATACCCAGTAATGTGACTAGCCTCAGGTGATACAGAGATATGAAACAAATCCTACTTAATAACTAGTACCTATTTTTCTGCAGTCTTTGCTACTTTACATCTGCTCAAAGTGCAGGATTTATAAAGCTTGTCTGAGAGTTCAGAAAACAAGGGCGGGAGCTGAAATACATACTGCAAAGCTCAGTGAAAAGAGCTCTGAGAGCTGATTGGAGGGAAGAGACACAACCCCTTGACAGAGCACAAAGGAACAGAGCTGAGGCTGTCTTTCTGCTAGAGGTCTCTCCTCTGTCACTATTTTTCTCTTGGTGTCAGGACAACCTGGTCAAAGTGACTCAAGCAGATAGCAGAGGAAAGAAGCAGCAGAGAGAAATGGAACTTAATTGAGAAAAGTACACAGAAATACGTTATGTACTTTGTTCATATTTCATGTCTGAGGTTTACAAGCACTTTAACAGGAATCAACAACAATGAATTGCACAAGTATCTTTATCATTGGTATGATAACTGCAAAGCGTCCTGTAGGTTTAAACAGATGTTGGTCTGGTTGGTGGAATCTCAATGCTCTCTGATCACATGTTCCTTCTGCTCTGGGGTAGAGGAGGTAATACACAAACTATAGATAAGGCCTGCATCCAAAGAAAATGGAATCAAAACTCCCCACCATTGATGGGCCAATGGTTTACTAAGATGAATGATATCGTGTTCAATTGGGGCAGATTGGAGACATTTAGGAATGCATGGTTTCACTGGTTAGAACTTTAACAGTCATTTTTTAAAAACGGATCCATCACACCCCTCTACTTTACAGAATCAGAGATAACCAGAAGACTATATTTAAGAAACCCACACTTGGTTTTCAGGATCCAGAAAAGAGAACCCCATCCTTTTTGTACTTTTTTGCTTTTCTTCACTGAATTTTAATAAAAATTGTAAAAAAAAAGTAGCCATTCCATGTTCATTCAATTTTTAAAGTTAGTTGTTGAGCCTAGAGGTGAAACTCGAAAAATTAGAATATCGTGCAAAAGTTCATTTATTTCAGTAATGCAACTTAAAAGGTGAAACTAATATATGAGATAGACTCATTACATGCAAAGCAAGATAGTTCAAGCTGTGATTTATCATAATTGTGATGATTATGGCTTACATCTCATGAAAACCCCAAATCCACAATCTCAGAAAATTAGAATATTACATGCAATCAATAAAACAAGAATTGTACATAGAACAATATCGGACCTCTGAAAAGTATAAGCATGCATATGTACTCAGTACTTGGTTTGGGCCCCTTTTGCAGCAATTACTGGCTCAATGCGGCATGGCATGGAAGCTATCAGCCTGTGGCACTGCTGAGGTGTTATGGAAGACCAGGATGCTTCAATAGCGGCCTTCAGCTCTTCTGCATTGTTCGGTCTCATGTCTTTCATCTTTCTCTTGGCAATGCCCCATAGATTCTCCATGGGGTTCAGGTCAGGTGAGTTTGCTGGCCAATCAAGCACAGTAATCCCACAGTCATTAAACCAGGTTTTGGTGCTTTTGGCAGTGTGGGCAGGTGCCAAGTCCTGCTGGAAAATGAAGTCAGCATCCTCATAAAGCTCGTCTGCGGAAGGAAGCATGAAGTGCTCCAAAATCTCCTGGTACACGGCTGCGTTGACCCTGGACTTAATGAAGCACAATGGACCAACACCAGCAGATGACATGGCTCCCCAAATCAACACAGACTGTGGAAACTTCACACTGGACATCAAGCATCTTGCAGTGTGTGCCTCTCCATTCTTCCTCCATACTCTGGGTCCTTGGTTTCCAAATGAGGTGCAAAAGTTGCTCTCATCAGAAAAGAGGACTTTGGACCACTGAGCAACAGACCAGGTCTGTTTTTCTTTAGCCCAGGTAAGACACTTCTGACGTAGTTTGTTGTTCAGGAGCGGCTTGACAAGAGGATTATGACATTTGAAGCCCATGTCCAGGATCTGTCTGTGTGTGGTGGCTCTTGATGCACTGACTCCAGCCTCAGTCCACTCCTTGTGAAAGTCTCCAACACTTTTGAATGACCTTTTCCTGACAATCCTCTCCAGGCTGCAGTCATCCCTGCTGCTTGTGTACCTTTTTCTTCCACACTTTTCCCTTTCACATAACTTTCTATTAATGTGCTTTGATGCAGCACTTTGGGAACATCCAACTTTTTTTGCAATTACCTTTTGAGGCTTTCCCTCTTTATGGAGGGTGTCAATGATGGTTTTCTGCACAACTGTCAGGTCAGCAGTCTTTCCCATGATTGTGATTCCTACTGAACTAGACTGAGAGACCATTTAAAGGCTCAGGAACCCTTTGCAGGTGTTATGGCTTAATTAGCTGATTAGAGTGGGACACTTTGAGCCTAGAACATTGCACCTTTTCACAATATTCTAATTTTCTGAGATTGTGGATTTGGGGTTTTCATGAGCTGTAAGCCATAATCATCACAATTATGACAAATCACGGCTTGAACTATCTTGCTTTGCATGTAATGAGTGTATCTCATATATTAGTTTCACCTTTTAAGTTGCATTACTGAAATAAATGAACTTTTGCACGATATTCTAATTTTTAGAGTTTCACCTGTATATACAATGACATTTGCGAAACATTAAAGTGTTACTAAACCCAGGACCCTGCATTCACTATATCTGATCTCCCAGAGTACACACAACATGGAAGTGCAATTATTTTAGTGAATATAAACTGATAAATAACTTTTCTCATCAGCAGTTAGAGCAGTCTTATGACTTCTATCAGTGTCCAGCTGAGCACTGGTTAAAGCTTATAGGAGGAGTTTTCATTTTGCTCTAAGAGGATGCAGAACCCTTGACCTCTGTCTGGGCAGTGCTGATTGCCCCTGTGCTGATCACATACACTCTCCCAAGAAAAACAAAACCTCTCTAGCAATACACACTAAACTGAGCATATGCAAAATGCCTACGGTTCAGTTTGTCTTATCAGGAGCTAAGAGGTGGCCGCTTGAAAAAAGGGAGGAACAGAGAAGTCAGGATCAAACTGCCTTTATACACAATGTGGAGGATTAAACCTCTCTAGCAATGCACACCAAACTGAGCATGTGACTCCACATGATATGTCTTATCAGGAGATAAGAGGGGGACACTGAAAGAAGGGGAGGATCAGAGAAGTCAGGATCAAACAGTGTTTTTACACAATGCAGAGGATTAACCCCTTAGGTTCCACAGTGAGTATAACAAGCATGCTTTACTGCATATACAGATTGATTTTATGGTTCTGGGTTTAGTAACACTTTAAGCAGTTATCCAGATATATACATTATGTTACTCTTGATGCCATTTCACCCTCTACATTCTTTTTTTTTAAACTGTTGCAAGTAATATGATTAGAATAGTCAGACCCTCCCACCTGACACACTTACAGAAAGTGTATAAATGCTAGATCTGGAGGAGATTATTTTTTTTCTTTCTTAGCAAATCTAGAGTCTCACTTTAAGAGACCAGAAGCTTCTTGTAGTAATGACAGCAAGCTGATAGTCACACCTGTCTATATTATGCATGAAAGGTAGAATTACAGAATAGGCAAACAAGCTTCTGACTTTGTATGCAGTGACACCAAAATGCCATTGGATGTAGCCCTAGACACCAATCATACAGTCATTCATAGAGGAAAATACTTTTGCTAGGCAAACTGGCAAAACATATCATAACATCTGTAATACAAATGACATTCAAATACAGTAAGAATGAGGGAAATAAGTAATTAGACTGCAGGATCATATAACAAGCTATTCGTTATCACTGTTCAACCACATGGAAAGCTGAACATATGATGTGGGCATTTATGTGACTCTACTGTACTGTGCACACCATTACTGCCATCTGTTGTTTTTCCTTGAGTGCTACCTCTTTCTCCATTGTAGGAACAAACATGCATCTTGACATACATAGAAAAAAATATAAAACCAGAAATGGGGTCCCCTGCAGATACAAATCCAATTTGTGTATGAATAGTATGCCGACTCATCCAAAATCGAGGGCGGTGTCCTCAGGACCAAAGAACACCAGTAGAAAGAAACCCTGTGAGTGAAGACCTCACTGGAAAAGAGGTCTTCAAGAGAACAGAGCTGTGGCTTAAAACACAATGTTTATTGAAAATGACATAGTGAGTACAAAACCTGACAATGCCCACCACCCTACACTATAAAATCATGACAACGTTGCCATATGGTAAAACACCAACCCGGGCACACATGTCCACACTCCCCACACACACACAACACACTCAAATGGCCAATACAGTGAAGAACCATGAAGCCCATGAAGTCATGTGACACCTAATAGGGATCAAAGGGAGATGGAATGAATGATGAGAGAATAATGTGGACATGGAAGTCAATTAGGAATGATATGGATACTAGCAGGATCAATCTTTTGAATGGTGAGACAGACCCGATCGGTCCTCAAAGGTTACATGTAATTGTATATAGGGTGGATCCTTGTAATTCCATAGAGGGCAGTCCTCAAACTTCTCATGTATGGATAATAGTCATAGAGATAGTGACACAGCACGCTGCTCTGACAGGGTAAGCAGAATGAGCCCCAGTGAATGAGTATAGCTGGACGACCAGAACGGTACACTTGTGTTTGGATAGGAAACAGCGGTTGTAGTTCACTAAAACACACAGATCAGTCCCTCAATCCTTGATGAAGCCATATAGATGCAAGGCAAACCCATATAGTTCCCGTGAGGGACAGTCCACTAAATTGTCCACGGATAAAAGTGATAATGGCAATATTGCCAATATATATATACTTAACAGGTTGAAATGGCAGGATAAGTGGTGCAGTAGGTGGTGGGTGAGCTTATATGCAGAGTTATAGTGAATGACTGTATTCCAGTGATGAAAACACAGACATCTGATATGTGTAGCTCAGCCGAGCAATTTGCGATTTATGGGGACTTCCCCAGTATATTGATGCCTTAGTTCAAGAAAGATGTCCGCTCACCCAACAATATGCCGTCGTCTATGATGATCACATCCCACTACTGAGATGGAGCTGTAGAGGCATGCCATGTAGTTATCCATGGATGGAAGGTCTGCCAGATGATCCAGTGTGTGTGATGCGGTCAGAAGGTAGAGCCGCATGGAGGGACCTAGATGGCGGGGACTCAAGCATCACAGCACTGTGACATCAACACGTTTCGCCCACTGAGTCACGTGAGCGTCTTCAGGATGTGGCGGTCATTTTATTGAAGACTTATAGGACATAATCGTCACTTCCAATTTTCACAGGGAAAATGGCAACTGCAAAACAGAGTCATTACAGTAATACAATGATGCTACTACTCGTCATGTGACTAAAAGAAGGAAAGGTTTCAAGTGTGATCAACCAAGCAATCATACCCAGACCTAGGGGCAACTTTGACTCCAATTAATATAAAGTATCTGTGACAGTGAACCAAACGGCTAAGTGGCTAAATTGGAGAGAAGTACAGTTGCAAGAAAACGTATGTGAACCCCTTGGGATTACGTGGAGTTTTGCATGAATTGGGCATAAAGTGTGCTCTGAACGTCATCTAAATCACAATAGAAGAACACAGTCTGCTGAACATAATACTACACAAACATTAGATGTTGCCATGGTTTAATTGCACATAACATGTAAACATTCACAGTGCAGGGAGGAAAAAGTATGTGAGGCCCTAGCTTAATGACTTCTCCCAGAGCTAATTGGAGCCAGGAGTGAGCCAACCTTGACTCCAATCAGTGTGATGATATTGGATGTGTTGCTGACAGCTGTCCTGCCCTTAAAAAACACACACCTGTTTTGGGTTTACTGGTTTCAAGAAGCACTGTCTGATGTGAACCATTCCTTGCAGAAAAGAGCTCTCAGAAGACCTACGATCAAGAATTATTTACTTGCATGAAGCTGGAAAGGGTTACAAAAGTATCTCCAAATGCCTTGATGTTCATGTGTCCACGGTAAGACAGACTGTCTACAAATGGAGAAAGTTTAGCACTGTTGCTACTCTCCCTAGGCGTGGTCATCCTGTAAAAATGACTGCAAGAGCAAAGCGCAGAATGCTGCATGAGGTAAAGAAGAATCCCAGAGTGTCAGCTAAAGACCTACAGAAATCTCTGGCACATGCTAACATTTTTGTTGACACATCTACAATAAGGAAATGTGGAAGTCCCGCTTTAAAGATTGGTTCCCCACTCCCCATTAAGGATTGGCACCTTTGGGGAGCGGGGGGGGGGGTGGGCGGTTACCCAAATTTGACAGGTACCCGCTCCCACTTCCGCTGTGATCACCTAGGCGATCGGAAACGGAAGTTGTCCTCCTATCCTCCCTCCTTGAAGTCTTGTGGAACACATGACAGGTCTCAGAAGACGACGGGACCATTCATGAAGAGCAGCACTACTCGCGCATGCGCAGTGGGCACCCCAGCTGTGAAACCGCAAGCTGTCACAACCGGGTGCCCACACTGAAGATGCTGGCCTCCGGGAATACAGGACGGCCGGTGAAACAGGCTGTGGTGGGGGCAACGCGGGATTGTGGGACAGGTGAGTGGCTGTTTTTTAAAAGTCAGCAGCTACAGTTTTTGTAGCTGCTGACTTTTATTTTTTTACAGTGAGCGGAAGTCACTTTAAAATGACCCAATCATCAGAGGGTCACTTCTTCACAAAAGGCAAGCTGTTAAAGCGGGAGTAAACCGCAGACAAAAAAATAAAGTTCCCTGCAAGGTAATGTCATAATGTGCTAGTATGCATCGCATACTAGCACATTATGTAAAACTTACCTTAAAACAAAGCCCTCCAGTGGTGAGCTGTCACCGTTGTAAAGGCTTCCATCTTCACCCGTCTTCCTTCCAGGTTCACGAGCTCCAACTTTCTGACAGGCTATGGCACACAGCTCTGAAGGAATGGCAGGGGTATGTCGTTCCTTCAGAGCGCATGCGCCAGATTTAATGAAGAGAGAATATTTCCTACATGGTGCACATTTAGGAGATATTTATTTCACCTATATTTAAGCTTTATTATAAGCTTACCTGTAGGTAAAATTAAAAACAGAGTTATACCACTTTAAAGGCTAAAAAAAACCCACCTTTCTTGTGCCCGTGTGCTGAAAAGCCTCAACATGTAGGCCTGGTTCACACCCCATGTGTTGCAATCTGCTGCAAGGAAAAAAAGTCCCTAACCCTTTCCAAAAACACAGCAGCTGAAAATGCATAGATGTGAACATGTGCCATAGGAAATCATGTTAAATGGACTATAGTACGTTTCTGTAAAAAGCACTATAAAATACATAGGTGTGAACCAGGCCGTATTCAACCTTTTTTTTAAATACTTTTTTGTGGCATGCGTTAACACTAGTGCATGTATACTTGTTTGTGCGTTAATGTACTCTATTGGCCAGAAAAAATAAATATTCTGCCCCATAGAATGCATTAACATGCATGCAAAATACAGCTTTAAGCACATTTTTTTCTGCTGCATTTTCCTCCACTGAGCAAAGGTGTCCAGGAGAAGAAAAAAAACATCCTGTGGGTATGAGGCCTTAAAATGAACCTGTTCTCCATTTTTAAGTTTTAAAAATAAGTCCTAAGTAAAGGCAGACACCACAAGGTACCTGTTACTACAGATGTCAGCTAAAAAGAAAACAGAAATCAGAATAAAAGCTTCTGTGCCCCTCTCTGGTTCAGTTTCACTTTGTTACAGGGTCTGACTATTACTTGATTTTGTGGTTAAGATCCATAATTTCCACAACAGGGTCCCTCACTGAGGTCTCAATCACAGTGAAACAGCAGTTGCCAGGTCCTAGCAATAAGCGAGGGAAAGTCAAGTTCAAGTAAAAAAAGTGAATTTAACCAGTTGCAGACTGGGTGTGTTACACACGCCCCCCCCCCCTCAAAAAAAAAATGTCATCATTGTACTCATGGCATGTGTCACATGTCCAGTCCTTCTGCCCTGCTGCCAGGATCTCCCCTGTCACACTACTCAGCAATTCAGCTCTGATTAACCAAAGTGGCATTGTCAAGTACACAGAACAAAGTTCTGATAGCCGACCCTGAAAAAAAAAGCAGTCTGGCAATGTTTATCAACAACATTGCTCAACTGTGAAAACAGAAATATAAAAAGAAATATTGTTTCATTTTGTATCTTTCTTTTTTTTCATCTACAGATCAAAGAAATGAACTTGCTCTGCAGATCAAGTCAGTTAAAGCAATCTGACTAGTAAAAAAAATGTAAACATTTTTTGAATTAAACGTTTCTCTGTTTAACCCCTTATTAACCCTTAGTTTACTCAAAGCAGTCCTAATTCCTTATTCTCCTTCTCCACTCAATTATTATTTTCCTGCTGTTTTTTTGTTCATTTCTAATTTATTATCTAATAATATTTAAACTTTTTTTCTGTAATTGTTTTTGTTTTGTTCATTAATGTTTTTACACCTTTAATATATATTTACACATTTCACATCTTAAAAAGCACAAAATTGAAAAAAAAAAACCCATTTACTTAATTTGTAAATAACATTGCAATGATTTGTAGCAGAATCAAAATTTTTGTGTTAGGACAAATTACAGAATAAAATGTGCACTTTTTATGTGCAGTAACACTATTTATTTTTAAATTAACACTGTTCAAACAATTTTTTGTTACATTTAATGAAGAATTGCGGAAAAAAATTAGTTGTAAGACAATATTCACAAAAAGATATATTGTTTTTTTTTTTTAAGGACAAACAAGGCATGTAAGTAATGGTAAAGTTATCGCCATATAAACAGGCCCATAGCAGAAATGTAAAATTGCTCTGGTCCATAGCGGTTGAACAGGTGGGAGAGGCAAAGTGGTTAAATCAGAGAGAGGCGGAGACGGAGGATTTTGTTCTCTGATTTATAGAATGAACAGCAGTCATCTTGGGATGTCTGTCAGGACTTTACATTTTAAAAGTACTACCTGTGACAGTATTGAAGTCTGGGCAACCCCAAAAATGAGTCAGGAACACTAGAGTACCCTTATTCTATTTATGTCTGCCAGCTCAAGACACAAGTTAGTTTTACATTTGCAGAAGTCAGCATTATACTGTGTATATATACACCCACAATCAAAAATGTATTGAACTTTCATAGCAAGGATCACACAATCTGTCATTATCATAAATTCCATCAAGATGTTGAGGCAGGGCCCAAGTTAGCTAATGTAATCTTGCAGGTCTGTGTAAATAGGCTATAGCCTGCCATAAATAGCTAATTACTATTCTTAAAGATATGTGCTGAAACATTTTGGTTATTGACACACTCCAAACCAGATAAGTACATCTGTTTGCTGGTATTGGGGAAAGCAATAACACTTTCACCAAGCTTAACAGGCCTGAATGCAGATCATAATTGACTTCCGCAAAGCATTTGCTATCCAGGCTATCCTTTTAAAATTGCCCAGTTCTCCGTGTACAGGCATACCTCGGTTTACAAATTGAATTCATTCTGCAGGACTTTTCGTATTGCGAAAAATTTGCAAACTGATATGCGGTTTCCCATAGGAATGCATTGAAAACCAATTAATCTGTTCCGAAGGTCAGAAATTTTTTTTAAAAAAGTCTTTTATCTGTGCAAAACTCTTTATAAAGTCCACTTTAAAGGCATAAATACTGTACCCCTGTACATGATTAAAAATGAATTTGTAAATGCACTGAAAACCAATTAATCCATTCCGGAGGTCAGAAAAAAGTACAAAAAGTTGTATCTGTTCAAAACTCTTTATAAAGTGCACTTTAAAAGCATAGTACTGTATAGGGACATGGTTTAAAAAAAAATCATAAATGCATTGAAAACCAATTAATCCATTTGTATTGCAAAAAAAATTTGTAAACTGAGCCATTATTTTCAATGGATTTTCATTTGTAAACTGAAAATTACGTTAACTGAGGCGTTCATAAACCGAGGTACGCCTGTATACTAAAGTTTCATACCTCTTGCTATAATGGAGATATTGTTATAGAAATGACTACACTATAGTAAAAACAATTATTTTAAAGTATAACTAAAAGCAAAACTTTTTTCTAGTGTTGGATAGAGTGCAGAGGGATAAGCAAGCTTGTCAGTTCTTATTGCTGTCTGTGCCCTTGTTAGGGAGATTTACCCTCTCTATTTGTACTGTTTATCATTATCATTGAAAGTGAAAGAAAATGCCACATTTTGGTTTGTCCACAGAAAAGTGAGGGGACATGTTCCAGTGGGAACACTGGTTCAGGTGATCTGGCGGTCCCCAAGGAACTCCCTTAATTTGCAGGGATTTCCTCTCACTTTCCATTTGGCTATGGGACAGAAAGTGAAGGGAAATCTCTGCAATGGGACACAGATGGTGAAAACAATCTGACAGGAGGTTATAATCCTCCCTTACTCCTTACTTAAAATTAAAAAAGAAAAGTTTTGCCTAGAGTTCTACTTTAAGACTAAGCACCCCCATCTTACAAGGTGTGGCAAAACAGTGGGACACATTACTTTTTCTGAGGATTATATACTGTACATAGGATAGACCTCTCGGTTAATATCTATCAACTCAGGACTTCATTCTGCATAAAATGTGTTAGCTATGAAAAATATGGTAATCTGGAAATCTGAATATAATTAGGAAACTGACAATGTGGAATGGTTTTCTAGAATATTATAAAACCTTTAATCAATCCAATCTCCCACCCTATAAAATTTGTTATTGGGTGAAGGGAGGGCTCAGTGATGACCATTAGAAGGTCCACAAAAGCTGCTCCATAAATAGTCTGTGGCTCTCCTTTACCATCGAAAAAAAAGAACATCTGTCAAGATTGTTTTTTTATGAGAACAAACATGTGAATCTATTTTATGCCTATTAACTGAACTTCACCAGGACCTGAAGAACCCAAGACCTGTATTATTTTCTCTTGTAATACCTTTTTCAGCATATATTTTGTTCTCACCATTAACCTTTTCTCTTCATGTTAAAATTACTTCTAACGTCCCAAGCCAGAACTTAAAGCTGAACTCCTGGTATGGCTTTTTTTGAGTAGTTAATTTGATCAAGCTTGGATCAATGTAAGTATGCATATTCCATCTTGGCAGATCCATTTGGAAGCAGTGAATTTGCTACTACTGTAATCATCACCATCTTCCAGGTCCTGTGCCAAGTGGCTGCCCTGCTAGTAACCACAGGGGGTCAGTTTGGTATGGGCGCCATTCAAAGAACCCTTGTATTTTTCTCAATTGTATTTTTCTGATTGAACAAGGTGGAGGTTGTGACTACCTAGACTCTCCACTTTGTCCAATCAGAGACCATTTTCATTCATTGAGTAAATGCAAAGCATTTTCTGCATGGCACCTGTGCCAAGCGGGCTACCCCTTGCGGCTACAATACAGCAAGGTATCCACTTGGCAAGGGATCCAGAAGAAGGTAAGGATCGCTGTAGTAGTGCTGGCTACTACAGTGATTCTCCGCTTCCACAGAGATCAGCCAGGTATGAAGCATGCTATCTTACATTGATCAATGCTGAAAAAAAACTTACCTGGAATTCAACTTTATATAATCCTTGTCTCTTCGAACAGCATTATTATATTGTAATCTCTGAAATATCCCAGTCTGTTATGACAGTGTATTACAGACATTTCTTAACCACTTGTTGCCCCGCCACAATACCTTTACTGCAGCGGGGTGGCAGCTGCAGGCACAATCACATACATATCCACTTGCCAACCAGTCATGTACCAAATACTTCACCAGTTTTCAAATGGTTGTACCAGGATGATGTCTGCAACTGCAGGTAGGGCTGTGGATAAGGGGGTACCACCGGTCCTACTGTATGGGGCCCAGGCAAGCAGGGGGGCCCAGGTAGCTGGGTGAATTGGATGTGGGCAGGGAGAGTGTTCTGCACAGTGTTGGCTGGGGGGATTACTAAAGCCGATCCCCTGTATGTCTGTCTCTGCAACAGCTGCAAGCTGGCTTCTTCTCCTCTCCCTCCTGCTGGCTTTCAGCTGCTGCAGAGAAAGCCATACTGGGGATCAGTTCCAGTAATTGCCCCCCGCTGTGCTGATCACCCTCCCTGTGCACCATTTGTTTCCCTTTACTGCCCAGTCCCCTCTGTGTACCCACCATACCCCTGCAGTGGTGCTGGATTTCCTCCTCTCCTTCCCATTGGCAGTTGCATGCACATGATAGGATCCTTCAGGATGGAGAGTTGGGGAAGTGTCCATTAAATATGTCACATTTTCCAGCTCTTTCCTTTCCTGAATGAACACAAATGAGTGATTAATACCCATCACTCACTTTTTTCATTCATAACTGAAGCATAGTGTTTATTTGAGGGGGCCCTATCAGGTTGGCTATATGGTGCCCCGTGGTTTCTAACAGCAGCCCTGACTGCAGGCATCACCCTGGTACTTTTTTTTTTAGAGTGGTTGGCTCTCTTGTAATAGCAATCAGAGAGGCATAAAGCATGAAAGCGCAAGTTAAAATGTGCTACAAATACGCACTGAAAAACACATGATTAAGCCCCAGCACTGGTATGAACCTAGGTTCACTGCTGCTTACATTCTGTGGGATTATTTGATCTGGTGTGCACAGCTTTTACGTATTGGAATTATATGATCTGTTATAACATCTACCAATTGTAAATAAGCAGGTTACCACTGGATCACAGAATCTACTAGACATTACATTTGGCAAGTTATAAATACTGAAAAGTTCTAGTGAATGTATGGCAGATTTATACAACAGACGTTTACCAAGATTCACCAAAATTTTATAGATATAGGCCCACTGTGTGAATCTTAGTTGGAGTGTATTATTACGCTGTGTAGTTTATAAATATACATATATACAGTATATATATATATATATATATATATACAGTCATGGCCGAAATTGTTGGCACCCTTGATATTTCTCCAGGAAATCATGTATTTCTCACGAAACGTATTGCATTAACACATGTTTTGCTATACACATGTTTATTCCCTTTGTGTGTATTGGGACAAAACAAAAAAAGGGAGGAAAGAAAGCAAATTCGACATAATGTCACACAAACCTCCAAAAATGGGCTGGACAAAAGTATTGGCACCCTTTCACAACTGCGGATAAATAAGAATGTTACAAGCATGTGATGCTCCTGTAAACTCACCTGGGGCAAGTAACAGGTGTGGGCAATATAGAAATCACACCTGAAAGCAGATAAAAAGGAGAGACGTTCACTTAACCTTTGCATTGTGTGTCTGTCTGTGCCACACTAAGCATGGACAACAGAAAGAGGAGACGAGAACTGTCTGAGGACCTGAGAACCAAAATTGTGGCAAAATATCAACAATCTCAAGGTTACAAGTCCATCTCCAGAGAACTAGATTTGCCTTTGTCCACAGTGCGCAACATTATCAAGAAGTTTGCAACCCATGGCACTGTAGCTAATCTCCCTGGTCGTGGACGGATGAGGAAAATTGATGAAAGATTGCAACGCAGAATAGTCCGGATGGTGGATAAGCAGCCCCAAACATGTTCCAAAGACATTCAAGCTGTCCTGCAGGCTCAGGGAGCATCAGTGTCAGCGCGAACTATCCGTCGACATTTAAATGAAATGAAACGCTATGGCAGGAGACCCAGGAGGACCCCACTGCTGACACAGAGACATAAAAAAGCAAGACTACAGTTTGCCAAAATGTACTTGAGTAAGCCAAAAGCCTTCTGGGAAAACGTCTTGTGGACAGATGAGACCAAGATAGAGCTTTTCGGTAAAGCACATCATTCTACTGTTTACCGAAAACGGAATGAGGCCTACAAAGAACAAAACACAGTACCTACGGTAAAATATGGTGGAGGTTCAATGATGTTTTGGGGTTGTTTTGCTGCCTCTGGCACTGGGTGCCTTGACTGTGTGCAAGGCATCATGAAATCTGAGGATTACCAAAGGATTTTGGGTCGCACTGTAGGGCCCAGTGTCAGAAAGCTGGGTTTGCGTCCAAGATCCTGGGTCTTCCAGCAGGACAATGACCCCAAACATACGTCAAAAAGCACTCAGAAATGGATGGCAAAGAAGCGCTGGAGAGTTCTGAAGTGGCCAGCAATGAGCCCAGATCTAAATCCCATTGAACACCTGTGGAGAGATCTTAAAATTGCTGTTGGGAAAAGGTGTCCTTCCAATAAGAGAGACCTGGAGCTGTTTGCAAAGGAAGAGTGGTCCAAAATTCCGGGTGAGAGGTGTCAGAAGCTTATTGATGGTTATAGGAAGCGACTGATTTCAGTTATGTTTTCCAAAGGGTGTGCAACCAAATATTAAGTTAAGGGTGCCAATACTTTTGTCCAGCCCATTTTTGGGGTTTTGTGTGACATTATGTCATATTTGCTTTTCTGCCTCTGTTTTATATTTGTTCCAATACATACAAAGGGAATAAACATGTGTATAGCAAAACATGTGTTAATGCAATACCTTTTTTGTGTGAAATACTTGATTTTCAGGAAAAATATCAAGGGTGCCAACAATTTCGGCCATGACTGTATATATATATACAGTATATAGATATACAGTGCCTTGAAAATTTATTCATGCCCCTTGAAATTGTTCACATTTTGTCATGTTACAACCAAAAACGTAAATGTATTTAATGTATTTTATTGGGATTTTATGTGATAGACCAACACAAAGGTACAAATAATTATGAAGTGGAAGGAAAATGATAAATGGCTTTCAAAATTTTTTTACAAACATCTGAAAAGTGTGGTGTGCATTTGTATTCATCCCTCTTTACTCTGATACCCCTAACTAAAATCTAGAGGAACCAACTGCCTTCAGAAGTCACCTATTTAGTAAATAGAGTCCACCTGTGTGTAACATAATCTCAGTATAAATACAGCTATTCTGTGAAGCCCTCAGAGGTTTGTTAGAGGAAATTAGTCAACAAACAGCATCATGAAGGCAAAGAACACACCAGACAGGTCAGGGATAAAGATGTGGAGAAGTAGAACAGCTCAGTTGTATTGTGTAACTATTTGGCTAAACAATTTTGCACATGCAAAACACACTCAAATCATTAATTTCTATGGAGATCAGGGTGTGTGGAGGGAAGGTTACACCTTAAACGCTCCTTTACTCTCCATGGTCTTCTCACAGAGGCAGCTCTTTAATTAGGCAAATTATGCAGTTGCCTAAGGCCTGACACACACAGGGACCTTGCGACTGCCTCATTTGCCTAAAGCAGTGTTTCTCAACTGGAGTTCCACGGCAATCTACCAGTCAGTCGCAGGCACACACGGTGCAGGGAAGCAGTTGGCATGCTATTGGTTGTATAGTGCACTGTTCCCCGCTAGCACCTCTTCCCCATCCCGGTTGCTTGTATGTGACATCATCTGGGATGAAAAGAATAGGAGGAAGGGCTTTCGGGTTACAGCGTGACACTGGAGGACTGTTGAAAGCCACCTCTGAAGTCAGGTAGAAGGAAGCCAGTACAGTAGTATTCCCAGCTGTGTCCCCACACTGTGCCCAACAGTCTATCCCATACAATGTGCTTTGTCTCATGTAATGTGCCCTGTACCATATAATGTGCCCTGCTTACCCTTCATGTACTGTACCCTCCTGAGGTCCTGTACCCTGCCCTGCTGCCCCCACCCACCCACTCATACATTTATCCCATGTTTAGGCCAGAATGGAGCATCTCTGCAGAAAAAGAAAGCACAAGTTTCACATTAAATAGGTATGTTTTAATATTTTTTCTTTTATTTAATTCTATTTCTAAAAATAATTATTATCAACAGCTTGCTGATCATACCAATGTTCCGTGAGCTGGAGATGTGAACATTATTTCAAACTTTTTTCTAGGAGTTCTTGGAAGGTAAAAAGGTATAAAGGTTGAGAAACAATGGTTTAAATTGCAGCGTTAAATTATCCCAGTTTTGAGGGACAGGGGACCTTAATACTGCTGTGCTCTGGCAGTGTTAAAAGCCCTGTCATACTCAACTTTCGCATAACCTTTCTGGAGCTCTGGACAACAGCCAATGAGGAGAGACATTGCGTCCGCGCACATCACCCCTCCCATCCATAGGGCAGTATTATCAGTGCTGGGCCTACAAGAAGGGGCGCTCTACAGGACAGCATTATCAGTTTGGCAGATAAGGGGGTTAGTGGAGTCACAGCGGTTGGCATCCGATGTCTCAGCCTTCAGTTGGTGTATACTGTATTTGCTCTGTAAGAGATGCTGCAAACCTGTAACTTTTTTCCACCCTCCATCCACCCCTATGGACACAGGGTGGTGTCAGTCTCATAATACCTTAATGTTGATTTGATCAGGGAACAGTCGGTTTCAAGTTTAAAGCAAAATATGTAAGTATCCTTCGGTACATCTCTGCATAAGGAAATTATATCTATATTGAAGCAGTTTCCTTTGTGCGGTTCCACTTCAGGTCTTTTGTAGAGGAACATTCTATCTGTCTGGATCATGAAGGTCCAAGCATTGGATTGCCGGAGGGCTTTGTCCCCAGTGTAATGCAGAGTGGTTGGTTGTTTGGTATCTGGAGAAGGGATAATTTTCCTTCCAGTAATATGGTAGATAGCAACCATTGATGCCAGTCTCTCTGGTTGGGGGGCTAATTTAAAGGTGGCTACATCAATATTTAGAACTTCAGGCAGTACGCCTGAAGTACGCCGGATCATTGGACGAACCCGTTACACAGGTGGTGGTCAGGGTTCAGTCTGACAATGCCATGGCAGTTGTATATATAAATCACCAGTGCAGTTCCAGGAGTCATGCGGTTCAGGAAAAGGTGAACCACATTCTGTCTGGGCCAGAACGACATGTGCTCTCTGTCGGCAGTACATATTCCAGGTATAGGAAACTGGCTGGGTTTTTTTTCCCCCCAGAAGTCAGAGGCTGATACTGGGAGAATGGTCCCTGCATCCCGAGACATTCTTGGCAATCTGCCAGGGATGTGGACCTACTGACTTCCAGGTTCTACACCAGGTTACACAGGTTGTGCTCAAGTAGAGAACCCACTTGCAATAAGAGTAAATAGACTGGTAACACCTTAGGGACCAGTTCCCCCTAATCTATGCTTTCCCTCGATTCAAATATTGCCATGTCTTTTGTACAGGGTGAGGGAGGAGGTAACACTAATAATAGTGGTAGCCCGGCCTAGCCCAGGAGAGCTTGATACACTGACATAGTGTATCTGGCAGGGGACACTCCAGTCCTCCCAGACCTATTGTATCCTGTATATGATTGCTAGGATTGAAGGCTTGACTTTTTAAGCCCAATTCTGCTAAGATCAAGGGGTCTTGGGTCCTGTTTTCTCTGCATTTTTGAGTGCTAGGTAGCCGGTGTCAGGGCGCTTCCATTATAGGACTTGGAAATCTTATTTGCCTGTTAGGAGGCCAGGAAGTGGCACCTGCAGAAGTGGGTAATTGTAAGGTTTTTTATCCTTTTTCAAATCAGAAGGGGAAATTAAATTTACCTTGAGAACCATTTAAGGTCAGATTTTGTCTCTATCCATGTTTTCCCAGAGACCGTTGTTCTCACTCCTTGATTGGAACTTCATGCAGGGTGTAACATGGATGGATGGTCAGGCTGTCCTTGTGACTTTGGCTGTCCTTGCATAGGCTGCCTTTGGAACCAATTAAACAAGCCTAATCCTTTGTTTCGGAAGGTGGCTTCTTTGGTAATTATCACTTCAGCAGGAAAAGTGTCAAAAGCTGGTGGCCCTTTCATGTAAGGAGCCATTCTTGGAATCATGATAGGATGGATGTTGCGTCCTCATCCATCTTCCTGCCTAGAATTTTTATTTTGTTTGGTTTTCACTTAAAACAGGACCGTGTCTTGCCTTTATTTTTTCCTAGTCCACAGTCAGCAGGGGAAAGAGTGCTGCATACTCTGCATGTAGTTTAAGTGGTCAGGATTTACTTGAGTTGGCTGCACAGGTCAGGAATCCTGGTTTGTGCTGCCAGAAGGGCCCAGAAAGGGCAGGAAGCATTCAGGTCAACTATTTTTCACTGGATTCACCAATTAATCATTCAAGCCTATAGTTTGGAGGTTAAAATCCCACCCTTTCGGGTGAGAGCACACTACCAGGATTGTGGGGGTGTCTTGGGCTAGCTGCCATCAGCTGTCAGTTGCTCGTTTGCAAGGCCTCTACATGGTCTTCAGTCCATACATTCACAAGGTTCTACCAGGTGGATGTCAGTGACATGATGGATTCTGCCATTGGCCGCAGCGTATTACAAACGGCTGAGTAGGTCCTGAGAGATTGTTGGCAGCGGCTACCATGGTGTCTCCCTCCCCTCAAAATTTCTTTATTGCTTTCATCCTATAGTCATAAATAGCCTGCTTTGTGTCCCGTGATGTACGAAAACTGGATTTTTTTTCTACATACTTACCTGTAAAATTAATTTCTTGGAGTACATCACAGGAGACAGAAGTCCCTCCCCTTTCTGGAATTTCATTGCTTGCTACAAGAACTGAAGTACTTCTTGTGTAGGAGAAGTTATATAGGAGAGGACTTCCTTTCTGATTGGTTGGCCAGTGTCCATTCATCTATAGGTGGCATATAACCCACATAGTAATGAATAGCCTGCTCTGTGTTCCGTGATGTAAATGGATTTTACAGGTACGTTTGTAGGAAAAAAGGAAGGAAATGTAACAGATGCAGATCATTTTGCTTCAAATAGGCCCCTTGTGTGCCTGAAATAGAGCTAGAATCATATGCTGAGACTGGTGTTAGAGTCAGTTCTTGCTCTGGTGCAAGGCATGCATAGTCAGTCAGAGGTTGAGTGTTGTGCAGGCCTTCTGCAGAGCAAAGGTTCACCTACCATTTTGCATTGACGCTCTTTTATGTAGTCTCCGCCATAGCTACAAGAGAGGGTGTTCTACTGCATAGTACTCCCAAATAGGGTTCAAAGTATAGGGTGAGCACATCCATAAGGAGTGCGTGGTAATCCAAGTGTCCTATAACAAATCCTAGTGGCAAAAGGGCAGGATGACGCTCTTGAATACCTTATAAGGTCTCTAGGCAGGCGTTGTGGTGTGCGAACAGTGATGTTATTTAACACATGGACACCCACCTGAGACTGGGTGGTTGAATTTTAGCACTAAGTTAATTAGTTTACACTGCAAGGTGAATACATTCCTAATGCATCCCTGCAAATTTCAATACCATCCATGTCTCTGTTCCTGTACTATCAGCCTTTGAAGCTGCTGTCTGTAACAATACATCTTCACATGGTAGATCATGCACAGCTCACAGATTAAAGGCAGAGGATAGGATTGGGGGTTGGCTGTGAGTGACACCATGAAAGGCTTGATGTCAAGGAAAGGCAGAAGCTGGAAAGGCTGATAGAATAAAATCAAAGATACAGATGCATTTCCCGTTTCTAAGACTGGCCATAGCTGTACGTATTTTTTGATAGTCCTTTGGCAGATTGATAAAAATTAGACATGTTTCCCTATTCGCATATGCAAGGTGAATGGAGGAATCATCCTCACTGTTCTATTGTATTCTGACAGGGACTCTGCTTTCTGAATACACAAAAAGATTTACAGTCTGAACAGAAATCAGATTCAGAATACAATGATCAGTGGCTACAGGCAGATGATCGACAAAAGTTTTCCAACAGTCTCATTCAACTTTTGTCAAGTGGGAACAGACATAGACGGATCAAAAGTTGGTTGGTCACTTCTAAACTAGCTGAATTTCTAACCATCTATCAGCAGGTTAACGTCTTTAAAAACTCACAGCAATATTAAGATTGATTTAAAGAAAAAAGTAATAGATCAGAAAACAAAATAAATGAAGAAAATCTCAAATGGAAGCCACCATTCTTGGACACCTTGGGCTTTCTGGCTTGTAGTCACTGTGCTACCAGCAAGGGAGAGAACTACAGCAAACATTATACAGGAGATAATGATACTACTAAAATCACTAGTGATTGATCGTTAGCACAAGCTATTAACTGATAAATAGAAAGACTCTTTATGGCGTAAGCTAGACAAGTAGCATTAGATAACATCTTGCAGTAATCTGTTGAAAAAGACTTGAATCTTACCAGACTGAAAAAGTTGGCACTAGATGGAGTAATTTTTTTCCATATGTTTAGTGATCAACTGCTACTACTAGTGAATAACCGTCACTGATTTTAGCAGCACAATAAAAAGCTCTAGTATGACAAGGTGACTGCCAGCAAATTGATAATAGTCTCCCTTTTAAGAGATTTATTATTATTATACAGTATTTATAAAGCGCCAATGGTTCGCTCAGCGCTGTACATTACAAAGGGGGACAGAACATGTGAGAGAACAATACCAATACAATGCAAAACATGAGGGGATCGAGGGCCCTGCTCTTTCGAGCTTACAATCTAGGAGGGAGGGGATGGTGGTACAGGAGATAGCTGTGGGGGATGGAGTGGTAGGAAGAGTGGAGGAGGTTGGCAGGGGGTGGGGTAGGCTTCCCTGAATAGATGGGTTTTCAGGGTGCGCCTAAAGGAGAGGAGAGTAGGTGATAATCTGATGGGTTGGGGCAGGGAGTTCCAGAGGATGGGTGACACCCTGGAGAAGTCCTGGAGGCAGGCATGGGAGGAGGAGACCAGGGAACTAGAGAGAAGGAGGTCTTGTGAGGAGCGGAGTGTGCGTGCTGGGCGGTACTTGGATATTAGGTCAGTGATGTAGTACGGGGCAGTATGGTGGACAGCTTTGTACGTCAGTGTTAGGATTTTGAATTTGATCCATTGCGCAATCGGAAGCCAGTGGAGGGATTGGCAGAGGGGGGTGGCGGAGATGGAGCGGTTGGAAAGGTGAATGAGTCTGGCAGCCGTATTCAGGATCGACTGAAGCAGGCATAGCCAGCGGTGAGGCAGGCCAGTGAGGAGGGAGTTGCAGTAGTCGAGTCGTGATATGATGAGGGAGTGGATGAGCTGTTTAGTGGTTTCTGGGGTTAGGAACGTGCGGATTTTGGTGATGTTGCGGAGGTGGAGTCTGCACGAGTTTGTTAAAGATTGGACTTGGGGCTGGAAGGATAGGTTGGAGTCCAGAATGACACCAAGTACTCTGGCCTGCAGGGCGGGTTTGATGGTGGCGTTGTTGGATGTGACGGAGAAGTCAATGGGGGGTGGTGTCCGGGCTGGGGGGAAGACAAGAAACTCAGTTTTGGAGAGGTTCAGTTTAAGGAAGTGGAGCGACATCCAGTCTGATATGTCACTCAGTAGGTGTGTGATTCGGGTGGAGACCGAGGGGGTGAGGTGGGGGGTTGAGAGATAGATTTGTGTGTCGTCGGCATAGAGGTGGTAGTTGAAGCCGTGAGAGTTAATGAGTTGGCCAAGGGAGGAGGTGTAGATGGAGAAGAGAAGGGGCCCGAGGACAGAGCCTTGAGGGACCCCAACAGAGAGGGGGAGTGAGGGGGAGGTGGTAGCATTAGAGGTAACGCTGAAAGTGCGCTGTGACAGGTAGGATGAGAGCCAGGAGAGAGCAGGATCACTGAGGCCGAGGGAGTGTAGTTTTTTGAGGAGGAGGGGGTGGTCGACTGTGTCGAAGGCCGCAGAGAGGTCAATGAGTAGGAGCACTGAATAGTGGCCATTAGCTTTGGCAGTTAGCAGGTCGTTGGAGAGTTTGAGTAAGGCAGTTTCGGTGGAGTGTAGGGGACGGAAGCCGGACTGTAGGGGATCGAGGAGGTTGTTGTCGTTGAGGTGAGAGCTTAGGCGGGTGTAGACTAGGCGCTCGAGGAGTTTAGATGTAAATGGGAGCAGGGAGATGGGTCTGATTTATATCACAAAAACGTGCACATGAGCCCTTAACCCCTTCACACCTAAGGGTAAAACAAATCTTAAAGCCGAAGTAAAGCTTTACAACTTTGACATGTGTTAGTACAATTGTACATATCATCACAACTACTTTGTACATCCAGGTGAATTATACCTTGTTTTTTTTCAGGACAAATGGAGGCTTTCATTTGATGGTAATGGATATCTCCTGATTTTTTTTTCTATTATCAAAGGAAAACTGTCCCAAAATAGTTAAAAAAAAACAAAAAAAAAACAACACATTTTTAATTTAGCTGTGTGTTTCTTGTTACTACCATAACCTACCACCAAAGAGCAACCCAAATACATTTTCCAGCTCTTGGCACTCGCAGCGATAACATATATGTGAGATAATTAACGAGCGCTTGGAGATGCGTAGCAAGCAGCTGGCATAAAAGGCACAAACCTCAAACCTTCACATTAAGACAATAACACATGCAGCGCTAAAAATAAAATTAAAACATAGAAAAACATATAGAGTAATATGTGATGGACTACTAGTGCTTAGTAGTGATTTATAAGTGTCCTCATAGCATGAATGCAATAGTCCCAATAAACTTGTGCAAGACGTGATGAACTCCGTGCTGTGAAGTGTTTAATATTATGCACTCACCAGAAAGCGCATAAAATGCGCATTTGAGTTGTCAGACCACTCCTGGTCCCAGAAAAGTTGAACCTATATGGATCATCTGGTGAGCTGTCACTCTGTCACTCCTTAACCAGCAGGGGGACTCACGACATCCAAGGAACCCCACAGGGATAATCCAGGCTCATTAACCAGGGCACTCACATGCAGTATCCACCTTGAGAGAGGGGGGGCTTGACCAGAAAGCCCACCCCAAAAAACACTGATAGTGTAGTATGTTCCAACAAATGTTCTTTATTAGAGATGATGTATACAAATAACTCACAGGGTATCCCAGATAAAAAGATGGCCGCCGGCCTCCACGAGGTACGGAACGGCGTGACGTCACCGGCTAGGCTCCAGCGCGCTCCCAGCAGAAAGACAGGTGCACAAATATGCGGCCCCACAGAAAAAAAAAGCAGTTTTGTGAGGCCGCATATTTGTGTGGCGTCAGCGTCAAGGGGTTAAAGTAATAGAATGAATATAAATGAAAATCTAAACATTTGTGTACACATATAAAAAGAAAACCTTATAAAATACCTTTTCCCCCCACTTTTGTAGAAGTGATCACAGTCCCTCTCAGTTGCATAAGAGCTGGGGAAGGAGAAACAGCAGCACACGGATCTTCTTAGTGAAAGGGTGTGTGTCAGGATATGTCTGATCATTGGAGAGAAGCAGGCCGAGTTCCCAGCACAGATAGAGAACTGACCATGCAGTGCTCTCCTGCCTAGTGTGGTCAGTTTTTAATAAGAATGCAGAGGGACTGGCAGGAACCCCAGGGATTTCACAAGAGTAACAATACAAAGACTGCAGGATAAATTTTCATAAACATACATGGTACAGCAGGCACATATCAGGAATATGAAATGCTGAGTTTACATATTCTTTAACCACTAGCCTAAGGGGCACTTATAGCCCCTTCCTGCCCAGGCCAATTTTCAGCTTTCAGCGCTGTCACACTTTGAATAACAATTGCGCGGTCATGCAACATTGTACCCATATGGAATTTTTATCATTTGTTTGAGACAGATAGAGCTTTCTTTTGACGGTATTTAATCACCTCTGGGTTTTTTATTTTTTGCTAAACAAACCAAAAAACAGAAAATTTTGAAAAACAAAAACAAACGTTTTTTCTTAGTTTTTGTTTTAAAATTTTTCTCTTTCACTGATGTGCGCTAATGACGCTGCAGTGATGGGCACTAATAGGCTGCACTGATGGGCACAGATAGGTGGCACTTATGAGGAGGCACTGGTAGGTGGCACTGATGGGCACTGACAGGCATCACTGATGGGCACTGAAAGGCAGCACTCATATATGGCACTGATAGGCGGCACTGACTGGCATTGATAGGTGGCACTTACTGGCACTGAAAGGAAGCTCAGATGGGCACTAATATGTGGCATTGATGTGCACTGGTAGGCACTGATATGTGGCATTGATGTTGCACTGATGGGCACTGGCAGGTGGCACTGACAGCTGGCATTGATGGGCACTGACAGGTGGCACTGCTGGAGCTACACTGATCATTAGGGCACACTGATCATCAGTGCCCTGATGATCAGTGTACATGTCCCCTCTGAGGAATGCCGATCTCCAGCTCTCCTCTTGAGCTGTCAGCGTGACACCTTAGTGGAGAGAAATGCCGATAACCGGCATTTCCCTGTTTACATGTGATCAGCTGTGATTGGACACAGCTGATCACATGACCGAGCTGACATCTTCGGCTCTTTCCGTTGATCTGTGATCCACTGTGTCTGTGGGACATAGCGCACCACCGATGGCGGCGCTGCGTGCTCCCGGAGTCGTGCACACGCGGTTAGACAGGACGTCATATGACGTCCTCCCAGAACGAGAGAACCGCCTTGCGCCTGTCATTGCCTTATATGGCAGGCGGGAGGCGGTTAAAGTCCAAAAACCCGTTTTACAGGGTTTTTTTTTTTTTTAAATGTGTGGGCGCTTAATTCTGTAAACGATGTCTTGTGATGGTTAACACCATCACAAGACATCACAAGGCGAGCTTCTCCTCTGCATGACACAGAACAGCATTTGCTATACCCTTCTCTCTCCCCCCACCCGTACAGGGCTCAAATTAACAACGCTGCTCATGGAGCATGATTGAAGTTGACTGGAGCGCTGTGCATGGGGTTGTCGGACCTCTGGGGTGCACAAGAGCAGTGGACTAGCTCTCCAGTGTGCTGCTGACATAGGGAAGCTTTTACAGTATTAAGCACACACAAAGTAAAAAAAAAAATAATATATATATATATCTTTACAACAGCAAAACAAGTATACTTGATACTTCCATTGTGCATTAAATCTACAGTCTATATATCTGCTCTATGCAACACAAATAAGAACATCTATGTACGAATACTCTAAAGATAAGCTCAAAGTATAAAAGAAAATAGGCATAAGCTAACATATAAACTTTTAGGATGATTAAAACACAAATAATAAGAACATGTTACCTTAAGTATCCGATTTTAATAAACATTTCAATATTTTCCTTACAAAAGTCACACATACAAACAAGAAAACATTTTTTTTTTTTTTAACACAAAGTGCAATAGTCTGTCACTTTTTCTCTCTTTTTTGGTAACATATTTCAAGGTCCATGAATATCAAAAGAGATCTAAGCTGAAAAAGTCTTACATGTTATTACTAGGAATGTGTATTAGAAAAGATGCATGGAAATCAAATATGCTGGTAAGGTCTATTGCCATAAATCTTCAGTCCGACCAAATTTGAACACAAGCCCCCTGTGAATTGAAAAAGAATGCATAAGAATTCCAAAATTTATACATGTAAATTTATTATGCACAACACAAGAGAAAAATATAAAGCACCTTCAGGTCTACTTGATACACTGCAGGGATGGTGGCAAACTTTGTTGCAGACCCTTACTCACTTTTTTCAAATGTTTCTACTTCAATGCTAAGTGAGAGAAACTGCATATAATATAATCACATGAAACAAACACGATATTAAGCTGGGTACGAGCCGAAAATCAGCCAAAAATGGTTGGTTCGGCAGGAACCGGCTGGCTTTTGGCCTGTGTGTACAGCTCCTGAACCAGCTTCTATTGAATGGGAATGTTGGAAAACCAGCATCCAATTAGTGCTGCCAGCCAATGGCAAACAGTGTGTGCTGGCAAGGGCAGTCCTGCTGTCAGAACACATTAGCTCAGAGGGGAAATAGGCACACTAACATTGGATGTGTTAGTATGACAAGCTGTACGTTTTTTTTCTTGTTCAGCCCGCTCAGATGAACGAACAAAAATAACTTCCTGTGTGTACCCAGCATAAGAGTTCTAAAAAGAACACTGCACCCCTAATATGTGCATCAACCTGTGCAAACATTACACCAAAAAGAAAAAATGCTCAGCAGACATTACAATGTACAATGCCTTGAAAAAGTATTCATACCCCTTGAAATTTTCCACATTTTGTCAGGTTACAACCAAAAACATAAAATATGTTTTATTGGGGTTTTACAGGATAGACCAAACACAAAGTGGCACATAATTATGAAGTGGAAGGAAAATAATAAATGATTTTTAAAATTTTTTTACAAATAAATATCTGAAAAGTGTGGCATGCATTTGTATTCAGCCCCCTTTACTCTGATACCCCTAACTAAAATCTAGTGGAACCATGTGCCTTCAGAAGTCACCTAATTAGTAAATAGTTCACCTGTGTGTAATTTAATCTCAGTATAAATACAGCTGTTCTGTGTTTGTTAGAGAACATTAGTGAACGAACCGCATCATAAAGGCCAAGGAACACACCAGACAGGTCAGGGATAAAGTTGTGGAGAAGTTTAGAGCAGGGTTAGGTTATAAAACAATATCCCAAGCTTTGAACATCTCATGGAGCACTGCTTAATCCATCATCTGAAAATGGAAAGCGAATGGAACAACTGCAAACCTACCAAGACATGGCCGTCCATCTAAACCGATAGGCTGGGCAAGGAAAGCATTAATCAGAGAAGCAGCCAAGAGGTCCATGGTAACTCTGGAGGAGCTGCAGAGATCCACAGCTCAGGTGGGAGAATCTGACCACAGGACAACGACCAGTCATGCACTCCACAAATCTGGCCTTTATGAAAGAGTGGCAAGAAGAAAGCCATTGTTGAAAGAAAGCCATAAGAAGTCCTGTTTTGCAGTTTGCGAGAAGCCATGGGGGGGGGGGGGGGACAGCAAACATGTGGAAGAAGATGTTCTGGTCAGATGAAGTTTTTGGCCTAAAAGCAAAAAGCTATGTGTGGTGGAAAACTAACACTGCATATCACCCTGAATACACAATCCCCACCACAAAACATGGTGGTGGCATTATCATGTTGCGGGGATGCTTTTCTTCAGCAGGGACAGGGAAGTTGGTCAGAGTTGATGGGAAGATGGATGGAGACAACTACAGGGTATTTTTAGAAGAAAACCTGTTAGAGTCTGGAAAATACTTGAGACTGGAGCATAGGTTCACCTTCCAGCAGGACAACGACCCTAAACATACAGCCAGAGCTACAATGGAATGGTTTAGATCAAAACCTATTCATGTGTTAGAATGGCCCAGTCAAAGTCCAGACCTAAATCCAATTGAGAATCTGTGGCAAGACTTGAAAATTGCTGTCCACAGAAGCTCTCCATCCAGTCTGAGCTTGAGCTATTTTCCAAAGAAGAATGGGCAAAATTTTCACCCTCTAGATGTGTAAATCTGGTGGAGACATCCCCAAAAAGACTTGCAGTTGTAATTGCAGTGAAAGGTGGTTCTACAAAGTATTGACTGAAGGGGGCTGAATGCAAATGCATGCCACACTTTTCAGATATTTGTAAAAAATGTTGAAAACCATTTATCATTTTCCTCCCACTTCACAATTATGTGCCACTTTGTGTTGGTCTATCACATAAAATCCCAATAAAATAAATTTACGTTTTTGGTTGTAACATGACAAAATGTGGAACATTTCAAGGGGTATGAATACTTTTTCAGGGCAATGTATATTGCATTTTATTCTTTAATGTCTACGTGGACTTCTAAGAAAACAGTGACCCAAATGCATACGCAGGGGGAAGCAAGGACTTTTGCAGAAAAATGCTGCAAGAAATATTTTTATATCTAGTAGATTTTAAAAATTGCAGCAGTTGTGGGTAGAGGTAGTTTTGATAGCATTCAATTATAAAAAGGGTTTTAGAACAATTAGATACTATAGAAATTGTGGAAAGTGATTTTAATTTTATGGCTAAAAGAAGACAAACTAGTGACTGTTCGTTTCCTTAAAGTGTTACTAAACCCACAACAGTAAAATCAGTGTGTATATGCAGTAAAGCATGCTTGTTATACTCACTGTGGAACCTAAGGGGTTAATGCTTTGCATTGCATAAAAAGGCTGTTTGAGTCTTTCTTTTCTGCCCCTCCTCTTGTTGAAATGATCACCTGATACAGACTGAATCCGTAGTAACATGCACATGCTCAGTTTAGTGTGCATTGCTAGAGAGATTTTCTTTTTTTCCATGTGCATGTGATCAGCAGAGGGCCAATCAGCACTGTCCAGAGGGTCAGAGGTTTCACATCCTCCTAGAGCAGAAAGAAAACTCCTCCTACAAGCTTTAACCAAGAAGTCACAAGACTGCTCTAACTGCTGATTAGAAAAGGTATTCAGCAGTTTATATTTACTAAAATAATTGCATTTCCATGTTCTGTGTACTGTGGGAGACCAAATATAGTGAATACAGGCAATAAAAGTGGCCATCCGCCGCCCAAGTCTATAACTGGCTTATGAAGCAAGGACACATAAACAGGCATCACATAGTGAATAAGGGGGAGAGAACAATGTTCTTGTACAACTTACCAGCCAGCTTGCTAACAACCGAATTAACCTGTCTAACAGTATGCGTTTATAACAGGGGTTTAGTTCGCACACATTTGCAAATACATACGTAAGCCACAGAGCCACGACACGGCACCCTGATAATCTGTGGTCCTAACTCTACAATTTGTGTTTGCCTTTAAGAGGGGTGGCTCCCTCAGGTTCAGCTGCCCTTGATCTATCCATTAAATGCATGTGCCTCTACTATGGGGACTCACAAATTGTAGAGTTAGGACCACAGAATATCAGGGTGCCGTGTCGTGGCTCTGTGGCTTACGTATGTATTTGCAAATGTGTGCAAACTAAACCCCTGTTATAAACGCATACTGTTAGACAGGTTAATTCGGTTGTTAGCAAGCTGGCTGGCAAGTTGTCCAAGAACATTGTTCTCTCCCCCTTATTCATAGTGAATACAGGCTCCTGGGTTTAGTATCACTTTAAGTATACCTATGGTCAAAATTTAAAATTATATCTTTCCACATTGCATTTCAATATTTTCTAACATACCCCAATATTCTGAATGATCTTGACATTTGTAAATGTATTTTTTTGAAGATTCCCACACTATTACTTAAATTTCAAGCCACATATTCACTATTCCCAGTGAGTAGGAAATGCTGTGTCACACATTCCACAGAGCCTGCCTTCTAATTTACAGAGGTGCTGAAAGGAGGAGTTTCAGGAGGCGGAGTACAGGAATCACTGCTTACAGGTAGCAAGGTACCATGGGATATGTAGTCCTTAGAAATCGAAAGTAAACAGCAGAGGAGATGCTGCAAAGCATGCAGGGAATCCAGGAAGTTGTGGGAAAAGATGACCAACAGACAGGTAGCATAGATTTCTTAGGTAAGCTTATACTGGATTGTCAAAAATAACTTTTTTCTATTGCTATTACAATGCTTAAGTTATGAGTGAAAGCGTATGCTGTGGCAAAAGAACTCTGTTACTTTGACTAAAACACAAGGGAATGATAGATCAATCTTTACTTACCCAAAGAAAATAAAAGTATTTTGAAAAAACACAGCAATACCAGGATACACTTCTGGGATACCTGTGAAAAACACAATCACTACATTCAAATATCTTATAAAAATCTTTGCACTCCCAGGAGACGATTTACACTTCGCATTTAACATTTGATTTTAAAGGCCAACTCCAGAAAAAAATTGTAAATTCTGCACCAGCTACATAGGAAAGAGGTAATAACAGGCATGTTGTTGCGTGTGCAGTGCTGCCGTCTCCCCTGGATTACAAAGTGCTGCAGGCATGAAAGCAGCCGCTATCGGTAGTGAATGGATCCCGTCGCATGCGCACCCTCCTCCCTCCATGCCCCATTCACAGAAATTCTTGTTTTTTTTTCCCTCCACAGAATACAAGGAGTTCTGTGATTGGAAGACAAGAAATCACATGCATCGCTCCACTCCTCTCACATCCCCCAATCACAGATGTGACCAGAGCCTGCTGTACCCAGAAATCCAGTGGAGCTTGCCTGAGATATGATTAGTAGCACTGCACACACAACACACCTATTATTAATTCTTTTACACATAGCTGGTGCAGGATTTACAATCACATTTTTTTCTCAGAGCACTTCAGCACTGGATCCTCGCTGCTGCTGTGTGCATTTACAACACGTGTTGTATGTGCATTTTAAGGATCCTATTCATTTCCAATGGGCCGCCAAGCAAGTAAATGTAGTAAACAACACACAGGACTCTTCAGTGCACCACAATACAAAGATGTATATGCAGGAGTTGGAAGAAGACAATTCAGACTTTTGGGGGGGGGGGGGGGGGGCAACAGACACACATGTTAAGGTTGCAGACAAAATTAATTGGCCCATGTAAAGCAACAGGCATGGAACAGTGTCAATGTGCATAACAGTGACTAGTGTGTAACGGGTTAAAGCGGAACTCATGTCTTACCAATACTTACCTCTGCTTCAAAAGGTCCCTCACCTTGCATGTGCTGCTCAGTGTACATTCTACAGTTAGCTCTGAACAGGTAGGTTGGTTTATTTTATTGCAGAACAGACATTGCATGTCATTTGTGCAATAAAGAGTTTGCCCGCACACTAGACTTTAGTTTTGCTTTAAACTGATCCAGATCTTATTGCAGAAAGGTATGAATTCTTCCCACAGAGAATTTCCTGGGGTGAAATGTTTGTTCTTCACACCAGGCAAAGTGAGCCTTCAATGTGTGATAGTAGATCATGTGGGAGGATAGACTTCCTAGCTTTTAAAAGTGTATGAATGACCAAAATCAGAGAGACCCTCGTCTCAAATCCTGGGCTTGAACATGCATGCCGTTAAAGCCAGTGGCCTTGAAGCAGGGTGGTAAACACAGGAAATCCAGTTTATTGTGAAAAGCCCACAGGGTGTCTGCCAGAAATTTGAACAGGTCTGAATACCATTCCCATCTAGGCAGGTTTAGAGCCATGAGGATCACTAGAATGCCCTCCAGAGTGATCCAGTGGAGCACACGAGGAAAGAGTTTCCGAAGAAACCAGAAAATTACGAAAGCATCCACGGTCTCTTTGTTGTTGAACCTGGAGTCTAGGAAGTTCACAGCCAGTGTCCCCACCTGTGACCAGAAACATTTTTAGGTGTACAGACCATTCCCATGGGTGCAGGCATTGTTGGATGAGGTTATTTGCTTGCCAATTGGCCATGCCTGAAATGTGAACAGCCAAAACTGGAACATGGAATTCTGCACCAGGCTAGAATTTTTCTACCTCTCTAGCTGCTGGTTGCTCCCTGATGGTTGATGTATACCAATGCTGTCCTCCTCAGGATGCCTCTCCAATCATCTGTCCAGTGTTGAAGGGACAACCAAAATGTTTAGAGCTCCAGAAAGTCCCATACTCCAACAAGGTGTCCAATACTCCCCCCAAGTCCCTCAACCTAGCATCTGTTAGGATTTTTTCATAACAAGAGGAGAAAGGATTTCCCCAACTCTACAGCAGGACCAGAACAGAGACAACTTGGTCTGTGGTGTCAGACAAAATGGTTTGTCTAGAGACTGAACAGATTTGTCCCACAACAACAGAATGTTGTGCTGTAGAGATCTGGAGTTGAACTGAGCAAACTGAATTGCCTCGAAGGTGCCAATATCTTGGAGAACACACAGGGTGCAGACGACAGCACAAATGATAGGGCCACAAATGGATAATACTGAGTACACATTGCAATAGGGAAGTAGTGTAATGAGCTAGAAAGATGGGGACATGCAAGTACACATCTTTGATATCCACAAAGGCTAGAAAGTCCTCCTGATGGAGGGAGACTATGAAAAACCTGGTAGATTGCATTCGAGGACCAGCAGGATTGATCCCCTAGATGCATAGTGAAGCGGGCTGCATCAGATTGAAAATAGATTGTATATCTGAGTTATAAGAAACCTACTCACGTACAATCTAGTTAGAGGTAGACGTAATAAGAGCCTCAGGCACTCAGAGATAAAGGCACAGTAAGATCAAAAGGTAGACTCTGCACTGGAAGGCTTCAGAGAGTGAATAGTTTCTGTAAGGAGATTTTTCTGTTAATTATGCACAGTGTCACAAGATCAAAAGGTGAACATAAGAGGCCTTGAAGACACAGTATAATTCTTAGGCTTAGATAGTGGAGCTGTAGAAACAATTGAGTATTGGCATGATACTTTTATTATTTGCAATAACATACAATTTTGAGGACAAGCTTTAGGGGTATGTCCCCTTCTTCAAGGTCCAGGCAGTACTATTTCTTAACGTTTTAGCAAAATGTTAGAAGTGGTTAGCACTTCCGCCTGGCAGTACTAGGGTCGTTGGTTTGAATCCCAGCCACGGCACCATCTGCCTGGAGTTTGCATGTTCTCCCTGTGCCTGTGTGGGTTTCCTCCGGGTACTCCGGTTTCCTCCCACACCCCAAAGACATGCTGGTAGGTTAATTGGATCCTGTCTAAATTGTCCCTAGTATGTGTAAGAATGTAAGTTAGGGACTTTAGATTGTACACCCCTTGAGGGTTAGGGACTGATGTGAATGTACAATATATATGTAAAGCGCTGCGTAAATTGACAGCGCTATATAAGTACCTATAATAAAGAGATGTTGAAAAAAAAAAAAAACAGACAGAAAAAACACACACAAAACAAATGTACACAGCAATGGCTATAAGACTAGGATTAGACTAGAGAAGACACAGCAAAAGCAAAGACTGGGGGGGGGACAACATTCACAGAGGGGGTTTAAAACTGTTGGATAATAAGTGAGGAATCCCATGTCCAAATTAAGGCCATTATCTCTGGTATCAAATAGAATTATCATTCTTAGTTCAAAAGTTTTCTTTTCCTGATTAGTTTTGAAATTTCTTTTAAGAACTAAAATATTGAGGTCTCCCATTGTGTGGCCTGGTTGTGCGAAATGGTGTCCTACAGGTGTGCAGAAGTCATCTTCTTTATGTTCCTTGATGGTATGTCTGTGCAAATTCATCCTTGTTTGCAACTTCTGTCCTGTTTTGCCAACATAAGATCCTTTGCTATATTTTCTGCACTGGATAAGGTACACAACATTACTAGAAGTGCAGCTGTATGATCCGGAGATATTGAAGATCCCTTTTGAGTGTCTGACACTTTTTGATGGATTGATTTGGTTGCACAGACACTCAAAGGGGATCTTCAATATCTCCGGATCATACAGCTGCACTTCTAGTAATGTTGTGTACCTTATCCAGTGCAGATAATGTAGCAAAGGATCTTATGTTGGTGAAACAGGACAGAAGTTGCAAACAAGGATGAATTTGCACAGACATACCATCAAGGAACATAAAGAAGATGACTTTTGCACACCTGTGGGACACCATTTCGCACAACCGGACCACACAATGGGAGACCTCAGTCTTTTAGTTCTTAAAGGAAATTTCAAAACTATTCAGGAAAGGAAAACTTTTGAACTAAGAATGACAATTCTATTTGATACAAGAGATAACGGCCTTAATTTGGACATGGGATTCCTCACTCATTATCCAACAGTTTTACGACCCCCTCTGTGAGTGTTGTCCCCCCAAGTCTTTGCTTTTGCTGTGTCTTGTCTCTAGTCTAATCCTTGTCTTATAACCATTGCTGTATACATTTGTGTGTGTTTGTTTTTGTTTTTTTCTCTCCCCCTTTCAACATCTCTTCTAACATTCTGCTAAAACTTTGTGTAGTAGTACTGCCTGGACCTTGAAGAAGGGGACATTCCCCGAAAGCTTGTCCTCAAAATTGTATGTTAGTGCAAACAAAAAAGTATCACGTCAGCACTCAATTGTTTCTGTCGCAAGTGCACTAATACGGCTACAATCACCCCAAGCAATAGTGGAGCTGTAAAAGCTGCTGAGACCATCTGTTTAGAAATAGGGGTCTCCAGATACAGATTACAGGTATCGGTTCATTCTGGGAATACTGGTGTTTTCTCTCCAGGAACAATAGGAGAGTATGGGACAAGGTCAACCATTGCAGTGGGATTGTCCCCTGGGTGTCTTTGAAAAGACATGTTGCTCCACTTATCTGTAAGCGATTAGGCCCAAGGTTAGGCAAGGCCTTACATATCCACAAATCTATGCAGCTGGTACTGAGGAGGGTTGTAGGTGGCTGGAGGCGGTTAAGTCACTGTAGGCAGACAGAGGGAAAAATAATGGACAGTAGATGATTCACAAGGTGCTTAAAAAAGCAGCAGGACGGTATTTCTGCTCAAGCTGAAAGGCATTCAAGGAGAACACGCAAAAATCTATCTAGTGAAAGACAGTGGCGTTGTGTTTCCTCAAGCAAAGCTATCACCTCAATTAAAAAAAGAATGGGAGATTTAAAATGGTGCCCAACAATCAAAGCTGCTGTTACTAAAGCCCAACTGACAGTTGTGAGAGACTGGGTCACACTGAATGCTGTGCTCTAGAACTGGAAAGCACTCTGAAAGTTACTAATACGGAACATGAAGAAGTACAATAAAGCAAGTACCACTGTTCAAAAGTCACATATCAGGATATGTTAGTCACAATCAGAGACTCGCTGACAGTGAAACAGCAGAGAATGCATCACAACTGAAGCAGTGCCACAGCTATAGGCAGATCGGCAAATAGTACAGAGGGGTCTGTAAAGTGCCACAATGCAGAGCGCAGTGTTTGAAGGTGACATGCCAGGATATTTTTGCAAACTCCAGAAGTTTACTCACAAAGGAGTCATCAGAACCGTTACCACAGCTCTGAAATTGGAGAGTGCTCTGCAGCTGACAGTACATTGGTGTGGAAAGCATCAGAATTCAGAGCCTATTTCCTAAACATAAAACATTGCAGGCTCTCTGCACCCAATCAATGAGCTTAAAGACTGAGTTTTCAGTGACTAGGGCCACATTAGGGCTGTGAAACTGCTTTGGACATGTGAAGTTCTCTGTGGCTAACACAGTACACCAAGGTCTGGGAAGTGTCATAAGCAGAGCACAGTGCCTGAACATCACATATCAGACAGTCCCCTTTTATTTTCAGTCTAATATGACCTTCCAAAGCTATTGCTGAATATACCCTGATCCACATAAAAAAAAAGAAAAAAAAAAAAAAGGACGATTAAGTACTGTAAAAATTCTAAATAGGAAAAAAGAAGACATCCTAGGTAACATTAGCAAAAAACTGAACCATGATGGGAGTGGCAGGGGATATACCTGGCTGGCCAACATTTTTTTTGTTTCCTCCTGAAGAATTCAATGAATAAGAAGAAAAAGAAAATTTTATATTTTTGATACAGCAAATTCAGATGCAACTATCCTACCTTTTGCAACATAACCACCAAATAATATCCACATGGATGCTATCAGAGATCCAAAGGACAACATGAAACCAATGAATAGCCAAACACGGGCACCTAAAAAAAAAACAAACAAAAAACATTTAAATATGTTTAATTGTAAATATCCAGTGTGAACAAAGTTCAGTGTTATATTACCCTAATGCTGGTCATAGACAGGTCGAATCCCAGCCGGTTCAATAGTGACCAGACAAGATTCGAACCCTGTATGGGCAGGCTGAATGTAAGTTGATCATGCATGTTTTTCATGCGAATATTGCAAGCGCCTATTATAGCAGCTAGCAGTAATTGCCTTGTTCTCCTGGAAGGGACGGCTCCCCCCACTGAGAGAACACAATGGCTTTTTGGGAGGGATTCCCCCATCAACACTGAATGTGCTGATGGGGGGAATTGAGCAATCTTCTTTCCTGCAACCTGTGGTAGCAAAAAAGAAAAATCGCTCCATCTATAGCTGACATAAGAGTTGAAAGAGCACACATCATAGACATCTAATAACAGAAAATATGGAAAAAATTATTTATTTAAAATGAAGTTTATTTTTTCAAAGATGGGGAATATAATGCACTGCAGCAGCTCCCAAATTTCAACTACGTTAATCAGTGGGAGTTAATTATGAACAGGTGAACTACATCATCGTATTTTCTGGACATTAATCCTAGCTTGGACCAAAGTAAGTATGAATAACTCACACCTGAGTGTTCCCTGTGGAATCACTATATTAGGCAGCACTACTACAGTGACAGTTGCACCTTTTGGGTCCAGTGCTGAGCAGTTGCCCTTCTGCAAAGTATCCACATGCTTGCTCGCTCGCTTGGCACTGCTGCCATTCACAGAAGGCTTGGTACTTTGTTTTTCAGCGAATACAAGAAATTTTCTCATTGGATAAAGAGGAGAATGTGTTATCACCACCCAACCTCTCCACCTTGCCCAATCAGAAAAAGTCATTTGTTCATTGATACAAATACAAGACGTACTGTGAATGATGACAGTGCTGAGTGAGTGATACCCTGTGGTTACTATGCAGAAGGGGAACTGTTAGCTGTGGACCTTGTTGTAGTGCTGACTAGTAGAGTGGCTTGCAGCTTACATAGGGAATGGATAAGTATGACATATGCATGCTTATGTTGGTCCAAGCTTGTTGGTTCAATAAAATTCATATCTAAACTTCAGCTTTAAAGTGGTAGTAAACTCTGTTTTATTTTTTTTTTCAATCTAAAGGTAAGCTTAGAATAAAGCTTACCTGAAGATAAAATTAATATCTCCTAAACATGCACCGTTTTGGAGATATTCTAGTGAACAGCAGTCAGTGAAGTCACTGGCGCATGCGCTCTAGAGGAACAGCATACCTGTGCCGTTCCTACAGAGCTGTGTACTGCAGCCGAAACTCTTGTGCGCATGCTCGGGAGTGACGTCATCGGGGCTCGGCCATATAAGTGGCTACAACCTGCGAACCTGAAAGGAAGACCGGGTGAAGATGGAAGCCTCTGCAGTGCTGACAGCGCACCGCTGGAGGTCTTTGTTTTAAGGTAGGTCCTTATAATTATACATTTGCCTTGCAGGGGAAAAACGTTCCCCCCCACCCTAGAGTTTAAACCTTACAGGCAACTAAATTTAACCCAACATTATTGCTCAATGCTTGTCTCATTAAATAATGTTTTACATTTTGTATTTCTACAGAAGTAATATTTACCTATTTGCCCAAAACAGCCCTCACTGTAGCTATCACCACGAACCTGTCCATTAGACACTGCATTAATCCTGTAAAACAAAAATACTATCATTCAACAGTATACATATAAACATGTAGTTATAGTGCCTATCAAATATCATATACATGTTTTGTAGGTAAACTATTAAGTCTTTTTCTTAATTTTCATGATAATCATGTTTCTGGTTACAGCCACAATAGTTTTCATGTCCTATTTTACTTAAAGCTCCAGGAAGTTATAAAAGGCAAAAATTAAGTGATCATCAATACATCTTTTATTTTAATGCAAGCTGCATAAGTATCTGCATTTGACTTGGTATCAGCCTTGTACAGTCCCAGTATAGCAGAGCTCAGAGTTTGGGGGGGCAGTAAGAAACCAATCAGGTGTGCTACAGCGCATTAAGCGTGCCAAGAGGAGGAAAGAGCAGTGACAGAGAGATGAGTTCATCAGTGAACTGCTTCTATGTCCACTGTCCCGTCACAGCAGGTGTGGAGAGGAGATCTGTAAGTAAAGTATAACTGCAGCAGAGAAAGATGAGATCCCCTTCCCTGCCAGACAGGGCTGTGCTGTGAGGCAGACCTTTGTATATCTCAGGTGAACAGAAATACAAATTCTTAGCATGTAAAACTGCTCTCATAAGCATTTCATCTGTAATTTTTTTTGCAATTTTTTTTTTATATTTATAATTTTGTTTCATTTCGCTCTTCAGCAAAGTACATAGTACAGAACAACAGAAAACAGTCTGCCTGTCATGGAGAAACAAAGACAGTCATACTGTACACAACAATAAGAGCAATGAAAAAGTCAGTGCACATCCAGAACTGTACCATCTTGTATGACTCTCAACCCATTTGAGAACATGTATAACAGGACCCCAAGAACATATCATTCGGAACCACTCAATACAGGTGCATGTGCGGGAGTCCAACTCACGAAGGCTTAAGCCAAAAGAGCATTTTTAAAAAACTGGAATATATCAGATATGGGGATCAGGAAGAAATAACTGAGAAAGGAAGAGGGGAAACAAAAAAAAAAAAAAGGGGGGGGGGGAAGGGTGTGGATAGGGGTACATGGACTGGTGCCCATTCAGAAAAATGAAAGGCACGAGGTATCTGGTCCTTACTGGGACAGGTACAAGGCATAGTCTTGTGAACATTTGAAGTTGTGCCAATAATACAATGTTTTACGGAATTTTTTACATTTCAAACCAGCTGTTAGATGTTCCATATCATTAATCTCATTTACCACAGCTATCCATTAGATGATCCACTGAGGGTCAGTATTTTTCTATTTTTGTGGGAAACAGACTTTGGCAGCATTAGGCAAGTGGATCAGGTGGGATCTACGTCTTGAGAGTGGGGTGATGTTTAGAAGGAATGTCTCAGGGTGCATCTCCAGAGAGAAATCAGTAAGCTTATGAATCAGCTGTTTAATATCTTCCCAAAATGATTGTATGCAAAGGCATGCCAAAAAGATATGCAACAACGTATCCGGTTTCTTGTTGGTAACGAGAAACAGCGGGAAAGATCCTATGAAGAAGCGCAGGGGTCCTATACCAGTGAGTCAGTAGTTTATATCCTGCCTCCTGGTATCTGCTGGACAGATAGGACCAATGCGCAAAATAAAGGAGCCAGTCTCTCTGCGCAGGAGTCAAAATTTTATCTAAATCTAGTTCCCATTTCTGAAGGAAGGGAGGAACATAGTCCTTAGGAGGATTGGAAAACAAAGCATAGTACATCGAGAGAGTGTGAAGCAAAAGGGAAGGATGTGAACAAAGCTGCTCGAATGGAGAATTCCTACTCAATCTGATATTAGATAAGAAATTACATATTTGCATGGCCCTCCACAAGTCCAATGGGGGGGAGGTCATGGTCTGGATCTCCGAGATGGACCGCCATCTACCTCCCATCAGAGAATGCTGAACACAGAATTGGTTGCTTAAAAGTCTTTGAATCTTGTATCCTCCAAGCCTGGGATAAATTCCTGAGCGCCTATTATTGGGGACATTAAAGTAAATTTCCACGGAGCGGACCTCAGGCAGCCCACTTTGGCCAGTACTGCCACTGTGGTCCCTATCGTAGGGTGCTGGGTGATGTAAGGCTTGGATGCAGCTGCTCAGCCATGGAAACCCATTCTATAAAGCTCTCTATGCACTGTTGTGCTAATCTGAATGTCACATGAAGTTTGGAGGTCTTTAGCTATTAACTCTGCAGACAGTTGGCAACTTCTGAGTTAGTGTGCTTCAGCGTGCGCTGACCCCGCTCTGTCATTTTATGTGGCCTACCATTTTGTGGCGGAGTTGTTGATCCCAGTTGCTTCTACTTTGTTATAATACCACTAACACTAATAACACTGTGGAATATTTAGAAGAATGAAATTTCAAGGATGGACTTATTGCACAGGTGGCAAGCTATCACAGTAGCACGCTGGAATTCACAGAGCCCCTGAGAGCGACCCAATCTTTCACAAATGTTTGTAGAAGCAGTCTGCATGACTAGGTGCTTTTATACAACTGTGGCCATGGAGGTGATTGGAACACCTGAATCCAATGATTTGGAAGTGTCCCCGATATAGTGTGTATGTATATATATATATATATCTCTCTCTATATATATATCTATCTCAAATTGTAATGTAAAAATTAAGTATAACATTTGCTACAATGATCCACACAGTTAACTATAGAAAATCTTATGTGCTTTGCCTCATTTCTGAAATTTGCTTCCAAACTCCATTTTTCCAAAATTTTAAAAACAATTTTAAAAGCTGAACTCCAGCCTTACTTTCAGTCTTGTACAGTTGTACAGACTCCTCTGCTGTAATAAAATCATTTACTCTGATTTCACTGCACACTTTAAGCTTCTTACAAAGTGCATTAGAAGCAGCAGCAAGTCAGGCTGCCTTATTTCTCAACAGGAGGACATCCAGTATTATCTATAGAACTTTCCTTGCTAACCATACTGTTCCTGGATTGCCCCCTTTATTCACTGAATTTTAAAATGGATCTAAAGCCTGAAGGCTTTTTTACCTTCATGCATTCTGTGGGCATTTAGTACATTAATCCTTCCCAGGAAGGAGATGGCAAATTTGACCCAAGATTTTAAGGATTGAGTAATGGTTTGGAAAAAGGGCGGAAAATTAGCTTCCTCAAGGGAGTGGTAGGTGGAAGTAAGGTTGGTACCTAGGTACCTCAAGGAATGGGAGCACCAGCGGTAGGGGTAATTTAGCTTAAGGGAAGATAACATAGCTGGGGGTATGTAAAGTGGTAACGCTTCTGTTTTAGAAGTGTTCTCTTCATATCTGGACAAGGCACCAAAGAGATGGAGAGTACGATGCAGAACAGGAAGCGTGGTGTGGGGCTCCGTCAATGTTAGTAAAATATCATCTGCGAACAAAGATAGCTTAAAATCACTTTTGTGGGTATGTAACCCATGAATATCAGGATTGGATCTGATAGCTATTGCAAGGGGCTCTAGACAGAGGAAAAACAGTAAAGGGAAAAGAGGGCATCCCTGGCAGATTCCATTAGACATCCGAAATGTAGGTGATAAGTATGAAGCCAATTTGACCTGGGACAGTTTATACTTTTGATGTGTTTCCTATTTCCTATTGTGAATACAATATGGGCTTATGCGATTTGCAGGTCATTGCATTCTGCTTTTATGTAGACATAGTGTCCCAAAAATGTTGGAATTGGGGTTGTATAAGATTAACCACTTGACCTCCAGAGGATGTACCCTCCTTAATGACCAGGCCTCTTTTTGCTACTCGGCGCTGCACTAATTCAACTGATAATTGTGCGGTCATGCAATGCTGCACCCAAACAAAATTTACGTCCTTTTTTTCACACAAATAGAGCTTTCTTTCGGTGGTATTTGATCACCTGTGCACTTTTTATTTTTCATGCTATAAACAAAAAAAAGGCCAAAAGTTTTGAAGAAAAACAATATTTTTTCCTTTCAGCTATAAAAAATATATAGTAAACTCAAAGTTGGTTATAAATTTAGGCCAAAATGTATTCTGCTACATGTTTTTGGTAAAAAAATCCCAATAAGTGTATATTGATAGCATTGTGAAAGTTATAGCGTCTACAAACTATGGTATAGATACTGCAATTTACACCATTTTTTGCTAAACAGCACTGCTCTAGTTTAACGGACAATTGTGCGGTCATGCAATACGGTACATAAATGACATTTACATCCTTTTTTTCCCACAAATTGAGCTTTCTTTCAGTGGTATTTGATCGCCTGTGCGGTTTTTAGTTTTTGCGCTATAAAAAAAAAGGCTGACAATTTTGAGGAAAAAAAACAATATCTTGGACTTTGTGCTATAAAACATGTCCAGTAAAAAAAAAATTTAAAAATCAAATTTAGTCATAAATTTCTGCCAAAATGCATTCTGCGACATGTCTTTGCTAAAAAAAAAAACCCAATACGTGTAAATTAATTGGTTTACGTGAAAGTTATAGCGTTTACAAATGGCGGGAAAGATACTGGGATTTTTAGTTTTTTTTTTACTAATAATGGCGGCGATCAGCGACTTATGGCGGCGATCAGTGATTTATGGCGGCGATCAGCGACTTATGGCGGGACTGCGGCGGACATTCTGACATTTGGGGGGTACTGACTTGGGGTCACTGACATCCCCAGTGACACCAATACAGTGATCAGTGCAAAAAAAACAAAAAAACACTGACACTGTACTAATGGCACTGGGGAGGAAGGGGTTAAGTTTATTATTCAGGGAAAGGGTTAACTGTGTGAGGGGAGTGTTTTACTAGGGGGCGGGGGGGGTGTACTGCAGGGAACACCGCTGATCGGGAGAGAGAAACTCTTCTGTCCCGATCAGCGTGTCCTGGAGCTGTCAAGGAACTGACAGAAAGCACAGCTACTGCCGATCGCCGGGACATAGCCAGTAACGACCAGCTGTGACCCGACAACTGACATCCGCGGCTGTGATCGGCGGGACAGGTAGGGCGGCGGCGCGCCCCCCTACCTGTTTACAAAACACATGTTTTAAAACGTGCTTTTGCCCAGCCGTGCCTCCCTGCCCTGCCGCCGTATTTATACAGTGGCTGGGCGGCATGTGGTTAAACTTTAGCTTTAAATGAACTGTGAAAATAGCATAATAACACAGTATGCTCCTTTGAGTCATAATCTACCAGTACACCACCTCACAGCAAATATTCCTGTTTGGTGCAAGATGCATTATGCTTATTAGCATCATAGCTCTTCTCTCTGCATGTGGGCCTAATATGCATAAATCTGACAACATTTCTGATAAGCAAACAAGTGGATAGCTGAAGCTATTTTGCACCGCAGCTCTTAGAACTCCAAAAACACCAGCTGCATTCATACTGTACTTACATAAGGAAAGCTACAGTTGCTATAACACCACAAGCATGGTAAGAGTGATTCAGTTGTTCTTGAGAAGGATAATTAACAGCGGCATCAATGATAATCCACCAGCCTGTGAAAAACTGAAAAGTCAACCAAATTGATTTCAAATCATAAATAACAACTTTGTTACATACATTAAAGAAAGATCTACTTTTACTGTAAAATCACATATATACACTAGTCTTTGTGTAACATAACATTATTAAAATGACCTCTCCATTTCAATCTGCAGTGGCCTTAGTTTAATAAAAAAAGGTCAACAATCAAATATCACTTCCTTGTAACATGGCATCCTGGAGGTGTTCCATACAGCCTTGGCACACACAACCAAAAAATTCATTTCTTGATGGTGTGATAGTCTCACTGTTTTTCTTAGACTTCTGCACGGAGACGCAAGTCACATTTTAGTCATCCTCTGAATAAGAAGTTTAATTTTTGGTGAGGTACTCTCAAAAGGTATAGGTCCACCAACTTTTTTATTTAAGGCCCAGTTCACAGTCTATCAGAATATTGAGGGTCTAGACCAGGGGTGGGCAACTGTGGCCCTCCAACTGTTGTAGAACTACAAGTCCCATGAGGCATTGCAAAATTGACAGTTACAAGCATGACTCCCAAAGGCAGAGGCATGATGGGACTTGTAGTTCACCAACAGCTGGAGGTCTACCCCTGGTCTAGACTTATCATGAGAAAAAAAGAAAAAAAAAGAAAAAAAGTGCCCCCGGCTCTGTAAGTCAGTTAACGTAAAAAAAATTCCCATGGAATTAGTAGGAACAAAATATCCCTCTACAATCCTGGACCTGCTGCCATTTTGCACTAAAAAGCTTCCTTTAGCATGCAATGAAAAAAACTTGCATGCCAGGCCTTTTTATTGCGCAGGCCAGTTTCCAAGCAATGGCCTGTAAGCAGACCACTACCTAATTTGAGGACCACTGCTCTGAGGCCTGGACTGTTCTTAAAGGATAGGTTCACTTTTTGCATAAAAATAATAAATGCACTTTTTTGCAAAAAAAAAAAAAAAAGTGCATTTCTTATTTTGGTCTGCATGAGCCTGTAAAGCATTGCACCATGCAGGTCTTCTGCAAATCTGTCAGTATATCTGCTTGCCCGTATGGAATGTATGAGAAAGCAGATATACTGACAGGAAGATTCAATGGACTACCACGGCACTCCACAGCACCATGATAGTTAATTGAAAACTACAAAATGGCAAACCGACAGCCGCTAAGGCTGTCGGGACTTTTAGTTCATTCATTCACAGAACGCACGGCCGCTCTGTTTTCAAATCTGACAGATAGTATGGGAAAATTTCTCCCCCTATTTCTGTCACGGGGAGGGGGGAGCAGCTGCAGCATTGGGAACACGTTACATGTTCCACCCTAAAAATGTGTGGAACATGTAACATGTTCCCAAAGGAGAACTTATCCTTTAAAAAGCGCAGTCACTGCAACTAACAATTTATTCAAAGCAGATAAAAATATATAAATATGAAAAGAATTGCTGTTATTTATATAGTTTACTTTCAGTCAGTCAAGCAGTAAGGTCCAGTATGTCTTCAGGGAAAACCCTCAGGTAAACAACCTGAGCAAGAGCACAGGCAAACCCAGACCGAGTCACCTGAGGGGGCCTTAACCACAATTATCAGAGGCAGGGGAAACAAAACAAACATAGCGACGTGTACTCCTGGATGGTCACAAACACAAAACAACTGCGGATGAGAGGAAGGAGCTGCTTTTTAATCTCCATTTAGTGCTTCCCGTTGAAGGCAGAGGCAGTCATCTCTCAAGACCTTGTCCTTGATGATAATTTGTGAAACTGTTGTCAAAGTACAGGTTATCCGAGCACAGGCAAACAACAGAATTAGCCAAGGGCGACATTGGCGATTACATCTCTTTGCTACTGTAAGCTGTAACCTCTTGTTGGCAGTAACCACATTTGGAGCACACTGAAAGCAATGTGCAGCTAATGAGATGATGAGCAATAAGTAGTCACGTTTCCAAGTACTGAAGAGGATTATTTGCCAGCATGGCACTTGGGAAAAAAATGTGTTGCACCTATTGCTTGTAGTAACATTGTTCCCGTGCTCTGGCAGTGTCGGTTGCCTGTGTTTCCTGCTGAGCACCATAGTTCCATCCCTTGACCCCTTCAGTACTACATGACTCACCAGTGATGTAAAAGTGGGGAATGTAGACATCTGAAACTCCCAAGTGTCAAAATGCTGAAGATTGTGAAAGAGGCTGTAATACCTTAAAGTGAGGCAGGCCATATGGTATGAGAGCTCTTCAATTGCTTGGAGCTTTCATAGAATGCTGTGCTAGCTAACATCTGTCACAGAGATCTAACCTAGGCAGATTAACTATACACAAGGTAATTTATACAAGCCTTTTTCAACCAGAGTGCCCAGACAGCCTGGGGTGCCTTGGAAAAATTCCTACAAATTTCCCAACAATTGTATATAAGCAGCAGGTGGATCATTCATGCCTTTAAGTTACACAAAGCCATAGGTTTTCATTGGGCACTTTTATGACCTTCTAGCTGCCGGCATCCTAACAACCAATGACATCATCAGCTGATAAGGAGGACATCGGGTGCATGCACATCATCCTTGTTTGGCCCTCTCCAGTCCCTCTCCATCAGTCACATTAGCAGAGCGAGGGAGAGAAACACTGGAATACTAGTCAGTACCAATGTGCAAAGGTATATTTGCTTTGGAAGAATAAATCGCCTCTAACATTGGGTGTACTATATGTGTGTAGAATAGTTTTTTACATTTTAAAATGGGGTGCCTTGAGAATGAGCAGAATTTTAAGTGGTGCCTTGACTGAAAAATAGTTAAGAAATGTGGATTTAGAAAAACCGTATAGGAGAGCTTGATAAAGTATGTTGCTGTCTCAGTGCTCTCAAGAAGGATAATGCTAGCGGTAAATAGGTACACACAAATGCTAGCAGTATATGGGTACACACAAAATGATAGCGGTATATGGGTACACACAAACGCTAGCGGTAAACAGGTACACACAAATGCTAGCGGTAAACAGGTACAAATGCTAGCGGTAAACGGGTACACACAAATGCTAGCGGTAAACGGGTACACACAAACGCTAGCGGTAAACGGGTACACACAAACGCTAGCGGTAAACAGGTACACACAAACGCTAGCGGTAAACAGGTACACACAAACGCTAGCGGTAAACAGGTACACACAAACGCTAGCGGTAAACAGGTACACACAAATGCTAGCGGTAAACAGGTACAAATGCTAGCAGTAAATAGGTACACACAAATGCTAGCGGTAAACAGGTACAAATGCTAGCGGTAAACGGGTACACACAAATGCTAGCGGTAAACGGGTACACACAAATGCTAGCGGTAAACGGGTACACACAAATGCTAGCGGTAAACGGGTACACACAAATGCTAGCGGTAAACGGGTACACACAAACGCTAGCGGTAAACGGGTACACACAAACGCTAGCGGTAAACAGGTACACACAAATGCTAGCGGTAAACAGGTACAAATGCTAGCAGTAAATAGGTACACACAAATGCTAGCGGTAAACAGGTACAAATGCTAGCGGTAAACGGGTACACACAAATGCTAGCGGTAAACGGGTACACACAAACGCTAGCGGTAAACGGGTACACACAAACGCTAGAGGTAAACAGGTACACACAAACGCTAGCGGTAAACAGGTACACACAAATGCTAGCGGTAAACAGGTACAAATGCTAGCAGTAAATAGGTACACACAAATGCTAGCGGTAAATAGGTACACACAAATGCTAGCGGTAAACAGGTACAAATGCTAGCGGTAAACGGGTACACACAAATGCTAGCGGTAAACGGGTACACACAAATGCTAGCGGTAAACGGGTACACACAAATGCTAGCGGTAAACGGGTACACACAAATGCTAGCGGTAAACGGGTACACACAAATGCTAGCGGTAAACGGGTACACACAAATGCTAGCGGTAAATAGGTACAAATGCTAGCGGTAAACAGGTACAAATGCTAGCGGTAAACAGGTACAAATGCTAGCGGTAAACAGGTACAAATGCTAGCGGTAAACAGGTACAAATGCTAGCGGTAAACAGGTACAAATGCTAGCGGTAAACGGGTACACACAAATTCTAGCGGTAAACAGGTACAAATGCTAGCGGTAAACGGGTACACACAAATGCTAGCGGTAAACGGGTACAAATGCTAGCGGTAAACAGGTACACACAGATGCTAGCGGTAAACAGGTACACACAAATGCTAGCGGTAAACAGGTACACACAGATGCTAGCGGTAAACGGGTACACACAAATGCTAGCGGTAAACAGGTACAAATGCTAGCGGTAAACAGGTACACACAGATGCTAGCGGTAAACAGGTACACACAAATGCTAGCGGTAAACAGGTACACACAGATGCTAGCGGTAAACGGGTACACACAAATGCTAGGGGTAAACGGGTACACACAAATGCTAGGGGTAAACAGGTACACACAAATGCTAGGGGTAAACGGGTACACACAAAATGCTAGGGGTAAATAGGTACACACAAATGCTAGGGGTAAACGGGTACACACAAATGCTAGGGGTAAATAGGTACACACAAATGCTAGGGGTAAACGGGTACACACAAATGCTAGGGGTAAATAGGTACACACAAATGCTAGGGGTAAACGGGTACACACAAAATGCTAGGGGTAAACGGGTACACACAAATGCTAGGGGTAAATAGGTACACACAAATGCTAGGGGTAAACGGGTACACACAAAATGCTAGGGGTAAATAGGTACACACAAATGCTAGGGGTAAACGGGTACACACAAATGCTAGGGGTAAATAGGTACACACAAATGCTAGCGGTATACGGGTACACACAAATGCTAGGGGTAAATGGGTACACACAAATGCTAGGGGTAAATGGGTACACACAAATGCTAGGGGTAAACGGGTACACACAAATGCTAGGGGTAAATGGGTACACACAAATGCTAGGGGTAAATGGGTACACACAAATGCTAGGGGTAAATGGGTACACACAAATGCTAGGGGTAAACGGGTACACACAAATGCTAGGGGTAAACGGGTACACACAAATGCTAGGGGTAAACGGGTACACACAAACAAATATACTTACTAGGACTCCAGCTGCAACAGATGCTATCATGTTCCTCTTCTCACCCCAGTCAATGCACTCTGAGCACCGCATACTGTCAAGAAAGCCTGACATCTTCAAAAGACCTACAAGTAAATGTAAAGATCAGTAAACAGTATAGAACAATTTACATCCTGATAAAAAAAACAAAAACAAAAAACAGTCAAAATAATACATGTAAAATTCTCCTCACTTATATAGTGCACAACTTTGCAGGGTACATGTATACAGGACCAGTACCTGACAAAGTCTTGTTCATGCACTCATGACACTGCAACATATGGAAACACAGGCTCTGCCCCACAAAGAAATTGTGCAAGTTCGATTTTAGGTGTTAGCAGTCTGTTTAAATGAATAAGGGATCCTAATGCAACACGTGTTAAATACACCACAATGAGTTGGCAAAGTGTGAATGGGCCCGTAAAGTGGTTGTAAACCCTTACATATTGCCAGTGAAGTAACTAGCATCGGAAGATACAGAGATGAAACACATTCTCATATATAAGTTGTACCTGTTTATTTGCAGCCATCTATCCTCTACTGCACACAATTTTCACAGCACCTCTCTGAAGCAGAGTGGGGATCTGAAGTTTCACTGAGCAGATCTCAGTGAGGACAGCTCTGAACCCTGATTGGAGGGAGGGAGGGAACACCCCCCTCCCCCACCACACACACACACAGTACAGGAGAACATGCACAGCTGTGGCTGTCAATCACAGTCTGTGTGCTGGAACTCTCAATCACCTTTTAATCTTTTGCTGTCCAGAAAAGCTGTCAGAAGCAACTCATGCAGCTAACAGGAATGCTGTGACCTGCTGCAGACAGAAATCACACTCAATGCTTTGGTTAGAGACACAGTATAAAAGCATATGCTTTGTTCATATTTCATGTATGAGGTTTACAACCACTTTAAGGAACTAGCAATCTCAGGTACCTACTATAGTCATGTTTAAGGAATTTTGGGTAAAAATTGACTAAACAACAAGTATAATTTTAGACTTAAAGACCACCTGTAGGAAATCCATGAAGACAAAGGAAGAACATACTTTTACTCTCCATGTAGATAGTGTACCTTATAATAACTAAACCCAGGACCTTGTCCTGCTAAACTACATTGCAAACTATTATGCCTATCTTTCAAAGTGATGGTAAAATCATAGTAGCAAAGTTTGTATATAAACTCTGGCTGACAGTACAGGAACTTTGTGCGGAGTAAAATAAAGGGACTCGTATAAGAATACTAGTTGCATGGCTGCCTCTCATTTTAATGCACTCTAGGTCACTGACCTGGAAATATAGCGTGCAAGCTAAGTTAGAGTGAAATGAGATCTCCTGATCGGCATGCTGAAGGGTTCACAATTCAGATTCTCACAGTATAGGTTTACTTTAAAGTGCACATGTAAAGAAATGCATTCATTAAGGTCAGTGCACCCAAATGAATATTTTGGTTTTCTTGGTAATGGCAAAGGTTCCATTTAACAATTAGAAACGTAATAAAGATATCCTGATGATGTTTTTTTGTTCAACTCAGTGGGCGAAAAAAACGAAAAAAAAACAGAGATATGACCATGTGATGTGTGTGCTGCGATCTTCCCTGTAGAGCCTCCCCCTGCCAGAACACACTGATCAGAGCTCACAGCCATTGGCTGCCAGTGAAGATCGGATGCCAGTTTTCCACACGTTAGAGTGGCTTCTGTCAGAAAGGCTGATGAACACAGTGGCTGAATGTTGGCCAGTTTCTAACCAGCCAATGCTGGCCTATATTTGGCTCATGTGTATTAGCCTTTTGTCTCTGGGTACAAGCAGCTGTCCTCATAGAGGCATGGCTTTGCTTCCTCAAATCAGAGAAGTAGGGCATGACAGTAATTAAATAAAAAAAAAAATCTGCCAATCTTTCTCCAAATCTGATGAGATTAGAAGTCAGATGCAGCAGTACCTTAGATTTCACACTGCAGCTAGGAGGATGTAGGCACAGAAGAGTTCAGAGTACCTCACAAACCAGCAAGTGCATTGGCTACTTTTTAAGAGTAATCCAGACAAAGTACATTTTTCATGGTATTGCTTAAGTACAATTAACAACCAGGATGGGCAAGCACACAACCAGAACTATGTGACAGAAATCACACATCCCCCAAAAGAAGTCACTTGGCTGTTCAAACCTACCACGACCTGATGCTGCATCTGCCCCTTTCCGGCTCTGCACTGAGAACCAAGAGATCAAAGAGCGCTGATCACTCAGTTCTCCCCTCCACTCTGGACAGACAGTCATGACTGTCAGTTGACAAGCGTGCTGGGCTGTAGAGAGTAGGGAGCACATGGCTCAGTCTCCCAGTGGTGCAGCTGAGAGAGGCTGAGCCGGGTGCTGGTCCAGGCATCTGGGTGGATCATGAATGTAAAGTCAGGCTCTTTCCCAAGCACGGACTGGCTGAGTGATGCCAGGTGTCAGAAGGCTTTAGCCTACTGCCAGCGGAACACGGGTCACAGGAGTGCAGTTTGTTCTTGTTCATTTATAAAGTAGTATAGCCTACTAATAAGGCTTTGGCCATACGTCTCCTTTAAGTAAGGAACAGCGTTCTGTATACACATGATTTCCCACAGAAGAATCATATGACTTACAGCTTGAATGGATCTCTTTTATAAATATATGTACTGCACACTGCTGTCATTTGTACTGGAATACTTCACTTCTTGATGGCTACAGCTATATATTTAAAGTATATGCAGAGGTTATAAACACAATAGGGTTACTGCATAAACTTGAGGCTTAGGATTGCATAGCTTAATCAAGTTTTGTTACATTTTCTGTTTTTTTTTTTGTGTATGTGAGACAATATACAAAATGTTTTCACATTCAAATCCATGTGGGAAAATAGTGGTGCACCAAAATGAAAATTCTGGTGCCAAAAAAGTAAAATTCAAAATGTACTTGGCCGAAAACCGAAATGCGCAGTTTTTAAAAATGAATATACAGTGGGGCAAAAAAGTATTTAGTCAGCCACCAATTGTGCAAGTTCTCCCACTTAAAAAGATGAGAGAGGCCTGTAATTGGCATCATAGGTAGACCTCAACTATGAGAGACAAAATGAGAAAACAAATCCAGACAATCACATTGGCTGATTTGGAAAGAATTTATTTGCAAATTATGGTGGAAAATAAGTATTTGGTCATCTACAAACAAGCAAGATTTCTGGCTCTCACAGACCTGTACCTTCTTCTTTAAGAGGCTCCTCTGTCCTGCACTCATTACCTGGCACCTGTTTGAACTTGTTATCAGTATAAAAGACACCTGTCCACAACCTCAAACAGTCACACTCCAAACTCCACTATGGTGAAGACCACAGAGCTGTCGAAGGACACCAGAAACAAAATTGTAGACCTGCACTGGGCTGGGAAGACTGGATCTGCAATAGGCAAGCAGCTTGGTGTGAACAAATCAACTGTGGGAGCAATAATTAGAAAATGGAAGACATACAAGACCACTGATAATCTCCCTCGATCTGGGGCTCCACGCAAGATCTCACCCCGTGGGGTCAAAATGATCACAAGAATGGTGAGCAAAAATTCCAGGACCACACGGGGGAACCTAGTGAATGACTTGCAGAGAGCTGGGACCAACGTAACAAAGGCTACCATCAGTAACACACTACGCCGCCAGGGACTCAGATCCTGCAGTGCCAGACGTGTCCCCCTGCTTAAGCCAGTATATGTCCGGGTCCGTCTGAAGCTTGCTAGAGAGCATTTGGATGATCCAGAAGAGAACTGGTAGAATGTCATATGGTCAGATGAAACCAAAATAGAACTGTTTGGTAGAAACACAACTCGTCGTGTTTGGAGGAGAGAGAATGCTGAGTTGCATCCAAAGAACACCATACCTACTGTGAAGCATGGGGGTGGCAACATCATGCTTTGGGGCTGTTTCTCCACAAAGGGACCAGGAAGACTGATCCATGTACAGGACAGAATGAATGGGGCCATGTATCGTGAGATTTTGAGTGCAAACCTCCTTCCATCAGCAAAGGCATTGAAGATGAAACGTGGCTGGGTCTTCCAACATGACAATGATCCCAAACATACCGCCCGGGCAACGAAGGAGTGGCTTCGTAAGAAGCATTTCAAGGTCCTGGAGTGGCCTAGCCAGTCTCCAGATCTCAACCCCATAGAAAACGTTTGGATGGAGTTGAAAGTCCGTGTTGCCCAGCGACAGCCCCAAAAAATCACTTCTCTAGAGGAGATCTGTATGGAGGAATGGGCCAACATACCAGCAACACTGTGTGCCAACCTTGTGAAGACTTACAGGAAACGTTTGACCTCTGTCATTGCCAACAAAGGATATATAACAAAGTATTGAGATGAACTTTTGATATTGACCAAATACTTATTTTCCACCATAATTTTCAAATAAATTCTTTCCAAATCAGCCAATGTGATTGTCTGGATTTGTTTTCTCATTTTGTCTCTCATAGTTGAGGTCTACCTAGGATGCCAATTACAGGCCTCTCTCATCTTTTTAAGTGGGAGAACTTGCACAATTGGTGGCTGACTAAATAGTTTTTTGCCCCACTGTATATTTTTTGGAAAAAAATACACTGATTAAAAAAACAATATATATCCCAATTTTTTTGTAAAATATGAAAGAGGATGTCACAGCGAGTAAATAGCATGCATCCCTTGTGATAGAAATAATTAGTGACAGGTCTTCTTTATGGAGAGATATGGGGTCAATAAGACCCCACATCTCTCTTCTGCAATGTAAAGCATTGGATCAATAAAAAAAAAATAAAACCCAAAAAACATTGATCTAGTGCTTTAAGTGACATCGCTCCGGTCCTCCAAGGGCATAGAGATGAGTGGCGGCCATCTTTCCTTCACTCATCTCTATGCCCAGTGCCAGGATTGATGGTTTCTCAGGTAAGGCTGAGAACTACCGAGTGGCAGCCGGTGACGGCAGGTGGGTTTTTTCGGCACCTGTATCGGTGCTTTTTTTTCATTTTGGCCAGCGGCTGAAATGGGTGTTTTTGGTGGATTCCTAAAAAGAATCAAGTAGAAAGTACTGTTTGCATAATATAAAAAGCATGGAACTTCAAGTAATAGGTTCTCCTGCACAAGGATGTTTATTAGTTCCAAGCCAGCATAAAATCCATAGCTCTCTCCCAAGCATGGAGAGCTGCGGGTGCACCTTACCTGCGGCTTGAGATAAAGCCTGAACTAGTGCCCCCATAGCAAGCAGCTTGCTATGGGAGCACTCTGCTGCGGGGGGGGGGGGGGGGTGCCAGTAGCACCAGCTATGGACCCCAGAATAGGACTATCAGGGCGGCTCTGTGCAAAACCATTCTGCAGAGAAGTATGATGTGTTTATTATTTATAAAAAAAAATTACGTTTGCAATCACTTTAATGCATTAAGGTAGAAAATGTCCCATTAACTGCTCCCCCTAAACACTTACCTGACTTCCCCACTGATCCAGCTCTGTTCTGTTTGCTGCAGCACTGGTCTCTCAGGACACAGAGCAGCGATAGCCAATGGCTCCTGCTGCTGTCAATCAAGCCCTATGAGGAGGGAGTGGGAGGCGGGACCAAACTGTGCTGTTTGTGTCTATGGACGCACACAGCCTGCCTCAGAACAAGCCCACATGGATTCCCCTATACCCTCATAGCACATTGTAGGGTTGCCACCTCATCCCTTTAATACCAAACCCAAAAATAATTCCACAGGTTCTGAGGCTGATTAAGGTGGTAATTAAACTCACTTAGTGCCTTATCTGCAGTAAATCAGCCTCAGAACCTGTGTAATTAATGTGTTGGTTTTAAAGGGATGAGGTGGCAACCCTAGCACATGGTTTGCCATGGAGGCACTTGAGAGGAGCAGATAGCGCCAGTGGAGGACTGCAAGATGTTTGGGCAGTACCACTGCACAGAGCAGGCAAGTATAACTTTTTTAAATCTAATTAACTGCCCTTCCCGACCAGAACTACAGCTACAGGGCTGTGCAAAATATATGTGATATTGCATTTCCAGGTAGGTGGTGCACGCGCCGCCCTACGCGGATACAACTGTCAATCACCGGGTCCCTGCCGACACACGGCGACTGCTGAGTATCACTGACGGGGGAGAGAAATGTATGTAAACAATACAGGTCTCTCTCCTGCCAGCAGTAACATACTGCTGTGTATTTCTCTGTACAGCAGAGAAATACACAGCAGCATGTTTCCCTAGTAAAGCACACTTAGTAAAACAGCACATAGTTAACCCCTACCTGCCCAGTGTCATTAGTACAGTATCAGTGCTTTTTATTACCACTGATCACTGTATTAGTGTCACTGGGTATGTCAGTGGCAGTTAATCAGTCCCCCCCCCCCCCCCCAGTGTCAGAATGCCCGCCGCAGTCCTGTTATAAGTTGCTGATAGCTGCCATAACTAGTTAAAAAAAAAATTCAGTATATATACCACCATTTGTAGATGCTATAACTTTCACATAAGCCAATTAATTTTTTTATCAAGACATGTAGCATAATACTTTTTGGCCTAAAATTATGAAGAAATTCAATTTTTTTAAATGTTTGTACTGCATAGGTTTTATGGCAAAAAGTCAAAAAATTTTCCAAAATTTTCAGTTTTTTTTGTTTATAGCGCAAAAATTAAAACACACAGGTGATTAAATACCACCAAAAGAAAGCTCTATTTGGGGGGGGGGGGGGGGGGACACAAATTTAATTTATGTGCAGCGTTGCATGACCGCGCAATTGTCAGTTAAAGTAACGCAGCGCCATATCGTAAACAATTGCCTGGTCAGGAAGGGGGGGGGATCCTCTTGAGAGCAAGGGGCTAAAAGAAAATGCTTTTACAATCACTTTACACCTCCTCTCCCAAGTTAAAACATATTCAGTGTCACATGAAACTTCCTTGTCTGTAAACAATTAGCTGAGAGATCTGCATGTACAAATCTGTAAGAGGAAGTTTAGTGGAAGGAGAGAACTGTTTACAGACAAATAGAGGAGTGTTGCCTTAGGACACACAGGAGCAGAGAGAAGGAATGGGATCAGAGCCTCTCATCAGTCACATGTCTAGAACAGAAAAGCCTGTTAGTAATGTTTATCCAGGCATTGCCACTGACCAGCTCCAACCCCTGCACTGCTGGGCTCAGTCCAGGACAAACTTCCATGGATGGGAAGGAGATGACAGCAGTGAAGACAAAGAAACCCCCTGTGTTTGGATCTGTGCTCCAGTGTCCTCTGCCATCTGCATACAGACCCACCCAGCCACTGTACAATTGTGAGCAGAGATACATTACAATCACCAGTCCCATACACAACACCACCAACCTTCGCGATCCTGGCCGGTAATAAACAATTCTCAGGGATGCAGTGACGCAGAAGCAGACTGAGCCTATTCCCTGCAGAGGAAGCCGACAGGCTGAAGCCAGTGGCGGCCATCTTACTACAGGGCTCTCAACCCGCGACCTCCTAACGTTAGCTAGCCCCCGCTAACGGACAGGCTATAGGACTTGTGGACGAGACCCTTTACATATTCTGTCATTCAACACTATGGTAAAGTAGCGTTTATTTGGTGGAATCAAGGTGGAAAGTGAGGGCTGGCGTCCATCTTGGTAACGGACAGAAGCAGGAAGTGATCGGCGCTCCTAAGCACAGGATGTCAGGCTGTTAAAGGGACCGCACTATGGAACCTAACCCTAAATGCGCGTGATGTTGTCACGCCTGGAATTTAGTACATGGAAACTGTAAGAGTTACATTACATGGGCAGCTTTTAAAGGGTAACTCCTCTTTCGTGGGGAAATTTTTAAAAAAAGAAGAATAATAATAGGCAGCACAGTGGACAGGTGTCAAACTAGCAGCCCTCCAGCTGTTGCCAAACTACAAGTCCCATGAGGCATTGCAAGATTGACAGTTACAAGCATGACTCCCAAAGGCAGAGCTGTGATGGGACTTGTAGAGGGCCACCAGTTTGACACCCCTGGTTGGTTAGCACTTCCACCTGGCAGTATTAGGGTTCAGATCCCAACCATGGCATTACCTGCCTGGTGTGGACCTGCATGCTCTCCCTGTGCTTGCGTGGGTTTCCTCCAGGTACTCCAGTTTCCTCCCACATGCCAAAAGACATGCTGGCAGGTTAATTGGATCCTGTCTAAATTGGCCCTAATATTTGTGAATGTAAGTTAGAGAATTTAGATTCCCGTTGGGGGTTAGGGACTGATGTGAATGTAATAAAAATAAATAAATAAATATATATATGTGTGTATGTATATAGATAGGTTTTTTTAATATTTTTTTTTACATATTTTACATATCACTTTATATATGAAAAGTACTGCATAAACAACTGAAGGCACTATATAAGTACCTGAAATAAAATACATAATAAATAATATAGCATATATAATTGTGACACAAGCAGGGGCGGACTGACAACTCATGGGGCCCCCGGGCAATAGGGATCATGGGGCCCCTGTGTCCTTGCCCAAACTCAAAAAAGCCTATGAAAAAGGTACCAGGGGCATCTCATGGGGCCCCCTACTGACCCCGGGGCCTCGGGCAGTGCCTGAGTTTCCAAATGGTCAGTCCGCCCCCTAACTCATGCAGCATACACACAGTGGTGTATTTTGGTTTTGTGCTGCCCTAGGCAAGACTAAAATCGGGCACCACCCTGCATCTAAATGTGTCCCACCCCTTCCTGTTTAAGATCCACCCCTTCATTTGAACCCCACCCCTTCCTATTTAGGCCCCACCTCTTCCTATTAGAGCTCCACCCACTGACAACGATGGGGCGCTATCCCTCCCACTGACACCAACAATGGGACAGTATTCCTCCCACACTGGCACTAATGATGGGGTACTATTCCTCCCACTGACACCAATCAGAGAGGGAGAGAGAGAGAAGAGAGGGGGAGATAGAGAAGAGAGGAGATAGGAAAGGGAGAGGGGGGGAGGAAAGGGGGGAGAGATGGGAGAGGGGGGGAGGGAAGGGGGGGAGAGATGGGAGGGAGAGGGGGGGAGGGAAGGGGGAGAGAGATGGGAGGGAGGGAGAGGGGGGGAGGGAAGGGGGAGAGAGATGGGAGGGAGGGAGAGGGGGGGAGGGAAGGGGGGGAGAGATGGGAAGGAGGGAGAGGGGGGGAGGGAAGGGGGGGAGAGATGGGAAGGAGGGAGAGGGGGGGAGGGAAGGGGGGAGAGATGGGAAGGAGGGAGAGGGGGGGAGGGAAGGGGGGAGAGATGGGAAGGAGGGAGAGGGGGGGAGGGAAGGGGGGAGAGATGGGAAAGAGGGAGAGGGGGGAGGGAAGGAGGGAGAGATGGGAAAGAGGGAGAGGGGGGAGGGAAGGGGGGAGAGGGGGGGAGGGAAGGGGGGGAGAGATGGGAGAGAGAGGGAGAGGGGAGGAGGGAAGGGGGGGAGAGATGGGAGGGAGGGAGAGAGAAGAGGGAGGGGGAGAGAGAGGGGGGAGGGAAGGAAGGGGGAGAGAGAGGAGGGAGGGGGAGAGAGAGAGGAGAGAGGGGGGAGGGAAGGGGGGAGAGATGGGGGGAGGGAAGGGGGGAGAGAGAGGAGGGAGGGGGAGAGAGAGAGGAGAGAGGGAGAGAAGAGGGGGGGAGAGGGGGGGAGGGAAGGGGGGGAGAGATGGGAGAGAGAGGGAGAGGGGAGGAGGGAAGGGGGGGAGAGATGGGAGGGAGGGAGAGAGAAGAGGGAGGGGGAGAGAGAGGGGGGAGGGAAGGAAGGGGGAGAGAGAGGAGGGAGGGGGAGAGAGAGAGGAGAGAGGGGGAGGGAAGGGGGGAGAGATGGGGGGAGGGAAGGGGGGAGAGAGAGGAGAGAGGGGGAAGGGAAGGGGGGAGAGATGGGGGGAGGGAAGGGGGGAGAGATGGGGGGAGAGAGAGGGCGAGAGAGAGAGGAGGGAGGGGGAGAGAGAGAGAGGAGGGAGGGAGAGAAGAGGGAGGGAGAGGAGGGATGAGAGAGAGAGGGTGGAGAAAGAGGGAGGGAGCGGGGGAAGAGAGAGAGGGAAGAGGGGAGGGAGAAAAAGAGGAGGGGGAAGAGAGAGAGAGAGGGTGGGGAGAGAAAGAGAGAAGAGGGGGGGGGGAAAGAGAGGAGGAGAAAGGTGGCGAGAGAGAGAATAGAGGGAGAGAGAAGAGAGAGAGGAGTGAGAGAGGGGGAAAGAGAGAGAAGGGGGGCAGAGAGAGAGGGGGGAAGAGAGAGAGAGATGGGGGGAGAGAGAGATGGGAGAAGAGGGGGAGAGAGGAGAGAGATAGAGAGGAGGGGGGAGAGAGAGGGAGAGAGGAGGGGGGAGAGAGAGGGAGAGAGGAGGGGGGAGAGAGAGGGAGAGAGGAGGGGGGAGAGAGAGGGAGAGAGGAGGGGGGAGAGAGAGGGGGGAAGAGGGAGAGGGATAGAGAAGGGGGAAAGAATACACAAGGCTGGCTGGAAGTGTGGGTAGGGCAGACACAGGAGGAGAGGACGGGAGGAGGAGGGGCAGCTTTCTCTCTCCTCTCCTGTCTGTGTGAGGGGGGGAGGGAACTGTCAGCACTGGGTACTGCATATGCTGACAGATCCCCTGCAGTGCTGGAGGGGGGGGGTGGCCGTGGGGGCACATACAGTAGCTGACTGTATGCAGGGGGATGGATAGGGGAGGTGACTGGCGGCACATAGAGCAAAAGAGAAATGCACAGTCCTCTATATGCCGCCCGGCCCCCTCTCCAGCCGGCTCCATGGCTGACAGGTTCTCTGTCTCCTCACCCATCCTCGCTGCCGAGCACACACGAACCCGCCCCCCTGGCCAAGCACAGCCCTTTGCAGCGACAGCACTGGTCCCTTCTGCCTGGGGGTGATGCCGCCCCCTGAAAAGTGCCACCCAAGGCAGATGCCTTGTTTGCCTCGTGGCAGATACGGCCCTGCATACACATATGACATATATAGCCAAAACTAGGTGGGTTGCCTGAAATAAATAGTTACCTTTATTAGCACTCTCTTGACAAACTCCACTGTGGGCAAAAAGGCAAATTCAACACAACCAGTCATAATGTATTTAACAATCACAATGTTGCCAGTTTGCATATAGTCTCCAGAGAAGTCTTTGCAGAATAAGCCCATGATGTGGCTACATGTCTCCTAGAATGTGGTGTCACCACAGGAAGTGCCAACTTTCTCAACTTGTATGCTGCTTGAACAGTGTTGACTATCCAAGAAGCTAAGGAACAAAGAGACGTTTTCTTTCTCTCTGCTCTTCCCATTTTTGAGTTTGTGCAAGTACACAGGGGCCCTATGATCCCCTATTGCCTGGGGGCTCCATTAGTTGTCAGTCCACCCCTGGCAGTGACAGTGGTATACAGATGATTATTCAAACATCATAGTGTTATTGCTAATATTGGCAAGTTTCCTCCTTTTCTGTACAAAAAGGCGGTGGTGGCAGTGTGAAGGGTTAATTGCGTAATTAACCTGACCCAGTAACAATCGCTCTCAGGCTGCCAGTACATAGATTGTGGTCCATTAGCTGGAAAATCTTTGTGCAGGGTGCAGCTGATATTTGTACGCATGGGACAGCGCGGTTTTAGATTGGCTAGTTCTTCGGTCACGAGTTAGTGAGAAGGGCTGGGGGTCTGACGCCGTGATCGTTACACTGAGGAGTTTACTGTCTGTAGAAAAAAACGCGAAAAGACAAAAACAGTAGCTGTAAAAATGTCCAGTGTGCAGGAGGACTAAGTTGTAAACTGAAAGCGCTGCGGTTAGCTTTTTAACAAATAGTATACCGGGCAATATAAATATAAATGCAGCACTAAAAATGATAAACAGTGACGTCACGCTGCAGACGGCCCTGAGGAAGGTAAGCGGCCATTTTTGAAAGTCTGTAACACGCGAGTGCTTTTATTTCCCTACTCTGCTGGATTTTTTTTATAAAAAATTCTACACTATCAGTATCTATCTGTCTCTGGCTTGTTATATACGAGCCCCTAAGGTGGCAATTTCCCCAATTCTGGATGTTTCTGGTCTGGTGGTCTGACTTTTGCTTGGAGCTGTCCTTGGGAGCAGAGAGTGTCCTGTGAGTGACTGGAGTTGCCTTGTGTGCCTATGGTGTGCCAGACGACTCCGCTGCCCTTGCCCTGACCCAGATGACCAATGGTGGATATATATATATATATATATATATATATGCGCATATCTTTTGCACTTCTGGTGAGTGCATTAATATTACTGGCCCTCGCCATAGAGATCACCAGCACGGAGCACGGATCACCATTTTATCTGGACTTCATTTGCGGTTGTACCATTATATGCACTATAGTCACTATATACTTATGACTTTATCTGGGAGATACGTCACGTTATGACGTTTCACTATTATACCACTTTATAGCGCTACATAAGCGCCCACTTCATATATTTTACCAGTATTGTTGTTTATCATTTTTAGCGCTGCATTTATATTTATATTGGATTATTTGGAGGTCAAGAGGTTTACCTTTTATGCCAGCTGCTTTTCTGATCTTGAGCTCGCATACATTTACTATATTCATTAGTATAATGGGCAATGTTTTTCTTTATTGTGCTCAATGTTTTAAGCTAAAAGAACATCCTGAGTTGAACTAGTTGAAGACAATGAACGTGCTACACACTCCCCCAAAAAAGTCATCAACGTACAAAGGACCCGTGTAGCATATCCAGCACTTCTATCCTGATGATGGGCCTTCTCTCCCACTCACAAGTAAGACTAGGTTCACACTGCTGCAATCCAATATTGATATGACTTTCAGAGCAATTATGTAGTGCAACTTGGATAAGATTTGTGTATTCTAGGTGGCCAAAATTGCTCTGGAATCACACCCAAAGTAGTACAGGGACCTTTTCCAAAATTTCTCCATGCTGCAGTACAATGATGTGAATGAGCACCAAGGAAAACAATGTGATTTCCATTACCATGCAATTCTATGTGACTCAAGTCACATCTGAAATCGCACTAGTGTGAACAAAGCCATGTTCTTAGCTACAAAATCAAAGCCTGGAAGTGCTGTGTAAATACAGAAGCTCCAGCAGCTGCTTCTGTCAAAAAAGACTGACTCAGTATTTATCATCACAGTTAAGAAGCAAAATAACTAGCTACAAAGTAACATTGCTACTTTTGTATCTACTTTGTTTCATTCAACTGCAGATCAAAGGGGTTAGCTTAGACTTGCAGGTACTGTCAGTTAAAGTAACATGACAAGTAAAAAAAAACAAACATAAAAACTTTACTAATTGTTCATTCACCCTAATCAGCCCTAATTAACCCCTTCATCCCCTTCTCTTGTCAGCTATTATTTTCCTGCCAATTCTTTTCTTTGTTTATTTTTACTAACCATTATTATTTTAACTTTTTCATTTTTAGTTGTTTTGTTTGTTATTATTTTTAATGTGTCACATTTAAAAAAAAATTGCAAAATTGGAAACAAATAACTTTATTTCATTTGTTAATTACTTTAAAATTACACTAAAATTTATGATTTTGGTGCAAAGTACTGCAAACATGATAAATTATAGCATGAAATGTATACTTTTAACTGACAGTAGCAATATTTTTTAAGCGGTCAAAAAACAGAAGTGTGGTTTTTTTTTTCTAAGGATGAAAAAAAAAAAAAATAATAATATATATATTTATATATATATATATATATATATATATATATATATATATATATATATATATTAGAAATATTTTTTTTCTTTAGAAAAAAACAACAAAAAATAGGCTCATGGCAGAAATGTAAGAACTGCTCTGGTCCATAGTGGGTGTAAAGGAGTGAGAGTTGAAATGGTTAATTCTACTTTAAGAGTCTGGTTCCACAATGTTCAAATTTGTCATGAAAAGAGAGGTCCAGTAGATATCTTAAGAATATAGACATCCCTTTTTGGAAACAATGGACACTAAGAAGTCTGTTTCATTGCTGCCTGCATGAAATGATCCATAGGATCTTGCTTAGCCTATACGTAGACCTCTAAAGACAGGAGACCAAGGTCTTTGTCCAGGTCAAGTTGCAAGAATTCCAGAACTTCCTGGACCTGGGGTTTACCGGGCAAAAAAACACTCATGTGGCAAGCTAAACACAATTTACAATTTTCTTCTAGACCATCTTAAATTAGGCTTCCTAGAACTTTTCAATGTCTTGGAGACTTGGTACAAATATTTGGCTTCCGTTAACCTGTCCACTCCAATGTCTAAACCATTAAATAGAGATATGCTGGCCACAAATGGCATGAGCATGTGCCAAGAGATCTGGACCTAGAGGTATTGCCTGCTCATTGAGGTGTGACAAGAATAAAAACCAAAACCTCTTCCTTCAAAATGGAATCAATGCCAATACCAATAGACTTTTTCTGCCACATTCTGGAAAGAAACTTCATAATCAGTGGCACTGGAAGTGAGGTGTAAGCCATTCTGAAGCTCCATTGTGCACATTATTATCAACAGATTGCTCCCCAATGCCTGGTTGCAAAAATCCTGCAATAGATCCTGCTCATTTTTGCCTTGTAAAGAGAAACATACCAGTCCACCACTGGGCACTTAAACGATCTACTGAAGGACCTCTGGGATGTAAGGACCTCTCATTGTTTACTATTACTTTCCGAGAGAGGAGATTCTCTTATATGATTTGATTTCATAGGATGTATATCGCTGCTATGTTCTGCAACAGCTTCTGTGCCCGTACCATTATGGTTTCCACTTCTCTTTTTGTCCTACCTGAGTTGGACCAGCTAACCAAGAAGAAGATGCCTGAAATCCTTCAGGACATCGATGACCACACTTAATTAGAGTACATTATACCCAAAGTTCTTCATTGCAAGCTTAAGCAGCATCCCTGAGCTGTTTTGCCCTGGCAATGTGTACTCCCCAACTAGTACCACTGTCATCTGTTGTAGCTATGGCCCCCTATTTCCCTGGTGTAATTACCATCAGAGGCATTGTTTTATATCTCTGGTGATCTGAATTTTCTGGCACAAATCCCCTGATGCCCATTTAGACAGAAACTGCTGCTGAAAAGTGTGAACATGCCACTATGCCCATTGTCTCTCTAGGAGGAAAAATTCATGGAGAGCTATTGCTACTCTCTACTCTCTGCTGGTCAGAACTTTGTTGTATGGTAAGGAGACTGTGTTATGGATGGTACTGACGCAGACCCCTAGAACTATAAAGTTGCTTGATAGGATCACAACACTTCTCTATAGTTCACAGAACAACCCACGACTCCCACGTGGTTATCACTTTACCCATGTTTTTGGGCAAAGATTTTCCTGCCACTAATCAAATACAGACATGCCATCTAGGTTGTAGAGTAATCACATCCCCTTCTTTCTTAAAAATGGAACTGTAACATCCACCTTTGTAAGTGTGCATGGGGAAATTAGGAACCCAAAGTACAGACTAGTTATTTAAAAGTTTTGGTTGGTCACTGTTGTGACGAACGCAGTGCTCGACCCCTGCCCTTCTCACCAACACATAACAAAGGACCAACCAATCTCACACCGCGCTTTCACTTGCGTAATAATGCCACTCTGAGCTGCGCCCTGCACAAAGACTTTCCAGCTCATGGGACAACAATCTATGTGCCTGGAGCCTGAGAGTGATTATCACTGGGTTAGGTTATTTACACAATTAACCCTTCAACCTCCAAACTGACATCAGATAGCTTTGGGACTATCAACCCTTCACAATGTTAGCAAGAACTGTCTATAAATGTCTGTAACACACACTGTTACCACAGACAAGTATATTCAGAAGATTATTATATACAGTAGCACTCTTCAAGAGACAGGGATTCTTTAGTTTGCATTAAAAGCCTTAGAGATAATTTTAACACTTTTCAAAATAGGGTTTATTAATGAAAAGGTCAAATGGTGCAATTAAAATATTTACAGAAAGGGATGTTACAAAGAAATAAAGAGAACAATTAAGTAACAGAGAAATAAAAGAAAGGCGTTAAGAAGGCAGAATACTTACAAAGTCCTTGGTTTTAGCAGAGTCCAATTGTTCATGCAAAACCGTTGCCTTGGCTCTCAAGTCCGTTAAGATGTTCCTTGGTTTATGTTAAACGAGAGCTCTATACTAGATCCGATCAGTCCCTTTTCTATGATGTCAAAGGAGTTGCGCCTGAGAACAACTGACCAATCATCTGGTTTAGGGGATGGGTGCTACAAGGTCACCAAATTTATGACCAAGTCCCAACTACAGTTTCATACTAATATTAACAACTTCTAATACATGCAGAGGGTATTCTAGCAACTGGCAGATTATTATTCAGAATTATATTTAGAACCCAGAGATACCAAACACAGCGTACCTTTGTCACACAGGAGGGAGGAGACTGCTTTCTCCCCCTTTTGTATGTGCTAACATAGTCGAGTATGACCTTGATTTGTTCGGTATGATATTCCTCATTCAAATATATACCTAACATTAATGTGTTCTCTTCCTGTTTAATACTATGAATTGTATATGAAATTGGTAATTTGTGGAATAGACATTTTATGGAATGTGCTCCATTCCTAGAGGCTTAATGGACTTACAGGTCATGTGTGACAGCTTGACTGAGTTATCACTGTTTTACGATAGGGCAGAGGAAAGGGTTCTCTGTGGTTAGTGGAAACAGACATCCTGGGAACACTAATTAGCTGTTTACAGCATGGACAGCTCTGTGTTTTAATTAAGATAAGAGGTTCTTTTGAAGTTTGTTAAAAGTTACAGCTACAGATTCCATAGTTTACAAAGGGGGAGGGGGAGTAGGAACACCACTCATGAAACCAAAATGCTGACACCTTAACAAGATGGCATGCTGCATACAGCTCGGTGTCTCTGTTGTGCACAATCATTACAACTGCCTCAAGAATTGTTTGCTTGTTCCAAGCCTGTGCTTGGAGAACTTAGGCTTTTTTGAAATGTAAGCACTTCTTCCAAGAGCGAGCTGTGCGTTTCTTCAATTTGTTTGAAAAACACTACTGGGTTGGCTTGCACAGCTTGGCTTTTCTGGTGCAGTGCACAGACTAGCATGTAAACTAGAAACATTTCTGTCTTGTAGTTATCTATCTTTCACATGAAAAGTGAAGTACTGCTCATTCTCTCCCTACTCCCAGCCTCTAACTGGGTTGCACCTTTTTTTTTTTTTTTTTGTGCGTGTGTAAGGGGGGGGGGTGCAATACCTATGTACTTTTTTATTAGTACATTATTTCTCCGTGCATGCACCCACTTCAAGTTTCTGTCCTCAGGCCCCTTGTCTTCTCCTTCTACACCTCCTCCCTTGGCCAACTGATACATTCTCATGGCTTCAACTACCATCTCTATGCCGACAACATGCAAATCTATCACTTTACCCCTCACCTCACCCCTTCAGTCTCTGCCCATATCACAAGCCTACTGAGCGACATATCGGATTGGATGTCACTCCACTTCCTCAAACTAAATCTTTCCAAAACTCAGCTCCTAGTTTTCCCCCCAGCCTGCGCCCCCCCCCCCCGACTTCTCCATCAAGACCAACAACACTATCATCGGTCCCACCCCTCAAGGCAGAGTACTAGGTGTCATCCTAGACTCCAATCCGTCCTTCCAGCCCCAGGTCCAATCACTGACAAACTCATGTAGACTTCACCTCTGCAACATCTCCAAAATACGACTGTTCCTAACCCCGGAAACCACTAAGCAACTCATTCACTCCCTTATTATATAACGCCTTGCCTACTGTAACTCCATCCTCATCGGCTTACCTCACCGCAGGCTATCCCCGCTTCAGTCTATCTTGAATGCTGTGGCCAGACTCATCCACCTTACTAACTGCTCCATGCCTGCCACCCCCCCTCTGCCAATCCCTCCACTGGCTCCCGATTGCCCAACGGATAAAATTTAAAACGCTAACACTGACGTATAAAACCATTCATAACACTACCCCAAACTATATCACCAATCTGATATCCAAATACCACCCAAAAAGTACTCTCTGCTCCTCACAAGACCTCCTACTCTCTAGCTCCCTGGTCTCCTCCTCCCATGCTCATCTCCAGGACTTCTCCAGGGCTTCCCCCATCCTCTGGAACTTACTACCCCAATCCATCAGACTATCACCTACTCTGCTCACCTTTAGGCACACTCTGAAAACCCATCTCTTCAGGGAAGCCTACCCCGCCCTCAGCTAATTAATGAACTCCTCCACTCTTCCTACCACTCCATCCCCCACAGCTATTTCCTCCTGTACCACTATCCCCTCCCTCCTAGATTGTAAGCTCCAAGGAGCAGGGCCCTCGAACCCCTCGTGTATTGAATCGTATTGTTACTGTACTGTCTTGTGTACTGTCTCCCACCATAATGTAAAGCGCTGAGCAAACTGTCAGTGCTATATAAATCCTGTATAATAATAATAAATAATAACTTCCTTAAGTGGGATGGATAATGTTGCCTTGCATTTGTAGCTGCTGACTTTTAATTTTCACAACACTGAGCGAAGTTCCTCCTGAAGCCAATCTTGTTGATTTTCCTCCTCTTGCATACTCATGGCCGTATCTAGCTTGTTTGCCAACTGGGATAAACCCTAAAATGAAAACGTTTATACCATCCCAGTTTAAAAACCTGTTCCACCACCTAGTGACACAATCACAAGGCCCTCCTGGCCGCCACAGGCCATTGCATGGTATAGGCCAGCGGTTCTCAACCTGTTGGTCACGACCCCTTTGGGGGTCGAACAACCCTTTCACAGGGGTCTCCTAAGACCATCGGAAAACACATATTTCCGATGGTCTTAGGAACCGAGACACCGCTCCGCTATCAGTCTCCAGGCGGGTCCGCCCACATGCAGATACGTCCACATTTCCCTGGACCGCGATGTGTGCGCGGGATGACAGGCCGCCCCTGTCATCTGGCCACATCCCCGGGATCACTCAACAGCTCCGCCTCCTTGCAAGTGATTGGCCGCCGGAACTGTAGCTCAGGAGAGGCACACAGGCGGCCAATCACCGGCGAGGAGGAGGAGGACAGCTGACAGGTAAGTGTCTATAGCGTGCAGGTGCTGCTGCAGCCAGGTATGCTGGCTGTAGATGGGAGAGGGAGGGAGCGAGCCCAGGCTGGAGCAGGAGTCGGCAAGGTAAGTATCATTGGTGTCAGTAGGAGGAATAGTGCCCCATCATTGGTGTCACTAATACCAATGATGGGGCACTATTCCTCCCACTGACACCAATGATGGGGCATTATTTCCTCCCCCCCCACTGACACCAATGATGGGGCACTATTCCTCCCCCCCCTGACACCAACGATGGGGCACTATTCCTCCCCCCACTGACACCAACAATGGGGCACTATTCCTCCCCCCACTGACACCAACGATGGGGCACTATTCCTCCCCCCACTGACACTAACGATGGGGCACAACTCCCCCCCACACTAGTATCAATGATGGGGCACTATTCCCCCCCCCCCACTGACACCAATGATGGAGCACTATTCCTCCCACACTGACACCAATGATGGGGCACTATTCCTCCCACTGATACCAATGATGGGACACTATTCCTCCCACTGATACCAACGATGGGACACTATTCCTCCCACTGACATCAGTGATGTGGCACTACTCCTCTCACTGACACCAATGATGTGGCACTACTCCTCCCACTGCAAAATTACAGTTATGAAGTAGCAACAAAAATAATTTTATGGTTGGAGGTCACCACAACATGAGGAACTGTATTAAAGGGTCGCGGCATTAGGAAGGTTGAGAACCACTGGTATAGGCTAAAGAACACATACATGTCAATTACTGCCTCCTTACATTGTCTAAAGGCAGAGATGAGCTCCTTCTGACTTGTTCTGGAGATAAAGAGACACTGGTGATTCCAGTGCCCATATCTTGATAGCTGTTAGCACAAAACTGAGCTTAACAATTAGATGACAGTCTAAATAATATTAAATAGTCTTTCTTAAAATCTGCATCAGTGCTTCTGTAAAGTACATTATAAAATGGCACTGAACTTTCAAGTGATAATGTGACATACCTGGCTAATTTCATTATCATGGGGTCCACCAGCAGATGTTAACTTCTTCGTCATTTAGAGGATACAGCTTTTTGAGTCTGTTATTCTTCTTCCTCATTTAGAGGCTAGAGTATATATCTTATTGAGTATCTCACCCATGCTTCTTCCTCATTTAAAGACATACAGTATCTTGTCTATTATCCTTTGCCTCTTCGTCATTTAGAAGATATAGCTTGTTGAGTCTGATATGCATGAACATCAGACTGTCTGAACCTCTCTACAGGCTGTAATGTTATCTTCTTTCAGCAAATGTTACTCTGGAAGCTTCATTCCTCTCTCTGACATTCACCTTGAGCAAGAAGTTGAGTTGACATGGCTGAGAAGATAAATATGTACATCAGACTTTGCCTCCTTTCCTGTATCAAACTACTCACTTATGTTGCCCCTTCCCTACATTGATAAAGTGGAAACTCCCTGAATTGAGCTTCCTGGTGCTCTTGAAGCTGGTCAGTTCTGCTAGAAATGAATGCCCTTTATATTACAAAATAAATGTTACATGGGATTACATCACCTACTCTATCTGGCAGAATCTACCTTCCAAACTGAAAGATAAGCAAAACTGCAGTGTTGTGGCAGTGTCATCCCTGTATGTTCTGCAGTTGGGATCAATATATATATTTTTTTCATTTTAGTGTAAGGTAAAGGTACATGTAACTTACATACACAGGATCCAAGGCAAAAATACACAATATACAGTTGTGTTCAAAATAATAGCAGTCAGACATCACTAACCTGATCAATCACTGTTTTTGGTAGAAATGATATTTCTACATGGCAAATAATTTACTAGCAGGTGTAGTAGAGTAATAGAAATCCAACAGACCTAATAGTCATGACATGCATGCTGCTGATTCTGTGTAATTGAATCACTAATTGAAAGGGGCATGTTCATGTGAAGCCAAGCTATCTGCAAGAAGCCCCCGCAAAGTCCCACTGTTGAAAAAAAGACATGTGCTGAAGAGGTTACAATTTGCCAAAGAGCACATTGACTGGCCTAAAGAGAAACATTTTGTGGACTGATGAAAGTAAGATTGTTCTTTTTGGGTCTAGTGGCCAGAGACAGTTTGTCAGATGACCCCCAAACACTGACTTCAAGCCACAGTACACTGTGATGACAGTGAAGCATGGTTGTGCAAGCATCATGATATGGGGATGTTTCTCATACTACGGTGTTGGGCCTATTTATCGCATACCAGGGATCATGGATCAGTTTGAATACATCAAAATACTTGAAGAGGTCATGCTGCCTTATGCTGAAGAGGAAATGCCCTTGAAATGGGGTTTCCAAAAAGATAACGACCCCAAACACACCAGTAAACGTGCAACATCTTGGTTCCAGACCAACAATATTGACTTTATGGAGTGGCCAGCCCAATCCCCAGATCTTAATCCAATAGAAAACTTGTGGGGTGACATCAAAAATGCAGTTTCTGAGGCAAAACCAAGAAATAGAGAAGAACTGTGGAATGTAGTCCAATCATCCTGGGCTGGAATACCTGTTCACAGGTGCCAGAAGTTGGTTGACTCCATGCAACACAGATGTACAGCAGTTTTCAGAAACAGTGCTTATACAACTAAATATTAATTAAGTGATTCAAAGGAAAGCAAAATCTTCAAACATTTTTCAGTTTATATAGTGAATGTTTGAGTTTGTAAAGAAGAATACAAACACTGCTATGTTTTTGAACAGTCTAATATTCACTTTTCTTCAATTTTGTTTAGAGGAACAACACAAATTTGATATATTTTTCTTCATGTTTTGATTTGGAATAGAATGTGTAGTGTTCCCAATGCATTTGTGTGTATGGAAATAAAAGCTATTAGAAGGATTTCGAGCTTTATTCACTTTTTTCAACACACTGCTATTATTTTGAACACAACTGTATGTGTAGCAACCTACTTTTAGTAGGAGATTACGCCAGTGTTCTACAATTTTAATAAAACACAGCACATTAAATGGATACTAACAAATGGGCATTATGCTCTTATCCAAGATGGCCGTCGGATGTTTCACTGACTCCAGGTGGAGCCACTCATGCCTACTAAAAACCTGAATACTGGCTATAATGCCCCTAACCAATATGGCCACTTTGAAATCAAATTTACAGCACTGAAAACATAAAAAACAAACAATGAACCATTAGCCTATGTATTATTTTAATTATCTTGAAACCAATGTTATTTATGTCATTTTTTCATTAAAGGTAATTTTAAACCTGCAGGATTTCCATGGGCGCTGAATTTAACAGTTGATTTTGACATTTAAAAGCAAAGGCTGCAAGCTCATATTCATTCATAGATGTACTAGCGCAAATTTAGACAGGAGCTAAGTAACCTACCAGCATGTCTTTGGAATGTGGGAGGAAACTGGAGTACCCGGAGGAAACCCGCACAGGAACAGTAAGAACATTCTGTGATGGTCATGCATACTGGGCACACGACAGGCTGTGTATGTAGCAGCCATGTTGTTCAAAATTCAGCCATTACATTTTACTTGTCACTATCTTTTCTGTGTTGAACCAGAGACACAGCTTAGTCATGGAATGCACAACTGTTAGCTGATGCCAGGACCTTTTTATCAGTTTATTGATCGGACACACACAGACCCTTTCCATTAACCAATCCACATTTCAGTTTGGAAACCCTAATAAAACTGTCACCCTCACATACTTGAGCAATCTGGAGAACTAACAGATATTCTGTCATATATAGCTCAGCTGAAGGGAATGGCGAAAATACATTCCTGATAGACTGGTTATCAGCCAACACTCTAAAACTTCAGTATACTTTATTACTCATGAAATAAAAAAGAATATATATATATTTAATTTCCTTTGTAATGTTTTAGGTCCAACACCCCTATATTAGAGAATATGGGGAATCACTGGCACCCCATATCCCTCCTAGATAAAGTAGACATCTGAAACCTGACATATTTATATTCATTCTGAAGCTAATTTCACACTGAATAATAATATGCACATTAGCAGGCTGTAATTTGTAGATATTCATAAATATGAATACCTATAGCAAACTGTATCTGGGACTTGGTCGTAAACGCATTGACATCCTAGCAACCTCCACTTATACTGGATGATTGGTCAGATTGTCTCAGTCAACACCCCCCTTGATGTAAAGAAAAGTGGAATGCAACCACATTTTAACAGCTCTCATGTACCATCAAGCAACTGAAGACCTGTCAAGATATGAGAGCCATTGATTTAAATCTGCTGAACCAGGACTTGCAAATATTCTTAATTTTCAACTCCTTTTTTTCTCTGTTGCATTGTTATCTTTTTTTTTTTTTTTTTTACCTTTTCATTATTAAACTGTATTTGAAAATGGCTAAAACTGTCTCTAAAGCTCTAATGCAAACTAAATTAATCCCTGTCTCTTGTAGAGCCCTCTGAATATACCTGTCTGTGGTGTACAGACATTTATTTTTCAGAATTGTTTTTGCTAATATTGTGAACGAGTGATAGGCCGATCTTATCTGGTGGCAGTTTGGAGTTTAAGAGTTAATTGCTTAGTTAACTAAACCCAGTGACAATCACTCTTAGTCTGTTGGGACCTAGGTTGTATTCCTACAAGCTGGAAAAATCTTTGTGCAGTGTGGGGCTGAAAGTAGCATTGTTGCATAAGAGACAGTGTGTTGTGATGTTGACCAGTCTTTGGTAACAGGTTGGTGAAAAGGGCATGATCTGACACCAGTGTTCATCATACATGCAAACTTCATGCAGGTAGTGCGGTGGTTGGGATTCAAACCAATGACCCTAGGCAGATGTGCTAAGCATATCTTTAAGAATGTAATTTGTATTGATACGTCTATAAATTATTTGAAGAAAACAGGCACCTCAGTCTGCCTAATATCTAAGCTCCTCTTCACAGCCAGACATGCAGTATAAATGAGAATCAAAGCAAGCGCAGACCAGAGCCACCTGTATACTGAGCCCAGCCTGCTAATTAAAATGTATTTTCCTTGATAGCAGTGTAGTTGGACATCAGTGGGGGTCATGCTGTTAACCATACTACTCAGCAACCATTTTACAACCAGAATAGGACCACATGCTACATGTACTAGGTCCCCTGGGGGATTACAAAAGTACTGTATTTAAAATTTTGAAGGATACATCTTCTTTAATTGCTTGCTGCCTTAAGACCATTAATATATGGCCTCGGCAGCAAGCGATTATACCAAGATCATGGCTACAGGATCACATAGGTCCGACATGCATATCTAAATGGTAATTGCACTGCACATGCAAAACATCAGAGTGAGAGCAATAATTCAAGTGTCATAGCCCATGTTTAATGCTAAACTGATTTCCTATAGACAATTTTAGGTACTGTAGTTTGTCGCCATTTCACAGGTGTGTGCAATTTTAAATCTTGACACGTTTGATATCTATTTACTCAGAGCAACATATTTTATATTTTACTAAAAAATGTGGTATTATATTGTGTTTGTGTGCACTAAAATTCATTTAAATGTCTTTTTCCTGAAAATTTACACTTGATAAGCAACTGCACAAACATCATTATATCCTTTTTGTACCATTTGCCCCACCCTACTAGATGGTAAGCTCTTATGAGAAGGGGCCACTTATTCCTCTTGTATTTTATTGTATTGTAACTGTACTTTTCTCTCTTTAGATTGTAAAGTATTGCGCAAACTATTGGCACTAATGTATATAAATCCTGTATAATAATAATAGATAACAATACTAATACTCTGTAACATAAAAAAAACAGCCAACATTTAATTTTCCATGGCCTCTGTTTTCAGAAAATATATAATGTTATATATTTTATAATGAGTTCCAAGTCATTTTCTAGCACAAAAATGCAGATTTTAACATGAATGTGAAAATTTAATGCCCTGGTAGGTCTGCGGGACAGAAGCTGGCGGTGCTGATCGCTGAGAGATTACCGGCTTTGTGGAGTGAGCTTTTAACCACACACAGAGCTGCAGGAAAGGAGGGGCAGAGCCATTGCTGACAGCGGAGTTGAGCAGTGAGGGACATCAGACCAGACCTTACTTAACCTAAAGGGGCCTCCAGTTTACTGAGAGTGTTATCTCTAAATGCGCACACTGATTGCGCATCTAGTGAGTGCGCAGTCTTTATAATTTTGGCCACATCACCATCTTACCGGATAGACCACCAGATATCGAAAATCTTCATAATCTTCCATACACTTATTTGGACTATTTGTTGATTATCGTATTTAGCACTTTATTTCGTACACTATTGTCACTATATAGTGACAAAGTTCTTTGTTACCACTCAGTCACCTTATCTATCTAATTTGTTAGCACCGTATCACTGGCCACCTTTATACCTGCTTACCAATATTTAATCATATGTATATGCATATATGGTTAGAGTGACAAAACTTTATGGTACCACTAAGTCACTTTATTGCTGCCAGCACCTTGTCACCTGTCACTTTAACAGATCTTCTTATTATCATTTACTTTTTTATTAACATTCATTCATATGTATGTGGTTATTTTAGCTCTGCACCCAATTTTATATTGATGTTTTGGAGGTTTTTTGGTGTTTCAGCAGCTGTATTGACTTCTAGCGCTTACTTACCTCTTTGTGCTTTTCAGTGCCATCCACCTATACCACTCAGCAGTGCCACCCACCTGTGCCCATCAGTGCCACCCATCAGTGCTGCTCACCAGTTGAAGGAATAGTGCCTCATAATTGGTGTCAATGGGAGGAATTGTGCTCCATGACTGGTGTCAGTGTGAGGAATAGTGCCCCATCATTGGTGTCAGTGAGGGGAATAGTGCTCCATCATTGGTGTCAGTGAGGAGAATAGTGCCCCATAATTGGTGTCAGTGGGAGGAATAGTGCCCCATCATTGGTGTCAGTGGGAGGAATAGTGCCCCATCATTGGTGTCAGTGGAAGGAATAGTGCTCCATCATTGGTGTCAGTGGGAAGAATAGTGCCCCATCTTTGGTGTCCAGTGGGAGGAATAGTGCCCCAATCAATGGTGTCAGTGGAAGGAATAGTGCCCCATCATTGGTGTCAATGGAGGGAATAGTGTCCTATCATTGTTGTCAGTGGGAGGAATGGTGCCCCATTGTTGGTGTCAGTGGAAGAGGTAGTGCCTAGTATCAGTGGAGTGCCCCAAGTGCTGGATAAAGGCAAGCAAAGGGCCACATCTGGCCCGCGGGCCACAATTTGGAGACCCCTGCTTTATACTGTAACAGTGAAATTGAAGAACATGAAGGTGGACACTTTCTTTCGAGCTGGCCATGGTCAGGGGTGTCTGTAAGATGAACTTGCCTTGCTTGATTAAAGTGAACTTTGAAACAGTCTATTGCCCCTTCCCCAGCAGCCCACACTCCACTTTATCACAAGTTGCTCTTCAGTGTCCAATGTAGTGCAGGTAGTGGTATTCATTCTCCATGATAAATAGGCCCCTTAGTTTATAGTGATCATGTTTCTTCTTGGCCTCCTCCCTCTTGTCCCTACTATATTCTGTAACCTATAGGGAGCTGAGGAGGAGTGATCCACAACGGATCGATTTAAGACATGGCATTTCAGGCATTTGACAGGCAGTGATTATGTCTCCTCCTCACCACCTGTTTTAACCACTAAAAGCCCACACCATTGTGTTGCAACTGCACACATTGCATATGGTTGTGGTGTGGCCCCATGGGTTGTGTTTGGTGGGCAGCACTGCCTGCAAAATGCTACAGTGTGGATAATTTAGACATATGTATACCTTTTACATGGCTACCTTTGCAGCTTAGGGGAAGCAGTTGCAGTGGTAAAAATGTGACTTCACCATTCTCCCCCCCCCCCCAACTGAAAGTGTAAACGAAGCCTATAAGCAACTATGATGAGACTATGGTGTCCTTTTATGAAACAGAGATCAGCTGCGATCCTGAGGATCGTTGCTGATCTCCGATCATTAGTGGTTTAGGAAACAGAGGTGATCAGTGGAGAACATGTTCTCCACTGATCATCTCAGCACACAGATGGCCAGTGCATGAAGGAGTGATGTCAGCCTTTCACTGGTGATCTGTGTTCTCCCTCCAGATTCTCCAGCCCAGAGGTGGAGGATCGGGGGAACCGCAAATGAAGCAATGGTAATTTACTGCAGCTTAGTAAATGGTGTTTGACTGATCTCTTACTGTAATCTCACAAGATTGCAGTAACAGCAGCCGTTTTCCAGCGTTGAAAGTGTTTGTAGATCGCTTCTCTCTTCATTCGGAGAAGTGATCTACACCGCTTCATAAAAAGGCATTCAGAGGAGAACTCTCTCCTCTGAGAATGCTGGAGAACGCAGCAGCGGTCACTTACTGCTGCATGATAAAAGGATAACTTAGTAGCATGTTTCCCTCACATGTCCCTGTTCTGGGACAATAGTAAAACATGTCAGGAGTTCTAACCTTCTCTGCTCTATCCAAAATGTAAAAAACACTTTAGCTATAGATATACTCTGCCTATCAAATCAATTCTGTTTCTCCCATCTCCAGTTGGTAGTGAAGAGAACTTTGAAAGCAAATATATTAATCTTCAAAAGACACACCTAGGCAGTAAACTCAGCAGGATGGACTTTGACTGTCTAAAACCAATGTAAGCAAACAAAAACTATTATTACATTCTCTGAAATACAGAACTAGAAGTCTACAACAGGCTTAATGGCAAAACCATTTTTTTTGGTTTGTGATAGAGGAAGAAAAAGTTTTTTTTTTTGTTTTTTTTTTATAGAGTTAGACATTTTTTTTGTTTTTGACAGAAGGAAGGGTAAAACTCTCAAGTTTTTATAGCTTTTTGTGTTCCCATTGGGGGGGGGGGATTCACCTGTCTATTTGTACCAGTGATCATAAGCATTGAGAAAGAAAGTGAGGAGAAATCCAAAATATTTCAGTTGTCCCTAGAAGAAGAGGTAAGAGGAAGTTTTCCAATGCGGACATCTGTTTCAAAGAAAACTAAGAAGCAGATTTCCATCACTTTTTCTCAAAAGTACACAGGGGATAATTCACTAAAGGTTATCGCATGTGTTATGTTGGTCACGTGACCATATATCGCATGCAATACTGAAAATGTCAATTCACTATTGCTAGTATGCGGCATTTACCGCAAATAGCAAAAACGCGCAGTAAATACAGAAAGAAAAGACATTAAAGTCTGTTCACGAGAGGAAATAAATAATGAAATGTATGTAGTAATTAAGTAGTGGTTGAGGAAAAGGGAATGTACTGGTTGTTCAGGAGCAGGCGGCTGTTGCCGGTGTCTGTAACAACCAGTAACTGTCATGGTTGTTAAGGAACGGGTGGCCGCCACATCCTTAACAACCAATGAGTTATTAGTTGTCAGTGGGGTTCCCTGCTGACAGCTAAATGTAAAAAAAAGAATTGCCAGCAATTAAAAATTAAGAAAAAAAAGTTGTGGGGTCTGCCCCAAATCCTTACCAGCCCCTTCAGGTCTGGTATGGATTTTGAGGGGAACCCCCTCGCCAAAAAAAAAAAAAAAAAGGCATGAGGTCCTCCCCAAAATCCATACTAGACCCTTATTCGAGCATGCAGCCATGCAGGTCAGGAAAAAAGGAGACGAGCGAGCGCCCCCCCCCCCACCCCCCCTGAACGAGACCAGGCCACATGCCCTAAACATGGGGAGGTGATTTAGGGTAGGAGGGGCTCTGCCCGCCCAAAGCACCTTCTCCACATATTGATGGGGACAAGGGCCTCTTCCTCACAACCCTGGCTGGTGGTTGTGGGGGTTTGCTGGCGGGGGCTTATCGGAATTTGAAAGCCCCTTTAGCAAGAGGCCCACCAGATCCTGCCCCCCCCCATTTGAATGAGTATGGTACCCCTGCTCTTTCACCAAAAAAGTGTAGTGTATAAAAACACAGGAGGTAGTTTCCTGACCCAATATTTCCCATATTCCTGATATGTTCCTGCTGTACAATGTTCTGGTATGAAAATGTATCCTGTTCTCTTTGTATTGCTTCTTTTGTGTGAAATCCCTGCCAGTCCCTCTGGTTTCCTATTAAAAACTGAACACAGTGAACAAGAGAGCACGCCATGGTCAGTTCTCTAGCTGTGCTGGGAATCCAGTCTGCTCTCTTCCAATGTCCTGGCACACCCCCCTGCACAGCGCAAAAAATAAAAAATGCACAGGCAATCAAATACCACCGACATAAAGCTCTATTTGTGGGAAAAAAGGATATAAATTTAATTTGGGTGCAGCGTTGCATGACCGCGCAATTGTCAGTTAAAGTAACGCAGCACCGTATCGCAAAAAATGGCCTGGTCAGGAAGGGGGGTAAATCCTCAGGAGGGCAAATGGTTAATTCGATTTAAAATAGAAAATACCACATTTGGCCTCTAGATAGTGCTAAGCTTCCTCACCCCAAGAAAGACCATTTGACATGTGGTAACGTTGACCATAAGGCTCCATGCACACTGGATGTTTTGATAACGCTGGTAACGTTAGCTGTGTAAAGTCACATTAAAACTGTGAGTTTTTAGCGTTTTTGCATTAGTGTTTACTGTTTTTTTTCCACGATTAGTGGCCTTTTCCCGTGTTTTTCTGCGTTTGTTATTTTTTTTTAAAAGTCCAAAAATGCCAGTTTGTGGTGTTTTACTGCGTTTTGCCACGTTTTTCAGCGTTAGAGCATTTTTACAGCTAAAAAACTCTTCTAGAAGGCCACTAGTGGGTTTTTTTCCATCCAAAAAATGTCCCAGCCAAAATATGTTGATTACAGTGTATGTGTGCATGGACACATAGGATAACATGCTGGGGGGTTTACTGGCTGTAGAAAAAACAGCAGCTGGAAAAATGTCCAGTGTGCATGAGGACTAAATACAGCGAAAAAGCCTCCTGGACTGTCTTGGTGATCCATGATTGGTCACAAGATATTTATTTAGCGAAGAACCTCATATGACCAAATATACATCATTTAGTAAGTTAGAATGTCTCCCAAACATCCATGTTTATGGAATAATATTTAGATTGTAAGCTCTAACTAGCAGTGCCCCTGATTCTTCCTGTGTTGTATTGTATTGTAACGGTACTGTCTGCCCTCATGTTGTAATGATGCTATATAAATCCTGTATAATAACAATAATAATTAAACCCAATTAAAAAATGCAATACATTGCAGCTTACAGTCCTTAAAGTGATTCTAACGGCTTTTTTTTTTTAGAAGAAATAACAAACATATCTATACTTACCTGCTGTGTGAAGTGGTTTTGCACAGAGCAGCCTGGATCTTCTCGGGTCCCCAGGCTCTCCTGGCCCCTCCTTCCTGTTGGGTGCCCCCACAGCAAGCAGCTTTCTAAGGGGGAATTCGCTGCTCTGTGTGTCTATTCACACATGGAGCCGTGGCTTGGCCCCACCCCTTTTCTCTTCTCATTGGCTCACTGGCTGAGACTGACAGCAGTGGGAGCCAATGGCTCCTGCATTTGTCTCAGCCAATGAGGAGAAGGAATTGTTTGCTAGCTGAGACTCCAGTGCACATCGCTGGATCGAGAGGGGACTTAGGTGAGTATTAGGGGGGGTGGGGGTTCCGCTGCACACAGAAGGTTTTTTTCTACTTTAATGCACAGAATGCATGAAGGTAAAAAACCTTGAGCCTTTACAACTAATTTAAAGCGGCGTTCCACTCAAAGGCGGAAGCTCTCCTTATTTGCCTCCTCTCCCCCTCCACTGCCATATTTGGCATCTTTTGGGGGGGGGGGTGAGTGGATACCTGTTTTTTACAGGTACCAGCTCCCACTTCCGGCTCAGTTCGCCACGGCAAAGTGAGACGGAAGTTCTGCCCCCCTTCTTCCTCCCTCAGTCTCCTGGGAATCTTCACAGGTCCCAGAAGACTGTCAGACCAATGAGAATGTGCAGCGTGACTTGCACATGCGCAGTGGGCATCCGGCTGTGAAGCCGCACTCTGTCACAGCCTGGTGCCCACAGTTGTGATGCCGGGGAGAGAAGAGGCAGAAGGAACTGCTTGGGTGAGCACATCGCTGGACCCCGGGACAGGTAAGTGTGTGTTTATTAAAAGACAACAGCTACAGTTTTTGTTGCTGCTGACTTTTAATAAGCACAAAAATAACTGGAACTCCGCTTTAAATGTAATGTAAATGTAAATTTAAATGCTTACTAGCTATCTTCTGTAAACTTACAATTGTCCTGCCCCCAGTGTAAAAGAGATACAGACAAATAGATTGTCCATATCAGCAAAGCAGCCTAGGCTGACAACCAGGACTTCCTCCATAGATAACATGGAGGAGTGATGTTGCAACCCAGGGACAGTAAGTGTGTTACTTGCAGGATTACCAGGTGAAAACAAAGCAAAAGAAGCTTGGAAAAAAGAAAAAAAAAACAAATGCAGCCACCACACCAAGGACTAGTAAACTTACATTATTGGTTTTGGGTTTAGATGCAGTTTAGATACGGAAAATGGTTATGATAATAGCCAACACAAGCCAATGTGTTTAACCTCCTCCCGCCCGCCATATAGTCCAATGACGGGCGCAAGGCAGTGGATAAAGTGAACACTTACAACACTGTTTGTAGAGCACGGTGTGTTTTTCGTTAATGTGAGTGCATATGTTTGGTGCATTCAACGTTTATTTTAAACTGTGTTGCATACGATATATTTCTTGTTTTTTATATACGTTTTTTGGAGCCGTGATTGAGTGACAACATTTGGATTCATCGCCTCATGAAAGGATTCATTTGACTTATTATAATTTGGGGGTCGAACTTAAAGGTGAGAAGGGAGAGTATCTTGAGAACAAGCACATCTTTTGGAAAGTGATTGCTAAACGCGTTAATTTGGACATTTTTGGATTTGGGCTTTTATAGTGTGAATTTATTTTTTAAGGGACTGTTGGAGGTTTATTTAATTTTATTCGAATTGTTCCATGAGGAGTTAGCACACTACACATTTCTTGTAAACATTTGCAATTTGCTGCTGCATTTCTAAAGTAGTTGTTTCATTACTTTTTCTGCAGTTTTATTGCGATTTCACATACATAGAATATAATGAAAATTGCACTGTAAATTGCAAGAAATCGTTAAAAATCTTCACAAGCAGCAATAAAGTGTTCAGAAACAGCACCTGAAATCGTACTGAAATTGCACAGATTTTAAATTGCAGCGGTGTGACCGGTGACTTAGAAAAGATTACAGTGCTGCAGATTGAAAAAGAAAGGACATTTTTATTAAAATTCAATTACAATGTGACTTGTGTTGCAATTGTATATGCTATATTAGTTTTTTTTTTAATTTGCTAACATTTTTCAATGACAGTGGAGTTATCATTTAATTTTTTGATAGGCAGGCTCCCTAGCTGGTATCTTACCAGCCTGGCCAGTAAAAATTGGTCTTTTACCAATTTTCTATATGACAGAGATCATAAATATGTCATTGCTTCCATGAAAAGGTTGCAGCTGTACTTTATGTTTACTTACCTTTTCCATTCTGGTTGAATGACACCAGAACAGATAAAAAGTGGCTGGGAACATTAGAGCAGCTTTGCTATGTGTCAGTTATAAACAAGTTTTTTTTCTATGCCAATTATCAGCACGCGAGAAGCCACGTCTGAGAACACGTTTCTGTGTTCTTATTGGAAAGATTTCCCTTCATTTCCTATCAGTACAATGGGGAGACAAACAAAATTAAAAAACATTTTTAGTAGAGTGTTTATTTAAAGGATAGGTTCACCTTTCCACAAAAAATAAATGCACATTTTTGGGCAGGTAAAAATGTGTATTCATTATTTTTGTGTTAGGAGCCTGTAAAGCATTGCATCAGCAATCAGCAGATCGCTGGTGCCATGCAGGTCTCCTGTACACTGTCATTGTATCTGTGTGCTTGCACATCCCATATGGGCAATCTGATACTTGCTGACAGGATGACTCAATGAACTGCCACAGTGCTGTAGTCCATTCATTAACATAGGACTGTGAATGAATGATGTGGCTGTGGGGGCAGCATGTTTGGGTCCCCCTATAACCAATCCAATCACAGCTCACTCAGTAGTTATCAATGGCTGCAAGAATGCAGACAGAGAGAAAGAGAAATGATTGCCATTACATCCTATATGGGTGTAAAAGCAATCAGTGTAAAAAAAAAAAAAAAAAAAAAAATCTTCATCACCCCCCAAAAGTAGTATAGTGTCACCATGGTGACACTGTACTGCTAGGGTGGCAGTATGTAAAAAAATAAATAAATGAAATAATATTTTTTTTTTTACTAAAAAGATAACGGAATACATTTTGGCCAAGATTTATGATGAAATATTATTTATTTGGATAGAAATAGATATTTTTATAAGAAAAACACCTTTTTTCTAAATTTTTGGACATTTTCATTTACATAGCAAAAAAAAAATAAAAATCCCAGCGGTGAATAAATACCACCAAAATAAAATTTTATCTGTCTCAAAAAAATGGTAAAAATTAATATGGGTACAATGTTGCATGACCGCGCAATTGTCATTCAAAGTGTGATCGCGCTGAAAGCTGAAAATTGCCCTGGTCAGGAAGGGGGTGAAAGTGTCCGGACTGGAAGTGGTTAAAAAAAAATAATGTATAAACTTTAAAAAAAAATTACATAATAACCGCCCCCCTCCCCCCAGGTGTGCAATGGTGAATGTACATGTCCATCTTCCACACACACAAACGATTGTCCCACACATGTGAGGAATGGCCATGATCGTCAGATCATGGGCAGTAATTCTAGCACTAGGCCTCCTCTGTAAATCTTCACTGGTAACCTGTAAAGGCTTTTAAAATATCGCCTATGAATAGTAAAATTTACGCAGTTTGTTGCCATTGCATGGGCCTGCGCAATTTTAAAGCATGACATGTTTGGTATCCATTTCCTTGGTATAACATCATCTAATTTTTTTTTATTGGGTTATGTACAGTGTTTTTTTTTTTTTTTGCAATAAAATTTAAAAATTTTTTTTTTCCCAAAGTGCATTGGATAAACTGCCACACAAATACCATGTAACATAAAAAAAAAATGCAAAAATCACCAATTTATTCTCTAGGGCTGCTGCTTCAAAGGAATATATAAAATTTCAGGGTTCTAATACATATTCTAACAAAACATACTAATTTTAAAATGTAAACAAAAAGTGCAAGAGATGGCCTGGAGCTTCAGCTTAGATTTGTTCATGTGAAATCTTTATCCCAAAGGGAAAAAAAACTGTTTGCTGTTTATAAAGTGTGAGCTGGAGTTTGACTTCAATTTGTTAATGTTCCTCAATCTGCTAGTATATCTAATACTCACCTCTCCCCCAGACTGACACTGCTGCTGTCTCCTGTGCTCATTTCTCCAGAATGGTGTCTCACCAATACCGGAGGTGTGTTACTGACCAGATCACCAGGTGAAAACAGAGGAAAAAGGGTACAAAAAGAAAACTAATGCCGCCACAACATCTAATGATTGGTACGCTGCAATAAATGACATTTTTTGTTTTAATACCGATTTAAGGATTTCATCTAACAGTCTTTCTGAAAGTTACCATATTATTTTTTATATTGTATTAGCACAGACTTATGGTCAATAAACATTTCAAGCTGGATCTAACTTTTAGTGGCATATTTAGCATATGCATATCAGTTTCTGAAGAAAAAGAATCTTTTTAGTTAAAGCAGAACTCTCTCAATCAACGACTATTTTAAATTCTTTTGCTGCTAGCATTAGTATATAGATAGGAAGGTCTTTTTAACCTTTTTTTCACCATTTTTTCAGTTACTTCCAGGTTTCTGTCCTAGGCCAAAATAAAGTCATACATCCCAGGCGTCTTCAGGAGAGGTTTCCTCAGCTAAGCACACCTTCTTGCCTGCATGACTCAACTAACAGCAGATGGATTCCAGAAAGTAAAATGCCACATGAATCATCTGCCCTTACTCAACATGGCCTTGGACAGAAATGTTAGAGAGTGTTTTTTAAGTTTTTTTAAGGTGATTTCTCAGGAAAATAAAGCATGGAGAAATGGATGGATGGGTGAGTTTGCTTTGAATTGTAAAAATACATTTGTTTAAAATGAAATGAGTTTTATGCTTTGTGGTACCCAGATGCAGTGTAATTACATTGTATTGCAAGTAAACACAGAGACACGGTGCTACTTTGACAAAAAAAAGTTTTTTTTTTTACTTAAGAAATAGTAAGGCAGATGGGTTGATACATTTGAATTCGGTTTCAGAAGAAAATCTAGATTATTTTTATGATCAAACAACGTCAAGGAGTTGAAGGCCTGCTACAAGAGACAAAATGACAACACCAAACAGACCAATGTATCCATAAGCACCTCTGTATCTTTTTGCTGGATCTGTAAAGAAAGAACAAAAATTATATTGTATATTAGAAAAGGAGGCTTTTTTTCCCATTTTGGATAGGGTACGAGAGGGATATAATACCTGTCCAGTACTTTGCTATTTGTGTCCTGTCCTGTTTCACATGACTGTCATATGCCTTTAAGTGTTTCTATATTTTGTTTCTGCTTCTCCCTTTCCTTTGGTTTAGTTAATGCTGTATAGATAACCCAACCCTTTTCCCAGTAAGGCATTGCAGCTCTAGCCTTATGTCATGGAGCAGGAAACATTATGATCTTTTGACCTATCGAATGTTCATTGTTGTAAGATTCTCTCAGTTTATGGAATAAACTTCACAAGATCTACAAGATATCATCTCGATTGAGTCACTGACTGTGGTATCCAACTGAGGTTGAAGTTATCGCTATCTCATCACAACTGTAAGTTACAGAGATCACACTATCAATGCTTAGATTGGAGAGACAGAACATGCCCCATTGGGAATATTTCTATTTACTTCTTGACCTATAGCTACAAGGTGGTGGTGAGAGGAAATCCCTCAAAAGTGATCAGGGCCACAAGAACTAGTGTCCCCATTTAAATACTTCCCTTCTACTCTTCTGCTGGTGACCAGGACTGTAAATAAGGGGGTACCACCAGTCCTCCTGTATGGGGCCCAGGCCAGCAGGGTGGGTTAATCTGATGTGGGCAGGGAGGGTGATTGGCATGCTGGTGGTGGTGGTGTGTCAATTACTGGAACTGATCCCCTGTATGGGTCTCTCTGCAGAAGCTGAAAGCTGGCTTTTTCTCCTCTCCCTCCCCCTGGTTTTCAACTACTGCAGAGAGAGCTATAAAAAGGGGATTGGATCCTCTAACTGACCCCCCCCCCCCCACTACACCCATCGCCTTCCCTGTGTACAATATGTTTTCCCCCTGCTGCCCTGGCCCCCCGTGTGCGCCCACCCCTGCAGTGCTGCCGGCTTTCCTCTTCTCCTTCCCACCAGCAGCTGCAAGCACACAATAGGATCCTTCAGATGCAAAGTGGGGAAAGGTTCTGGTAAATATGTCACATTTACCAGCCGCTTCCTTTCCCGAATGAACACAATAAGTGATTGGTACCAATCACTCACTCTGTTCATTTATAACTGAAGCATAGTAAACCGTGCTTTTTTGGGGGAGGAGGGCCCTGTCAAGTTGACTGTATGGGGCCCCGTGGTTTTTAACAGCAGCCCTGCTGGTGACAACTCAATTTAGTTTTTTTCCTTTGGTGGTAATTTTCTCCAGGGCAACTAGAGAGGGTGAATCTCTCTAATGAGACTATAGACAGCAATAAAAACCTAATACGTGTTCCAACCCCTCTCTACTCGTGCATTTAAACTTTTCATATAAAGTAAGCATGATTTAAATTGTTTCTTCAAAATTAAAAAAGTAGAAGTTTGGATACACTGTTTGTGGATCCTGGAGCTGCACAAAATGTTCTTTTCCAATCTAATCATTCTCTGTGGTACATACCGCCTGTATAGTATCCATGGGCGTAAGAAAGCCGACTGGTTACCCAGATTGCTCCCAAAACAGAAGAAGAAAGCTAAAGAAGGAATAAATGTGTTATAAATATGTCCTGTACATAGCTAATGTTTTCTAGATGCTCTACTTACACAATTTTAGTTCAAAAAGACAAGTTCTGATTACAGATAATTTGTAGGCAATGGTAAGGGACCATGAACAATACATTTTGGAATGGCTAGTGTTAACACTAAAATGACAACTTATCATGGATGTCATGCTAATTCAGTGGCTTTAATACAGGGTCACTTACCTGGAACATGCAATTTTGAAGCTCTGACTCTAGCTTGGCTTTGTAAACTACATGCCAGGTCTTGGTTAGGACTCAGTGTGTGACTCAGCTTTGTAAATTAACATGTACCGTGAGGAACAGAAGTATTTGAACACCCTGTGATTTTGCAAGTTCTCCCACTTAGAAATCATGGAGAGGTCTGAAATTCACATTTTAGGTGCATTCCCACTCTGAGAGACAGAATTTATGAAAAAAATTCACATTGTATGATTTTTAAAGAATTTATTTGTCTTGCACAGCTGAACATAAGTATTTGAACACCTGAGAAAATCAGTGTTAATATTTGGTACAGAAGCCTTTGTTTGCAATTACAGAGGTCAAACGTTTCCTGTAGTTCTTGACCAGGTTTGCACACACTGCAACAGGGATTTTGTCCCACTCCTCCACACAGATCTCCTCTAGATCTGTCAGGTTTCAGGGCTGTCACTGAGCAACACGGAGTTTCAGCTCCCTCCAAAGATGTTCTATTGGATTTAGGTCTGGATACTGGCTAGGCCACTCCAGAACCTTGATATGCTTCTTACGGAGCCACTCCTTGGTTATCCTGGCTGTGTGCTTCGGGTCGTTGTCATGTTGGAAGACCCAGCCATGACCCATCTTCAATGCTGTGACTGAGGGAAGGAGGCTGTTTCTCAAAATCTCACAATAAATGGCCCCATTCATCCTCTCCTTAATACAGTGCAGTCGTCCTGTCCCCTTCGCAGAAAAGCACCCCCAAAGCATGATGTTACCACCCCCATGCTTCACAGTAGGGATGGTGTTCTTGGGATGCAACTCATTCTTCTTTTTCCTCCAAACACGACGAGTGAAGTTTAGACCAAAAAGTTCTACTTTGGTCTCATCTGACCACATGACTTTCTCCCATGCCTCCTCTGGATCATCCAGATAGTCATTGGCAAACTTCAGACGGGCCTGGACATGTGATGAATTGAGCAGGCGAACCTTCCGTGCAATGCATGATTTGAAACCATAACAGCGTAGCGTTCTACCAACAATGACCTTTGAAACTGTGGTCCCAGCTCTCTTCATGTCATTGACCAGCTCCTCCCATGTAGTTCTGGGCTGATTCCTTACCTTTCTTATCATCAGTGATACCCCCTAAGGTAAGATCTTGCATGAAGCCCCAGTCCAAGGGAGACTGACAGTCGTCTTTAGCCTCTTCCATTTTCTAACAATTGCTCCAACAGTTGATCTATTTTCACCAATCTGCTTGGCAATTGCCCCGTAGCCCTTTCCAGCCTTGTGGAGGTCCACAATTTTGTCTCTGGTGTCTTTTGACAGCTCTTTGGTCTGGCCCATGGTAGTAGTTGGCGTCTGACTGACTGTGGGGTGGACAGGTGTCTTTAAAGAGCTCAGACAGGTGCTACTAAGTTAGATTGAGTGGAGTAGAGGTGGACTTTTTAAAGGCACAGTAACAGGTCTTTGAGAGCCAGAATTCTTGCTGTTTCTTAGGTGTTCAAATACTTATGTTCAGCAGTGCAAGACAAATAAATTCTTTAAAAATCATACAATGTGATTTCCTGAATTTTTTTTTTAACTTCTGTCTCTTAGAGTGGGAATGCACCTACAATGTGAATTTCAGACCCCTTCCTGATTTCTAAGTGGGAGAACTTGCAAAATCGCAGGGTATTCAAATACTTCTGTTCCTCACTGTATGTGATAATTAACCACCTTTTTGTATTCTCCCTGACCTTTGTGCTGAACAGACCTCAGCAACGTTTTCTGGAAATGCCACCTAGAACATACATCTTCTTTCAGGAGCTTCAATATGCAAATACTGACTTTTGTAAAAAAAAGAAAAAAAATGCTGAAGGATGGCCTGCCCCCTTTTGCCTACAGTAACTTCCTATTGGCTTTTCACCATAATGGTGACCTTAAAGTCTAAATGAACCAACTGAATTTTTACCATTTTTGTTACTGATTAACTTGAAAAGAAAAACATGCAAAATTTGACAACACTTTTTATGCTCATGCTTTATCATGATTATTCATGATTGTCTTTACCACAATGTGGTTAAAATTATATCTACCTATATTCTTCCTTACTCCTGCCTGGATATGGCTAAATGTGCACCATGAATGCTGTAAGTGCTTTAAAAGAAGTAGGGATTTGAATTCTTCCCCCAGTTATACTTACCTAGGTGGATGCAGCATTGCTCCTGACAACTGATCACAGAGTTCACCACCGCTCTGAGCAGAGAGCGTTGACCGTCAGTCACCGCTGTCTGCTCTGCCCCCCAAGTGCTCACTGGAGTGATGGGCTGTGTAAGGCGAGGGAAGAGACTGAGCCATGTGCTGCTCCAGACTCTGGGGTTGATCCCGACTTTATAGTCAGGATATTTCCCTGGCCTGGACTAGCTGAGTGATGTCAGCCGACAGCAGGCTTCAGCACACTCTCAGCTGAAAACGGGTCATAGGAGTGCAGAACAAACTGCACTCCTGTGATCCACAGGAGAAGTACAGCCAAAAAAGCTTCCACTATAATTCTTTAAAGCTTTGCAATGATAGGCAAAAAATACTGCAAAAGCTTTTATACCAGTTGTCAGTATGTATTCCCTTTGTCAATGTATATGCACTATAAGGACATGCAATAAACCTAGAAATGTTCTATGCAATTCCTGTATCTCAAAAGTCCTCACAAATGATTGCTTAACCATAAAGGATGACTATTGCAAAAATATTGCTTCTACTAACAGAATACAGTGAAAGTGTTACTAAACCCACAACGGTAAAATCAGTCTGTATATGCAGCAAAGCATACTTGTTATACTCACTGTGGAACCTATGGGGTTAATCATCTGCACTGTGTAAAAATGCTGTTTGATCTTGACTGATCCTCCCCTTCTTCCAGTGTCCCCCTCTTATCTCCTGATAAGACACATCGTGTGGAGACACTCTGCACATACTCAGTTTGGTGAGTATTGCTAGAAAGGTTTTTTTTTTTCTTGGGAGAGTGCATGTGATCAGCACAGGGCCAATCAGCACTGTCTAGACAGAGCTCATGGGTTCTGCATTCTCCTAGTGCAGAAAGAAAACTCCTCCTATTAGCTTTAACTGGTGCTCTGCTGAACACTGATAGAAGTCACAAGACTGCTCTAACTGCTGATGAGAAAAGGTATTTATCAGTTTATATTTACTAAAATAATTGAATTTCCATGTTCTGTGTACTGTGGGAGACCAAATATAGTGAATGCAGGGTCCTGTTTTTAGTAACACTTACATCTATGTATAACATTTGGCAAATTAATTCCTTCTTTATTTTATTTATTTTTTCATATTTTTCTCCACACTTAAAGTACTATTAAACCCAGGACCCTGCATTCACTATATCTGGTCACCCACAGTACACAGAACATGGAATTGCAATTATTTTAGTAAATATATACTGCTAAATACCTTTTCTCATCAGCAGTATATAGCAGTCTTGTGATTTCAATCAGTGTCCAGCTGAGCACTGGGTAACACTTGTAGGAAGAGATTTCATTCTACTCTGACTGTCTTATGAGGCTGTCTTGACAGTGCGGATTGGTCCTGTGCCGATCACATGCACCCTCCCAAAGAAAAAAAACAACAACTCTCCAGCAGTATATACTAAACTGAGCATGTGCAGAGTGACTCCTAGAGCTCTGTACTATCAGCAGATAGATTGGGGACAGTAGAAGAAGGGTAGGATCAGAGAATACAGGATCAAACAGCCTTTTTACACAGTGCGGAGGATTAACTCCTTAGGTTCCAAAGTGAGTATAACAAGCATGCTTTACTGCATATACATACTGATTTTACTGTTGAGGGTTTAGTAGCACTTTAAATATACCCTAGGCTTACCAGTGACAACAATTGCTTTACATACACAAAAGTTGCTGTGACAAGCAACTTTATATGATCATGTGAACTCAACGAAAGCTTAGGGTCTCTGTTCAGGCTTATCCCAAACCTGTAGTGGGTTCCACTGAGTATTACGGTTTAGAGCTCAGTTTTTTTGTTCAGTTATTTGCTTTTTCATTTTTTGAGTTGATCCTGTGTTCATGTGTCTCTGAACGATCAGTGTTGAGGGCCACTCTACCACAATAATATTTCCTGCCATGGATGAGGAATCTGTGGGTAGTTACCAAGAGAGAGGCATCACATTTTACACAGCGCACTTTTCTTTCCCATTCATTCTTTTACTTTCTTTAGACACTTCCAGGTGTTGCCAGTTTAATTAATTACTGTATATGAGCCACTTATGATGGTATATACAGTGCCTTGAAAAAGTATTCATACCCCTTGAAAATTTTCCACATTTTGTCATGTTACAGTCAAAACGTAAGAGTATTTTATTGGGATTTTATGTGCTAACCAACATAAAGTGGAACATAATTGTGAAGTGGAAGGAAAATTAAAAACATTTATTACAAATAAATGACTGAAACATGTGGCGTGCATTTGTATTCAGCCCCCTTTTCTTTGATACTCCTAACTAAAATGCAGTGGAACCAATTGCCTTCGGAAGTCACCTAATTAGTAAATAGAGTCCACCTGTGTGCAATGTAATCTCAGTATAAATACAGCTGTTCTGTGACGCCCTCAGAGGTTTGTTAGAGAACATTAGTGAACAAACCGCATCATGAAGGCCAAGAAACACACCAGACAGGTCAGGGATAAAGTTGTGGAGAAGTTTAAAGCAGGGATAGGTTATAAAACAACTACCCCAAGCTTTGAACATCTCATGGGGCACTGTTCAATCCATCATCCGAAAATGGAAAGAATATGGCACAACTGCAAACCTACCAAGAAGTGGCCGTCCACCTAAACCGACAGGCCAGGAAGGAGAGCATTAATCACTTTACAACAGCGCTATAGCCGAACAACGGGTACAGCGTGGTTGTCCAGTTCTGGGAGGGCATCATATGATGTCCTCCTAGAATGTGCCCCCCGTGACCCTCAGCGGCGTGCACCCGGCGCTGTCAGTGATCGCTGTGTCCTAGCGGCCTTTTACCACGTGATCAGCCAATGACACAGCAGATCACAAAGTTAATACAGTTGTCAGAATGTCACAGATTATCAGTGCCCAGCAGTACCGCCCACTAATGCCACCCAGTGCCCATCAGTGCCACCCACCATTGCCGCCAGTCAGTGCCCATCATTGCTGCATATCAGTGCAGCATCATCAGTGCCCACCTGTGCCGCCTCATCAGTGCCACCTATCAGTACTGCCTCATCAACGCACATCAGTGAAGGAGAAAAATTACCTGTTTGCAAAATGTTATAATAGAAACAAAGAAAAACATTTTTTCAAATGTTTTGCTCTTTGTTTGTTTATAGTGCAAAAAATAAAAACCCCAGTGGTGAAATTCCACCAGAAGAAAGCTCTATTTGGAAAAAATTATAAAATTTTCATATGGGTACAATGTTGCATGACCGCGCTATTGTCATTCAATGTGCAACAGTACTGAAATCTGAAAATTGGCCTGGGCAAGAAGGGGGTAAAAGTAGGCATGTGGTTAATGAGATAAGCAGCCAAGAGGCTCATGGTAACTCTGAAGGAGCTGCAGAGATTTGCAGCTCAGGTGGGAGAATCTGTACACAGGACAACGATTAGTCGTGCATTCCACAAATCTGGCCTTTATGGAAGAGTGGCAAGAAGAAAACTATTGTTGAAAGAAAGCCATAAGAAGTCACGTTTGCAGTTTGTGGGAAGCCATGTGGGGGACACAGCAAAGATGTGGAAGAAGGTGCTCTGGTCAGATGAGACCAAAATTGAACTTTTTGGCCTTAAAGCATAGTGTTATGTGTGGCGGAAAACTAGCACTGCACATCACCCTGAACACACCATCCCCACCGTGAAACGTGGTGGTGGCAGCATCATGTTGTGGGGATTCGTTTCTTCAGCAGGGACAGGGAAACAGGTCAGAGTTGATGGGAAGATGGATGGAGCCAAATACAGGGCAATCTTAGAGTACCTGTAAGAGTGTGCAAAAGACTTGAGACTGAGGCGGAGGGTCACCTTTCAGCAGGACAATGACCCTAAACATACAGCCAGAGCTACAATGGAATGGTTTAGATCAAAGCATATTGATGTGCTAGAATGGCCCAGTCAAAGTCCAGACCTAAATCCAATTGAGAATCTGTGGCAAGACTTGAAAATTGCTGTTCACAGATGCTCTCCATCCAAACTGACAGAGCTTGAGCTATTTTACAAAGAGGAATGGGCAAACATGTCACTCTCTAGATGTGCAAAGCTGGTAGAGACATACCCAAAAAGACAAGCAGCTGTAATTGCAGTGAAAGGTGGTTCTACAAAGTATTGACTCCGGGGCGCTGAATACAAATGCATGTCACACTTTTCAGATATTTATTTCTAAAAATTTTTAATACCATGAAAACCATTTATCATTTTCCTTCCACTTCACAATTATGTGCCACTGTGTGTTGGTCTATCACATAAAATCCCAATAAAAAACATTTATGTTTTTGGTTGTAACATGACAAAATATGGAAGATTTCAAGGGGTATGAATACTAAGTACAGTAAGGCACTGTACCTCAACCCACTGCCAGTAGAAACCCCCACCCACATGATCAAGTTCGGGGCAGGGCAAAGCATGTTGGGGGCATGGCTTGAATGAGGTTTGCTGAGGCTGCAATCATTACTATGTAACACGGCTTTGCAGCTTATCATAGTTAATCTTCAAAAAAAACTCTTGCTAAACTGCTTAAAGTGAGCTTGAACTCAAAAAGTAAATATTCAATATATTATAGGGAATATATAATACATTAGCAATGAACTTCCTGATACGTAAGTGTGCCTAGGCACACGTGTCCCTACTGCCTAACTGTATATCTGCAGTGTGAAATCACTGCTGTCTCTGACTGTTATCTGGAGATCAGGAGTGAGATTTGGTGATGTCACTATTGTGGTACCCACAGTTCTAACTGCTGTTGGCTTTGACATGAGGAAGTAAAGCCTTGTCTCTGTCATGATGACAACCTCCATATAGAGACACAGCTCAAAACAAGGCATGGCAGGTCTGTAACAAGGAAAGGATCAGCTGCAGAGTGTTCATGGGCAATAATGGTAACTGGTCCTTTGCCCTCTGTCTGCCTTTTTACGTAAAACATTTACCCCAAAAGAAGAAAAATTGTTTCTGTAGCTTCTTAATGCTGAACAATACTTACCCCCACTCTAGCTTTGTAATGTCCCAGAGCACCCTCACCAGCCAGTACCAATCTTTGACCTTTTTCATTGGCTGGGCCAAGATGACATCACTTCCACTCTTGCAGAGCTCACTCATCATGGCAGGGATCAAAATGGGATGGCAAGTCTGGGCAGCTCAGAGCACATTGCGCACAGGCTGGTAAGAAACTATAATACAGAAGAGATATAATTTATCTCTTCTGCATTAAAAACTGCCTTTCCGCATTTTTTAATTAGCCTAAGTTCACACTTATGCGGCTCTGTGAGCCAAGTTTTGTGCTGGAACAGCAGCTTATTCATTTGAATAGGCTGCTGTGCCTACTGAAATGCAGGGAAAAGGCCCCTGCACCACTTCTAGAATCACAGCCAGCATGGGAACCCCAAGTGCAGTGTCGTTCCCATTGCGTGTTGTTAGGATTAATGGCACCCACACGCATACAGCGTGTATCTTTTTACGGGCGGCTGCAGGTACAGGTTCAGACAGACAAAGGGAACAACCTGCACAGATATGAACCTAGCCTTACAGTTTTGTTTAAATAAATTCTATTTTATTGAGTTTTACAAATAGAAGACACAAGGAACCATTATAGTTCACCAATACACCAACAATAGACAGACTAACAAGCTAGTTGCTCTCCATTCCCTCAACGTCACCCACAGGATTAAAGACAATGTATAGGACTTCCAAGCGTCCTTTAAAGCATAGAATTTGGCAGTAGATTCTGGTCAGAAGAACCTACTCAACTAAAACAATACAAGCAAGAGGAGCAATCTCTTGGCCATGCATCAGCAGAAGACAAGTTCCTAATAAGCTGAAACTTCGTAGGAGCAAAATATGAAAGGTGAAGTCATCTTGGATTGATAGGCATCAAAATGCCTAGGGCACTACGCAACAGCCCAAGTATCATAACAAAAAAGGCAGAACCACAGTATTGGAGTTATTCAAACCCTGGGGCCACACTTTCTTAGAGAGTAAGAGAGACATCCTCAGTTGTTAAATGCAGCCTTGTACAAGGGAAGAGCAGCATTTATGATAGACCTCCAATAGAATTGGTGGCATAGGAGATTTCCAGTGGAGGACAATGGCCTTTCTAGCATAATACAGCAAAATACCAAGCAATATCCTGGCTGCAAGGAATTCACAAGGCTCAGTAAGCAAGGGCCAATCTCCTGAGGCACATGAGCAGCTGTTATTGCATAAGTGGAATGTGGAACCTGCACCCAGTAGGCACACATTTTTGAATGTCCAAAAATATGAAGAAAATCTCATTCAAACTATGGAGTTCATTTTAATTTGATAGTGAAGTCCATCTAAATCTGCTACTACATTTAAAACTACCCTATCCCCAGATTGCCAATGCTGCTGTCCAAAGGTGGCTCTGTTGCTTCCCCATCCAGAGACACCCTAATATAAAAGTGTTATTAGGCTGATCACCAGATGAAAATAAAGGAGAAAAGCATACAAACAGTAAACAAATGCAGTCACCATGTTTAAAGTTTGGTAAGCTGCAACACATTACATTTTTGTTTTGGGGTTTATATACACTTTACATTTTGTAAAGATCTGGCTAGTTGACATCAGGGTAAGCAGCTGGATTTGGCTGGGTACCTTTAGAAAATGGGAAATGTGCTTGCAGTATATACAGTTACTTACCGGAAATGCAAGTCCTGCAATAAGCTGAAAGATCAGCCAGGCGGGATACACTTCTAATGTATTCTGATGAGCTCTCTGAATACAGTTAAACACATTCTCTTTGTCTGAATACATCTGGGGATACTGTAATAAAATAACAGAAATGACAGTAGAATTTATACCAATGAGAGAAAAAAACAAGACATCGCTAACTAAAACTTGAATATGGCATTTAACTGAATTTGGACCAAAAACTTTTATTTGTATATACTTTTTATCTTTAATGATGCTGTTTATCTTATGTGACATTTCTGAATAATCTCGCTTTACTTAACTTTAAAGATATAATTCACCTATATATATTTTAGAAAGCTCTTGCAGCAGGAATCCTATATGCATCTGTGCTATCAAATTATTTTTTCCTATGTTTACAGCATTATCCTACTGCATATCTGGATAAACTAGTTACACCACACCCATGTGGAGTTATAGGCGTTTTTAACATAGTAACCATGACTTGCAGTTTTAGTGGAGGGCTCACAGATGAACACTGCAAACTTGTACTTTGAATGAAGCCTTTCTAATCTCCCTTATCTGGAAATTCAATGTATGATTACCATGGCTTTCCCCAAAATATGGGCATTGTAAAGTATATTATCCGCATCCATTTGGCCCTAGTTTATTGGTATAACTCCAGCCTGGATCTAGAGGGCTGCTGGGGTGGGCTGTGAACCCCCCCCAAGTCTCCAAGCGTGCACCCACTGATTAGTGAGGCATTTTGATCGGGGCAATGGATATAAGGGGGGACTCTAATGGGGACAACTGATGTAAGAAGGATCTCTGATGGGCACAACTAATGTAGGGGGCACTCTGACAGGGACACCGATGTAAGGGGCAATCTGATGGGGACACATGATGTAAGGGGGCAATCTGATGGGGAAATCTGATGTAATGGGGCACTCTGATGGGGAAAGAGGGAGTCTAATGGGGACAATTGATGTAAGGGGGACTTTGATGGGGCAGTTGATGTAAGAGGGTACTCTGATGTGGATAGTTGATGTAAGGAGGTACTCTGGTTGATGCGAGGGGTACTCTGATAGGGACACCTGATGTAATGGGTAACTCTGATGGAGACACCTGATGTAAGGGGCACGCTGATAGGGATAATGAAGGGGGGGATCTGAAGGGGCCTGTTGATGTAAGGGGGCACTCTGATGTGGATAGTTGATGATAGCAGGTATTCAGATGGGGACATTTGATGTAACGGGGACTCTGATGGGGATATTTGATGTAAGTGGGCATTTTGATGGGGCAGCTGATATAAGGGAGCACTGTGGCTTGAATAGCTAATATAAGGTAGTACTTTGATGCAAAGAGGCACTCTACTCTGATGGGAACACCTGATGTAAGGGGACAATCTGATGGAGAACCTGATGTAAGGGGCAAACTGATGGAGACACCTGATGTAAAGAGGGGGGGATGTAAAGATGTAAAGACTCTGATGAGGACCCCTGATGTAAGGGGGGGGGGGGAGATGCTCTGACAGGGATACTTGATATAAGGAAGCACAGGTTCTTTTTATGCATCCTAATCTAATATATACTAGCGTTCATTGTTCACTCCTGCACTGCCTCTGTCTGTCAGATGTTATTTCTGGGTGACTCTGGGTAGTGAAGTGTGTTGATGCCAGGTTTACGCTAGTGAAGTTTCTGATTTTAATTGCATTGCACAGAATCAAATGACAATAAAATAGCATTGTTTTCAGTGGTGGCTGTTTACATCAATGCAATTGTGATGTGAGTTTGGAGAAAGATCCTGTGCTACTTTGGCGCAGTGCAGTGTGATTTTGTGGGCCATAGACTTCGATAAAATGTGATGAGATTTTGGTTCATAAATGATCACACTAGAGTAAACCAGGCATTAGTGAACAGGGAATACTGGTCACCTGCAACTCTGTCACAATATTGACATTATGCTCCTTGACTTTTTATACTGCACACCCCGATAAGATTGGCTAGATCAATCCCTGGTGCGACTTGGGATGTGACTTGTGACACAGTCACATGACGAGAGAAATCGGACTTAAGACCCTGCAACTTCAAAAAAGGTTTCTGTACCTAGGTGGGGCATTTACAGATATATTTATATTTCAGGTAAAAGGTTAAGTTCATAAGGACATTTCAGAAGTTATTGAATACTGAAGCATTAGTTGCAGGTGAGCCAAGATCTTGAGCCAAATCAAACACTCAACCAGTGATCCCTATGGAAATGATGGTATTCTGCCCACACAAGGCAGCACTGTGAGCCAAGGGAAAAAGGATCCATAAAAGGTGCCATTCGGATTTTTCTATTGAATACAAGAAATGGCACATTTATTGAAAGTAGAAAACTCCCAGAGGGCTAAGCTACTGTAAATAGTGCTGTTGGATTTCAAAGAAATGCAAAACAACCTTACATCCAGTTTTTATTTACTTATAGCTGCGAATACATGGTTTGGCAGGCAGCTATTAGTGATGTCACTTAGTATTTAGCCTCAAGAAGTCTGCGACAGACTACTAGCAGTATCCGATAACAAAATTGTACGTAGGAGAGAAACCATTGATCAGTGTGAAGATTTCAATGATCAGACTAAAGTAGAACTAGGGCCAAAACTTTTAATTTAATTTTGTATAATGAGTAAGGGAGGGTTATAACTTCTGTCTGTTTTTTTCCATCTGTGTCCCATTGTGGAGATTTCCCTTCATCTCTTGTCCAAGTGACAAAACAGGAAGTGGGAGAAAATCATTCAAACATGAGGGAATCCCTGGCTGCCACCAGGGTCACTAGAACTAGCGTACTATTTTGGATAGGTTCCGCTTTACTCTGGTGACAACTGTCTAATGGGAGAAATAAAAGTCTGACAGGTATTCTAATCTCTCTCCACTCAAAACTAAAAAAATGGCTGTAGTTCTACTTTAAGACCTCTTACTATTAAGAAATTGGGGACAGTTTTGGAAGTATGTTCTCTTCCTACAACCCTGTATTACACTATATCATAGACAAGAAGTGTTCTATAGTGGCAAGTAATTCTTTCTGGAACACATGAACATAAAGTGAGCTGTTCATAAGGAATGTCCAGAAACAGAACTTCATAGAAAGAAAGTAGATTTTATTTTGTCAATTTTATCTAAGCAAGCACAGGTTCAACAGATTTTCTAGCATGGTGACCAATCCAATGGAAAAGAAAACTACAGTGACTCAAACACAGCACTGCAGTTAATATGGTATGACATTGAGTATTTGTTATAGTTATGGTCTTCAAGATCTTTTACAAGATCTGCCATCTATGGCTGTGCTAAATTTTACATTAATAGAATACAAATCTATGGGGCCCATGTATAAAGGGCGATGTCCATAAACAACTGCACTCAACAGGCAAAAGTTGACAAATCTTGAAAAAAGTGAATGGTAACAATGGCCTACAACTTGTGCTACACCAGAAGAAAATTGACTGTCAAAAGGAGTGAATGATTACAGAATGTGAACTGCTTTATAAAACAGACCTCATTATAGTTGATTTAAACCTTTTAATACTTGTTGATGTAAAAATATTTTAGCACATTGAGGTGTATTTGGTTAAGAGAACCCATGTTTCCACTTTTGTGAGCCAATAAAGTAGAATTAAACTTGTCGCTGCTGACATCTCGCCTAATCGCTTTTTAGGTGCTGGATCTTCAGCCATCTTGATTGGCTGGGCCAGAATGACATATTGTAACTCCTGTACACGTGCACAGGAGTTATTTCATTCCAGCACCTATGATATGCAGTTAATTTGCACTCTAAAGGTGGCCAGACCCTATACAATCTGATTGCACAATCTCCTTTAATTTTACCAAAACTATATAACTGCAGGACACAATCTGGCAGGCCCTTGCACTACATAATTGATGGTGGATCTAAAGGAGATTGCACAATCTGATTGTATAGTGTATGGTGAGCTTAAAGAAGATTGTTAACAGGTAGGTAGGTTATTGCAGAAGAGACCTAGCATTTCTCTTCTGTAATACATTTTATTTTTAAAGATGAAGCTGAACTCTGGGGAAAACAGTGGCTAAATGGTTAGCACTTCTGCCTGGCAGTGCTAGGGTTGTCGGTTCAAATCCCAACCACGGCACCACCTTCCTGGAGTTTGCATGTTCTCCCTGTGCCTGCCTGGGTTTCCTCGGGGTACTCCAGTTTCCTTCCACACTCCAAAAGGCATGCTGGTAGGTTAATTGGATCCTGTTTAAATTGACCCTAGTATGTGTATTTATGAATGTGAATTAGGGACTTTAGATTGTACACCCCTTGAGGGTTAGGGACTGATGTGAATGTACAATATATATGTAAAGCTCTGCGTAAATTGACGGTGCTATATAAGTATCTGAAATAAATAAACAAGAAGTCCCCCTTGCAATGGGGCTGCCCTTGTATTGCAAGGGTTAAAAGGGCTAATTTATGTCTGGGGATCAGAAAAGGCCTGATCGGCTGCTCCTGCAGGCCATGGATGCTGCTATTTCAGTGCCCACAGTCTCTTCTTCTCTACATTCTGAGGGCAAGAGATCCACCAACTCCATCAAATAGAGACCATAGCCCAGCACTGGACTTGAGGACACTGGCTACTGGGAGATCAGGTAACTTCGGCTAGGTCACACTAGAATGCAGTGCTGCTAACCTTACTAATTCAAAATGAATGGGTTCAAATTGCACCGCACTGAATCGCATTTGAATCAAACATGAACAGGGGCTAAAAGTGCTTTTTCCAGGTCCCTAGACATGAATGAGCATTTAACCCTTGCAATGCAGAAGCAGCCCCATTGCAATCGAAGATCTGCTTTAACATGCCTCAGCAAACACAAAATCAGACCTGTACTACTTTTGGGCAACATACCATAAAGCATAGAGGGTGTGTGTAACATCTGAGCTATTGGTGTGCTGTAGTGCTGATCCACTTGTTTACACTGATTTGGGGGTGAGGGGCTTTTCAGAATAAATAGTAACACATATTTTGCGCATTGTGTTGTGGATACAAACACAATTCACTTGTGTCACTTTATGTGGATAGGCGTGAATACAGCCGAAATAATCTCAAGGTGCAGTGAGGTTCCTCCTGCCTCCAATAGTAGCATGTTAGACTATTTGTTACGATGATCATCTACATTATAAATAAATAAATCATACAATAACATTATAATCAATATGTCAACAACGTTGCATTGATTACACATCTAAAAAAAAAAGTGTTTCCCTTTTTTTCAGTTTTGAACTGGTTGAAACAAGTCACTGACCCGCCCCAAATTCATATTTTCTCAGTGCAAAGCTCCAGATAGCAGTTGCATGGGATAAAGAGTGTAGATCCTTTAAAATTCACAGAAGCGTAATAAACCCTAAAGCTTCTAAAAAAATATAAAAGAAATTCTGACATTTGTATTTCAAAATAGCTAGCTGAGTGATGTAGATCATTGTCTTTAAAGAGCTAGCTACAATAACAACAAACTCTCCCTGCATCCTCTAAACCTGTCTTTGGATGATTACCTTGACTCCATACTTCTTCCTGGCTTTTCCCACGTTTATACCAAGATACATAATTACGACATAGCTGTAGATGAAGCTGAAGATGACATAGGCGAAATCCCGGGGTAGTATATCGTCGATGCTGTCTGCAGTCATAGCTGTAGATGTTGTTTCTGCAGAGGAACACTGCACTGTGGTTTATGTAACTCCCTTCCTGCTCTACTCTACTAACCTTTGTCCAATGTGCTCTGGTTTCATGGTGAAGCCTATTGTGAGAGTGGGAGGAGCAATCCAGGAATGCAGCTATAGATTTGTATGTATGGGCGATTTCCGAAAACACTGTGCTATAGGTCACTAGTAGATTTCAAGACATTCCATGAGGATTACAACAAGCTATGATTGCAAATGATCATGTAATAATAGTATTTACAAGTTATTCTCTCATGCTTAGAAGGTAGCTGGTCTTAAAAATAAAATCAGGGCTCAAATAGGAAGACTATATACTGTCAAACTATAAATCTACTATATATGTGCACCTGGATCAAGCAGAAAGGATACTGCCAACTGCACAGCTTTTAGGGGTCATGGCAGTTGTTCCATCTACTGGCATTCCTTGTGGGATCAATAGTTTGTGGTGTGTCAGCCAATATTTGGATATAAGAGTGGTTAGCGCTGCTGCCTTCCATCCCTTAGGGAGTGTATGAGAACAGTTCTCATGGAACCATTGGCAAACAGATTGATTTTCTTTCTGTATTTGCTTGGGCTTCTTCTCAGGATCCAAATCAGGCTTCGGTGTATAAGGCCCCTCTGTTTTGTTCAGCAGGGGATCTGTCCGCTGATATTCTGCTGATCAGTAGTGTTGGGCTCGAACATAGGCCGTTCACCAAACACACGAACAGTAAGGGCATTCACCAGGCTGTTCACGCACTGAGCACCCCACGATGCACTGCGCTCTCACAGTGCACTGTGAGAGCCAAGATTGGCCAAAGCAATGCACCTGACCGGTCAGGTACATTGCTTTGGCCAATCACAGCACAACGCACTGTGAGAGCCAAGATTGGCCAAAGCAATGCACCTGACCGGTCAGGTGCATTCCTTTGGCCAATCACAGCACAACGCACTGTGAGCGCCATGATTGGCCAAAGCAATGCACCTGACCGGTCAGGTGCATTACTTTGGCCAATCACAGCATAATGCACTGTGAGAGCCATGATTGGCCAAAGTCACAGTGACTTTGGCCAATCATGGCTCATGGCTAAGTCCACACCCCACACTATATAAGGCTGCTTACACAGCAGCCTTGTGTAGTGTGTTGCTGTAGTAAAGTCAAGTCAGTGAAATGTCATTGTGTTTTACAATGCTTCTGCGTCACCACTGTTTCCATTTTTTTTTCTTCAATGTACAGAACCTGCTGCCGCAGAACTGACTTTTTTTTTTTAAATGACATTGAAAAAAACAGCATGGGGTCCCCCCTTAGGGATCCTTTAGGTCTGGTAGGAAGGTTAGGAGGGACCCCACAGTAAAAAATATTTAAAAAAGTGCATGGGTTCACCCTAAAAGCCCTACCAGACCCTATAGGCCTAGTAAGACTTTTAGGGGAACCCCACCTCCAAAAATGGGGGAAAAAAGTGTGGGGTTCCCCCCTAAGTTCTACAGGACCCTTGATCCGAGCACAGGCCTGGCAGGGCAGGAAAGGAGGGGACGATTTAGCGCCCCCCATTCCTGCGGCTTACCATACCACATGCCCTCAGCATGGGGACAAGGGCCTCTTCCCCACAACCCTGACCTGGTGGTGAGGGGGTCTCTGGGCAGGGGGGCTCATTAGCATAAGGGCACCCCTTTAAATAATGCTGAGGGCAGGGGGGGTGCTTGATCACCCCCCCACCCCCCTTCCTGCCCTGCCAGGCCTTTGCTCTGATCAGGGGTCCTGTAGGAATTTAGGTGGACCCCACGCTTTGTTCCCCCCATTTTTTGGGGGTGGGGTTCCCTTTAAAAGTCCTACCAGGCCTAAAAGGCCTGGTATGGCTTTTAGGGGGAACCCCACGCACTTTTCTCCCCGATTTTGTGGGAGGTAGGGTTCCCCTTAAAACTCCTACCAGGCCTAAAGGGCATGGTAGGACTTTTAAGGGGAACGCCACGCACTTTTTTTAAAAACTTTTTTTTACTGTGGGATCCCTCCTAACCTTCCTATCAGACCTAAAGGGTCTGGTAAGGATTAGGGGAGGGACCTCACGCTGTTTTTTTTTTTTTTTTTTCTTATTTTTAAAAAAAATGTCAGTCCTGTTTCAGTAGGTTCATTGTACAGATGTTCAACTTTGCAGGTAGTTCAAATTTAGGCCTCAGGTCACATCAAAGCCGATTTTGAAATCGTGCAACTTACAGTGAAGTCGCACGATTTCAAAATTGGGTGACTTGCCAATTTCAGTTGCGATTTGCAAGACATCTGACACAGATGTCTATGCAAATCGCAACAAAAGTAGTGCATGTACTACTTTAGAAATCAGTGCGGCTCTGACCAAGTCGATACCAGACCGATATGACCATTCTCATAACGGACAATAGGGTGTGACTTGGCATACGATTTGCAAGTCGCCTGGCATGTGACCGGGGTGTAAGCAGTAAAGAATGACTGCCCCTTTAAAAACTGTTTTTTTTTTCATTTTGTTTTTCGATGATTCATGTCCCTCAGGGCAGTACCCGAGTCCCCATACCCCTTTTATGGCCAATAACTTGCATATAAGCCTTCAAAATTTGCAATTTTGAATTAACAACTTTGAGTCCCATAGACTTGCATTGAGTTTGAAGTTTGCGGTCGAACATTCAATTGGGTTCAAACATTCGAGTGCAAACTGAACACATGGGTGTTCGGCCCATCACTACTGAGCAGACCAGGAGGATAAGTCAACTTCTGCAAAGCGGACACTTACAGAGCTCACTCTGCTCTGTGGGCAGTTAGGAGTAAACGGACTTTACTGTCAGTTCACACCCAACTGCCCTCTGATTTGTTCCACGTAAAGGAAGTGGATGATCCCCTTCTGTATTTTTTTTTCCAGACTGGATCGGATTGGAGGTAGGTGCGTGTAAACAGAAAAAAGTGAATGGAGGGTCCAATCAGATCCAAGTGAATTACTGACAGGTGGACCTGATCAGATCCTTTGTGTGAAATGGGTGTAAATGACAAATGTGGTAGGTGGGAAGAGGGTAATCACTTGAAAAGAGCAAGTTCACTTAAAGTAGAACTAAATGTTTTTTTTTCATTGTGCGATAACACCTGTCAGCAAATCACTCTAAAGTGAGAGAATCTCTGGTAATACACACAGAGGCTGCTCGGGAGCAAGCACACACAAGTGCCCCCAGAGCAAGCAGCCCCCAGAGGGGGCCCAGAGAAGAGGAGGATCGAGGCTGATCTGTGCAAAACCATTCCACAGAGCAGGTAAGTATGACATGTTTTGTTATTTTAAGAAAAATCTGATCCATTAGTATCACTTTAAATCTAGTTTTTAGTTTGTGGTGCTTGGATACAGTTATGTAACTTTAGGTCAGTTGAGAAAGTTCACTGAAAAATGTGTTGACATTCACTTCAATTGTCCAGTCATGTGAAAAGTATCTGCGCATGACTGGGTATTCAAAGTGATCAGGAAAATTTATTTTCACTTAATTGGATGATTATGAGAATATTTACACAAGTTCTTCAGTGAGCATTCTCAGCTTCTTTAGTAAATCCACCTCATTGAAGACAACGCACTGCCTGTGTGGCTGTTATCTTGTTTTACTTGGGTTACTCAGCGAACTAAGTGAAACACGGGGCTCCCTCTTCTGGTTAAATAGCAGATCTCTATATTTTGTAAAGTAACACAAATATGCAGAAGCAAGCACATAAAAAAGTGAAAGCTAAAAAATAAAAATGCAAAAGCTGCAAAAATAATTCAAAATATATACTACACTTTCACTTTAAAATGAAAATTGTAGTTGAAAGTTGTAAACCCAACTCCCTGTTACAGCAATGTGAATGGCACTTTTAACTGAGATTTTATTGTTATTTATTCTGGATATCATGTGTGGTCCTTTAGTGATGTCAGGGGTAACACGTTTTTGGAGGAGTCATTCATACCATATGCAGCTCCCTATATCAAGTAAGCTGACCGCAAATGATCTAAACTGCAGGAAAAATTGATCAAAGCACTGACCAAACACTACTACTAAGGCATTTTTCAGACCAATATCCAAGCTGATTTTTTCTTTTGAACCCAAATTAGAAACTTCAAGCATGATTTTCTGTAGCCCACAATAAATGGTTAAGGGTCCCTTCTCAGGCTTTCAAGGTGTGATAAGTTGGATGCTGCTGACTAGTAAGAGTGCAGGCTGGGTAAAGATCCGTCTAGACCCAAAGCATGCTGCAGAAATAAGACGAGGTAGCCCAGGCGCCACATACCTCGCCCGGCCTGAGTGGTTAGCAGGTAAAAGCTTTTTACCTGCTAACCACTCGGGCTGGGCGAGGTGTGCGGCAGCCAGGCTAGCTCGCCTTATTTCTGCAGCATGATTTTCTGTAATTGCAAGTTTATGGAAAGCTACAAAATGGCCAAATATTTGGTCAGAGTAAATCATTTTCAGTCATCTAAATGCAGTATTTTCATATTTTGCATATCTGGCCCTTTTTTATTATCGTTTCAACTTCCTCTCCCCTTATTTTCGCACTGCCTTTGTGATCTGTATACGGGTGTCATTGTTAATGGCACCCCAAGAGCAGATTGCAAATGCAGTGGGTTTGCGAACACCAAATCGCATGGTAGTGTGGATTGATGCAGTGTGTTTTTAAAAATAGTGCAAGCACTACTTTTCTTGCAGTCTAGTACACTTTGCAGTCTATTCAAGTGAATGACCTGTCAAAATGCATCCCATGGGAATATGTGAGAAATGCAAACGAACATGCGTGCTCAAATGCATGTGGTTTTTTGCAATCCTGGTGTGAAACCCCCTCTGCCTGTGGGCTGATAGAAAAAAACTAATCAATTCCTCTATCCATGCTAAACATCACCAATGGGCGAATCTCCTGCTGCTTATGTATTTTAACAGCTTGCCCCAGTCTGCAGATTTTGGATAGTTCATCAGGGATACCTCTCCAACAGATGGTGAGTCCAGAATCCATTCTGTACAGGTGCTAGAACCTCTGGCAAAGTCTTCAGCATTCAACACTTCCGTAGAATGCAACTGTGCACCATGGTTTCTCCTGCTGGCCCCTGTGTCACTACAGGACACAGCAGTGACATAGAAATTTTCAGGAGGAACCAATGAATGCAGCAGGAGACTAGGCTCTCAACATACCAAAAATTGTGTTGGATGTAGAATTTGCTTATTAGCTCTTGACAAGAACAGAGTTAAGACTCACTGTCAACTGGACAGGTAAAGCTGGCTATACACTAGTATAGTTTCATACTGATGATCAGTGTAGATGTCCCTTCTGAGTAATGCCGATTACCGGCTCTCCTCTCCTCACAAGTTGTCATCATCCTCATTCTTCAGCAATTCATTAAGGAGCTATTTATCAGCTATTATCAAATCACTCTACAAATCTTCTGTAGTATAAGCAAAACCCCAGGAATGACCTAAGCTCAGTTATGTTGGTAGGTCTTGGCCAGAAGTTGACAGCTTCAAGCTTCTGGGGGTCAGTAGCTATTCCTTCAGCGGAGACAACATGCCTGAGAGACCACTTCAATCCCTTGTCATGGAGTCTCTTCAGAACCTTCTCTAATTGCTCTTTGAGGATTTTGCCAAAGACAATGATATTACCCCCTAAAGTTGTTTCCATCAATCTCTGAAATGTTGCTGGAGCTCCTGACAGAGCTATCATCCTATCAAACTCGAACAACCCCAGTAGAGTGATGAAAGTTGTCTTCAGGATGCATGGTGATTTGGTACATGGGGATTTTGCCCCTACAGGCTCTGCAGGACATCTTCTATGCTTGGAGTAGTGTACTGGGTAGGAATAGTTCTCTTAAAAATGGGGTATGTAGCGCTAGAGAACAGATGACAAGCACAGGGACTGTTACAATATGAAATAATCACATAGAAGTTCATATAATGATTCATATATAACAGTCAGAAGCAAAACAGAGATGATCCAATGCTGCTCCAGATCACATTCGGTGAGCTATAGGAAGATAGTGAGGTTGTACGCTTACCACAAATACACACAATATGAGCATTGTATGCAATTCAACAGCAACCGGGCATCATGGTCTGGTCAATAGCCTGGGCACCCTCTGGTCATATCCGAACATCCAGGACACAGGTACACCGCTACCAAGCTCCCTCTGGCTTTCCAATCCAAAACGCCACCTTACATAAGCTCATTAAAAAACGAGCCGGGAGGCAAGAAAGCGCTTATAGTGAAGTACGTTTATTAAAAACACAAGATGTAAGCAGAACAACCTGAACTTACATCGACAAACTATACATCCAGGCCCAAATAAATAGGCTCCCTGGTGGTTAGTGGTTAATACAACATGCACTGCATACAGATCCAGGTCCAATAGATGAAACCCTGGTGGCTAGTGATACCATGAGTATCTAGTCATATAATGCATGGGTAATGCAGATATACTCATCCAGGTCTGGTGAGGCAGTTCCCTGGTGGCTAGTGGATCCTCAATAGCAAAGGCGTCAGTAGGGTGGATCCCCTAACATGTTTCGAGCTAAAGCTCGTTTTCAAAGGGGTGAATCCTGCCCTTAGACGCCTGTTTAAAAAGCCCGCGGTCGCGCATGCGCATTACGCACCACGCGCCGCTCCAGGATACTGTGCATGCGTGAATGACGTCACATGCTAACCGTGTAGCTACTGCGCATGCGCGAGCGCGTCATCACTATGGACACTGAAGCCCAAATGACAAGATCTGCCCACACTTAGGCAGGCATAGGGCGGGTCTGGACGGCTGCTCTCATCCTCCATAGAAGCGGAGACCAGAGCAGCTATCTATAATGGTATATGCACAATCTAGATACACTAGATCACCAGGGAAATACCCCAGAAGCAAAAAAACAGTTGTATCCATAATTATGACATATCATGCACAATGGTATCAATCTACCTTTATTAGAAAATCCCATTAATGTCAAAGTGGGATATAAACCATCTAGAAATGATGGATAGAATTCTATATAGACAGTCATTACCCAGCAGTAAACATGTCAATATAAATTCAGTTGCCCCCCTGGAAGACCTATCATTAGTGGTATAGGGTCATTGAATTCCCGTATAGGGGAATATGTTGACGTTTTTCTTCAACCTTTGGTCAGATCCACTCCTGCATTCCTACGTGATACAAAGCAAATATTAATAGATCTTAAAGATTTTAATATTAATGAGAAAACTTAAACCCCACCCTCACCTAACAGCCGCTGCCCTTCCCTCCTCCTACCACTCCATCCCCCACAGCCGTTTCCTCCTGTACCTCTACCCCCTCCCTCCTAGATTGTAAGCTCGAAAGAGTAGGGCCCTCTTACCCCTTGTGTGCTGTTTGATGTTACTGTACTGTTTCATGTATTGTCCCCCCTCTATTGTACAGCGCTGAGCAAACCCTTTGGCGCTATATAAACTCGATAAATAAATAAATAAATAAACTTATCTGGTTACTGCAGATGTTTCTGCTTTATATAGTAACATAAGGCATAAAGATGGAATGGAGGCGGTCCAGTTTTATCTAGATGCTGTTTCGGATATTCCCAGACAGCAAAAAGAGTTCATTCTGGAACTCCTAGATTTTGCTATGCACAAAAACTTTTTTTGGTTTAATCATAACTTTTATCTACAGGTCACGGGTGTTGCGATGGGGGCTAGGTTTGCCCCCAGCCTGGCCAATTTGTTTATGGCCAGGTGGGAGGAAGATTTAGTTTACTCACGTGACTGGCCCCCTCTTATATTTTATCGGCGCTACATCGATGACCTGTTTCTTTTATGGCAGGGGGATGAGCTCTCTTTGAATAATTTTTTTACTACTTTAAATAATAATGACCTCAATATTAAATTATCATATGAATATGATCTTAAAGAAATTAACTTTTTAGACCTTGTTTTAATGAATAGTGGTACTAAGGTTGTGACTAGGACGTATTTTAAAAGCACGGACAGGAATGGATATATACCGACTGATAGCTGTCACCATCCGACCTGGCTAAACAGTGTTCCAAGGGGACAGTTCCTCAGGCTGAGGAGGAATTGTACCTCCTTACCGGATTATCATTACCAATCAGAGTTACTGAAAGCCAGATTTATGGAGAAAGGCTATAAATCTCACATTCTGGATCAAACTGCCAATGAGATCGGCTTATTGGATAGGGAGGATTTGCTGACTATGGAGAAAAGAGAAAGACCAGACAAATTTTGCCCCTTTATTACGGATTTCTCCATCCAATTCAGAGAAGTCACCAGAATTATTAAGAAAAATTGGGCTGTCCTTAGGAGTGACCCTGTATTGGGCGATTCTCTACCAGAATTCCCTGAGATCACTTTCAGGAAGGCGCCTCCACTCAGACTCTTGGTGGCTCCTAATGTAGTTGATCAGCCAAGGAGGATGACTTCACCATTTGGTCTTAAAGGGTTCTTCCCGTGCAATAAATGTATTGCCTGTAGATATAATGGGGTTCATAAAACCAAAGTTAAGGAGTTTGGTTCTAACATTACCGGAAAGAGTTATACCATACATCAGACTATTACATGTAATACCACGCACACTGTATACCTTCTGCAGTGTCCCTGCAATCTCCAATATGTAGGTAGAACTACAAGGCGCCTGAGGGATCGCCTCAGGGAACATTACAATAAAATTAAAAAGGGTTATGAGTACCACTCATTATCAAAGCATTATAAAGAGTGTCATGCTAAAGACCCTTCATCACTAAAATTCACAGCTATTGATGTGATTGACTAGCACTGGAGGGGGGGTCATAAGATGAGAGCGGTGTCCCGTCTTGAGACGAAGTGGATTGTAGAGCTCAAGTCTCTTCAGCCCAGAGGCTTGAATGTAGACCTGGACATCAACTGCTTTATTGATAACAGTTGATTCGGGTTTTACTAGGTTCTTTGTTTTTATTTATACAGCTTTTTTATGTGTTTAGATTTTGATTTGTCCACGGTGCTACCTGTATTATGTTTTTAGATTTTTTACCAGTTATGTGCTAATTTCGGTACATTATACCGTTATCTGGGGTACATTTACGATATTGTTTCAACCATTGAATGATGGAATGGGTTCTTTGAATTTATATTGACATGTTTACTGCTGGGTAATGACTGTCTATATAGAATTCTATCCATCATTTCTAGATGGTTTATATCCCACTTTGACATTAATGGGATTTTCTAATAAAGGTAGATTGATACCATTGTGCATGATTTTCCACTCTGCACTTTGATCGTTAGTTCTTTTGGATTGTATAATATTAATTATGTGGGTATAAATATTGGACATTTATTATATATTTCTTTACATGACATCACATGATCATTAGCATGGTTTTACTGTTCGTCATTAGTATGTGACACTTATCTTTTTGATAACAGCATATATGTCATTGTAATGTGGCATGATTATATTGTTTTATTTGATCGTTTCTTATTCCATTTTTAACTTGGGTGGAGTTATGGATGGATCACTTTAAGGATTTTAATTATATGTGATCCTGCAGTCCTTTTTTTTATATTCATTAAAATGCACGTATGTGGTTCTTATATATTTATGGTTTTTAAATGTATGTCATAATTATGGATATAACTGTTTTTTTGCTTCTGGGGTATTTCCCTGGCGATCTAGTGTATCTAGATTGTGCATATACCGTTATGGATGGATCACTTTAAGGATTTTAATTATATGTGATCCTGCAGTCTTTTTATATTCATTAAAATGCACATATGTGGTTCTTACATATTTATGTTTTTTAAATGTATGTCATAATTATGGATACAACTGTTTTTTTGCTTCTGGGGTATTTCCCTGGCGATCTAGTGTATCTAGATTGTGCATATACCATTATAGATAGCTGCTCTGGTCTCCGCTTCTATGGAGGATGAGAGCAGCCGTCCAGACCCGCCCTATGCCTGCCTAAGTGTGGGCAGATCTTGTCATTTGGGCTTCAGTGTCCATAGTGATGACGCGCTCGCGCATGCACAGTAGCTACACGGTTAGCGTGTGACATCATTCGCGCATGCGCGGTATCCTGGAGCGGCGCGTGGTGCGTAATGCGCATGCGCGACCGCAGGCTTTTTAAACAGGCGTCTAAGGGCAGGATTCACCCCTTTGAAAACGAGCTTTAGCTCGAAACATGTTAGGGGATCCACCCTACTGACGCCTTTGCTATTGAGGATCCACTAGCCACCAGGGAACTGCCTCACCAGACCTGGATGAGTATATCTGCATTACCCATGCATTATATGACTAGATACTCATGGTATCACTAGCCACCAGGGTTTCATCTATTGGACCTGGATCTGTATGCAGTGCATGTTGTATTAACCACTAACCACCAGGGAGCCTATTTATTTGGGCCTGGATGTATAGTTTGTCGATGTAAGTTCAGGTTGTTCTGCTTACATCTTGTGTTTTTAATAAACGTACTTCACTATAAGCGCTTTCTTGCCTCCCGGCTCGTTTTTTAATGAGCTTATGTAAGGTGGCGTTTTGGATTGGAAAGCCAGAGGGAGCTTGGTAGCGGTGTACCTGTGTCCTGGATGTTCGGATATGACCAGAGGGTGCCCAGGCTATTGACCAGACCATGATGCCCGGTTGCTGTTGAATTGCATACAATGCTCATATTGTGTGTATTTGTGGTAAGCGCACAACCTCACTATCTTCCTATAGCTCACCGAATGTGATCTGGAGCAGCATTGGATCATCTCTGTTTTGCTTCTGACTGTTATATATGAGTCATTATATGAACTTCTATGTGATTATTTCATATTGTAGCAGTCCCTGTGCTTGTCATCTGTTCTCTAGCGCTACATACCCCATTTTTAAGTCTTATTCCAAGGTTTTGAGGTTTACCCTGTATGTTAGCTGCTCACCTGATCTGTTTGCGCTCACTTACCCACCTTTATATCAGGAATAGTTCTCTGACTTGGCGTCCGGTAGTTGTTGCGCAATCCCAGGGAACCATTCTTCTTCCGCACCACCACTATGGGGGAGACATAAAGGCTCCGTGACTCTCGGATTATGCCCGCTCTCTTTATCTCTGCCAGTTGCTTACGGAGATATTCTAGATCACCCAGTGGGATTCTTCAGACTCTCTCCCTGAATGGCTTGTCTTCCTGAATTTGGCGTTGGGTACTCTTTGCACACCCCACATCAAACTCACTTTTCGACAACATCTGCCATCTCAGAAGCTGAGCTTTAACCTTTTCTTTCCACCCGGGTACAAACAGGGTGTTTGGTGAGTAGAATGTCTCTATGGGAATCCCATCCTGTGCTCCCCCCACCAAATCAGATGGCGGGACTGGGGTGACTGAATTCACTTGTCCTAGCAGCATTCAGGCTACGATTTCACCGGTGAATCAGTGATGTTGCGGACACTGACTGGAATCTTCTCGTGGCTTTGTTGCAAAGCCCTAGCTAATATTATTTCTGGGACTACCTCCACCCCCATGTCCTCTCCCTGTCAATCGGCTTCAAGGACAACAAAGGGGCTCCCAATTAAGCTTGACTGAGGCTCGTAGACACACCACCTCTCCAGGGTGCAGTATCTTCTCACTTCTTTCTAATCGCCATATCTTCCCCACTCCTTCAGCTGAGTGGGGCTTTCTGTTCTTGAACTAGGTGCTGATAAACTTGTCTCTGCATAGGGTGTATACCCTTGGTTGGGTTGTCAGACTTTGAGACAAGATGAGTAAGCAGCCTCCTGACGAGGTCAGTGTTGGTTCCTATTATCAGGGAACTCTTGTTGGCTCCTGATGGGCTAGAGCATACAACGGCTAGTGTATCGAATGTGTCTGATTGCCCGACCACAGAGGGTCAAAAGTCAACTTGCCCTGTAACTAGCCGTCATATGGAAAATTCTGGGTTCCGAGGCTCCATATTTCTAATTCCTCCAATTTCTGCCGGGGCAAGTGCTTGAGGTGCCTGTCATAAAAGTCTCGGTATAGAAAGGTCACTTGTGCCCCTGTGTCCAGAAGAGCCTTTGGCCCCTTTCACATGGGGCAGACCTGTCAGTGGAACTGCTTGCTCAGCAGGGGATCTGTCCGCTGATCCCCGCTGAGCAAGTGGATGACAGGTGTGCTCCACTGCTGCAGAGCGGCCAGAGACACAGCCCGCTGTCCACCGAGGGTGGTCGGATGGAAATGGGCCGCCTGTCAATTTCCATCTGACTGCCATCCCAGCCGATCTGATTGATGGAAGGGGAATGAATCCCCATCTGTCTTTTTGCTGGATCGGATTGGATGTCGGTGGGTGTTTACACCCGCTGCTAATAGAATAGAGGTTCCTATTGGGTCCACCTGAAAAACAGGCAGGCGGATCTGATCAGAATGTCCGTATGAAAGGGGCATTTGTGTAGATGCCTTCCACTTGGACTGCCACTAGTTCGGAAGGGAACTTGTGAGAAGTGTTAAGGCTAGTCTGTCCTGTTGTCTGTATTTGTGCTACTTTCTTTATGATCTTCCAGTTTTGTTTGTGTCTCAGTTGGGCTCCAGAGGGCTGATGTGGACCAACTTTCTGAGGCTGGACACCTGAGGTCAAGGGGAGCGGATTGTCTGGTCACTCAGAAACAGCAGTGGGGGCCCTCTGGAGGATTTAGGCTTCCGCTGTGGCTTCCTTGCAACTTTGACTTTGGAGCTAGCTGCTGTATATGGGCACTTGGCTGACTTTTCACCGGGACTCCTTCACAATATCTCGTGGATTATCATGTCCAAACACCTCATGCATTCAGTTTCTCTCCCTCATCTTGGTATGTTCAACTGGTACATGAGATAATTTCTGATCTCATTAACACATCTTGCAAGATAGCGAAGTAGTCATATGCAGTACAGTCCTGTTTGCTAAGTTTCAGATTGCGAATAGCTTTTGAGGCAGGCCCCCTCAAACTCTTGGTGATTCTCTGCTTTTTCCAGGCCTCATAAATACCCTATTCATCTAAGGCTTGCATGGCTTGCTGCAACCATTTTTCGAAACTCTCTTCACAGGCAGGAACTGGTTGTTTTCCGGAAAAGACTCCCAGTTTTTTGTATTCAGACCCAGTGTATGTTGGACTAATCTTCTGACACTTTGCCTCAAACTCTCCCAATGCGGCAATGAATTCTGGCATTATCAAGGCTATAGGTAGCTTCTTCTGTAGGAGCTGCTTGAACTTTTTGGACTCATATCCAGTAAGTTCAAATGGATTAGGGAAACTTCAGCATTGAGTGTCATTTTAACCCCTTGACGCCGACGTAACACAAATATGCGGCCTCGCAGAACTGGGCTTCTTTTCGTGGGGCCGCATGTTTGCGTACCTGTCTTTGTGCTGGGAGTGCACCGCACGGTGTCACTGAGAGCACCGAGTCCCGCTCTAACGATCGGGACCCATGACTCCTGATTCCAGGTCACACAATCTCTGTGATAGCCTCTGGTTGGCTATCACAGTGATCAGTCATTGTACAGCCTGGCCCCCCTGTTTTTTTTTTCTCTCTCTATGAATGGAGGAGAGAGATACATTGCACCTCTCTCACTCCTGGCATAGAGAGGAAAAAAAAAGATAAATAAGTAAATATTAAAAAATAAAAGAAAAAATACCTAGATCAAGGTTTGATCTAGTTCAGTGCCAGGGTTAGTGTTTGGGTCAATGTCAGGGTCAAAGGTCAGGATTTAAAAACAAATTGGTATCAGTGTGTCAGTTAGTGTCAATGTCAGTGTCAGTGTGTTTAAGGTAAAAAAAAAGACAAAAACAAAATGTGCACTATTGTTTCTGGGCTGTACTACGGGATGGGTACAAACAACAAATAACATACACATATATGGTATCACTGCGCTAAAGAATTTATTTTGGGTTGCTTTTTGGTGGTAGATTATGGTAGTAACAAGAAACACACAGCCAAATAAAAAAAATTATGTTTTTTTATTATTTTGGGCCAGTTTTCCTTTGGTAATATAAAAATAATCAGGAGATATCCATTACCATTTACCACCAAATGAAAGCCCAATTTGTCCTGAAAAAAACAAGGTATAATTCACCTGGATGTACAAAGTAGTTGTGATGATATGTACGTTTTACTAACACATGTCAACGTTTCAAAATTGAGCTTAGGCATTTAGATTTGTTTTACCCTTAGGCATGAAGGGGTTAAATAAGGGAACGTTGTTTTAAAAAAATGGTTTTATGCTATGTGAGCTTTTCTCTCTTCCTGGGATACAAATATTTTCCATGATCGAGAGAGTGCTTTGATGAGTTTGTTGGATTGGTGGAATATTGCTCCCAGAAGGAGAAGGTGCTGTGTGCTGGTTTATAACTTTACCAGCATTTGGTTTCGGTGAGTGCAGCTGATCACTATTGGTGATGGATGGCACTTTTTTTAGTGTTTGGTGGAAGACAAGAAAAGAATACGAGCAAAAAGAAAAAAGAATCTTTGTAGCAAGTTTTGCACATTGGGACGATTTGTTTCATATATACATTTTTGCATGGACTATCTATTTGTTGAATGTTCAGGTTTACATAATTAGGAATTGTTTTATGTATAGAAATTAGCACTGGTTATTTATCCATTCAATTACGTTTGGTTTTATTTATTTATTTTTTGGTTTTATTTTTTTTTTTAGGATACTGAAGTATTGATGGGTAATTGCACTTATTTATGTAGCACCTGATATGTTGTATGCATTTTGATGGCTATAATAAGCACTAGCGCACTTTAGATGATCAGTTAGTGGACAGTGCTATCCTTGTCATACTTCTCTTGTCTAAGCTGTTTTTCTAGCTGGAGAACTGCAGTGCGACCATTATTTGACCAATTCATAGTCTATGCACATGTAATTTTGCACTAAATTTCGTTTTTTGCATTATGTAAATATTTACACAGTGTTTTATGAGGTGGGCTCGCTAGACATTCTGTGGCGCAGTTTAAAAGAGTAAATTGTGTGTGATAACATGATATCTGTGCCAATCACAGCACTCTGTACCATGTAATAGCTGTGAGCCAATCACAGCATCACAATAGTAAACAATGAGTCATAAATGTGAGCTGTGAGTCAAGCTGTGAAAATGTGGAATAGACTCCCTTAAGAGTTGGTTCTGGCCAGCTCAGTGGATTACTTTAACCCTAGGTTCACATCTGTGCGGGTGGTGCCACTGCGGATCCGCATGGAAATCCGTGCAGCCACACCACCCGCACAGAGAAATGCAGACCCACGGGCGCAGCCGCACCACCCGCACTGGAAAATGCAACCGTACTGGGAACCAAGGTTCCCGTGTGGGCTGAGCTTTCCTAAGAAGTGCAGGGACGTCTTCCCTTTGTGGCATAGGAGTCCATCCAAATGAACTGGCTCTCGTTCCCATGCAAAACGCGGTCCTCGCAGCCGCATATATGTGAACCGGGGGTAAAAAAGGCCTGGATTCTTTCCTAGATACTCAGAATATAACTGGTTACTAACATGTATAGGTAAAGTTGATCCAGGGAATAGCCTCTTGGGAGATCAGGAAGGAATTTTTCCCTTGCAGGAGCAAATTGGATCATGCTTTGCTGTTTTTTTTTGCCTTCCTCTGGATCAACTGTGTGTGTGTAGGATTATAACTTTTTTTTTTTTTTTTATGGTTGAACTGGATGGACTTTTGTCTTTTTTCAGCCAGACTAACTATATAAATGAAAGCCATTCACAACATTTCAAAAGATTGCTGTGATCATCACTGTAACAAGCAATCACAGTGTAAAAAAAAAAATCATAATCATCCCCAGAGTAGTAGTGTCACTATAGTAAAGTATTTAACCACTTCAACAGTGGGCACTTTTACCCCCTTCCTGCCCAGGCCAATTTTCAGGTTTCAGCGCTCTCACACTTTGAATGACAATTGCGCGGTCATACAACATTGTACCCAAACTAAAATTTTATCATTTACTTCACACAACTAGAGCTTTCTTTTGATGCTAAATTAACAAAAAAAGGCCGAAAATTTTGAAAAAAAAAACAAGTTTTTCTTTGTTTCTGTTATAAAAGTTTGCAAAAAAATAATTGTTCTTCATACATTTAGGCCAAGATGTATTCTGCTACATGTCTTTTGGTGAAAATAACCCAAATTAGTATTTATTATTTAGTCTGTAGGAAAGTTATAGAGTTCACAAACTATGGGATATATCTGAATATTGATCAATCCTGAAGTACTGACAGCCAATCTAATTTCTTGAGGGCCAAGAATGTAAGAACAGTATAGATATCCCCCAAATGACCCCTTTTTGCAAAGTAGACAGTTTGATGTATTTCATAACAGGCATGGTGAGTTTTTTTGAAGTTGTAATTTTTATTGTCATTTTTCAGGAAATTAAGAAATTAAAAACATTTTTTTCACAATTTTTTTTTTTACATACTGTCACCAGTGCAGTACAGCATCATCATATAACTGGCATGGTGGTGATCAGGGACACTGACTGGTGACAGTACAGAAAAAAAAATAATTTATTTTACATTTATTTTACATTTTTGTATTTTTTATTACATTTTTTTCCTCTTTTTGTTTAAGAATTTTTTTTTTCATATTTCGCTATGACCAAAGTAGTATAATGTTACCGTAGTAACATTGTACTACTTTGGGGAAGTGATCAGTATTTTTTTTTTTGCTTATAGCAAATAATTACTTTGCTATAAGCAAGCATTTACCTGAATGAAATTGATTCATTCAGGTTTTTTTTTTTTTTTGTGGATAGCTGTGATTTGGCCAAGGCTAATCACATGGCACAGCTGGGCTGTGATTGGCCCAGCTTGTGCATGTGATTGCTGTGACCATTCACAGCTAGACACACTCGTATACAATTGATAGCATAAATGGAAGCCATCCATTGTATACAACTGTCATGTGACCTGCTGTGATTGGTCACAGCAGGTCACATGGTACTGTCAACGAGGTCGGTACACAGATCTTTCATCGGCCGTGTCCGAGGGACACGGCCGGTCACAGATCGTGCCACAGCGTGGCACTGTGGGCATGTGCAATGCACGCTCCAGAAAGGACGCCATATGGCATCCACTTGGAGGGATGAGCTTTTCGCCTGGCCGCCATCTGAAAAAAAAATTAATGTCTTAATTTTCCCAAAAATTGTGATGAAAAATTACAACTTTAAAAAAACTCACCATGCCTCTTAGTAAATACCTCAGACTTTCTTCTTTCTAAAAAGGGGTCATTTGGGGGGTATTTGGACTGTGCTGAAATTTTACAGCATCAAAAGATGAGAGGCTGTCAGTATCAGGACTGATCAAGTTTTGAATATATCCCATAGATTGTGGACTCTCTAATTTTCACACAGACTAAATAATATACACTGATTTGGGTTATTTTTACTAAAGAAATATAGCACAATGTTGGTTATGTGTTATAGAAGACACTGGTAGTGATAGCAGAATTCAGGCTTTACTTGTGTGGCTTAAGTTACAAACATAGAGAGCACATTTCATGCAGACTGTATAACAGCAGACATGTTACAGACTCATTACTTCCTGAAGAGATGATAGAGAAGAATAAAGAACCAGCAAGTTTTACACATACACAACTAGTAACCTTTAGCGTACAGTGCCATCTACTGGTCAAGTGATATTACCACAGAATACTGTATATAGTACATTATAGTACATACTGTTGTATTCCCAACACACAATACATTTTGTCATACATTTGTGAAGAAAGTTTATTTATTTGCAACATTTTATAACAGAAACTAAGAAACTAATCTAATACTAATCTGTATCTAATGCCCAGTGGTGATTAGATACAGTGAGAAACAGAAGTATTTGAACACCCTGCGATTTTGCAAGTTCTCCCACTTAGAAATCATGGAGGGGTCTGAAATTCACATTGTAGGTGCATTCCCACTCTCAGAGACAGCATTAAAAAAAATTCAGGAAATCACATTGTATGATTTTTAAAGAATTTAATTTGTCTTGCACTGCTGAACATAAGTATTTGAACACCTGAGAAAATCAGTGTTAATATTTGGTACAGAAGCCTTTGTTTGCAATTACAGAGGTCAAACATTTCCTGTAGTTCTTGACCAGGTTTTTACACACTGCAACAGGGATTTTGGCCCACTCCTCCACACAGATCTCATCTAGATCTGTCAGGTTTCGGGCCTGTCGCTGAGCAACACGGAGTTTCAGCTCCCTCCAAAGATGTTCCATTGGCCACTCCAGAACCTTGATATGCTTCTTACGGAGCCACTCCTTGGTTATCCTGGCTGTGTGCTTCGGGTCGTTGTCATGTTGGAAGACCCAGCCATGACCCATCTTCAATGCTGTGACTGAGGGAAGGAGGTTGTTGCTCAAAATCTCACAATAAATGGCCCCATTCATCCTCCCCTAATACAGTGCAGTCGTCCTGTCCCCTTCACAGAAAAGCACCCTCAAAGCATGATGTTACCACCCCCATGCTTCACAGTAGGGATGGTGTTCTTGGGATGCAACTCATCCTTCTTTTTCCTCCAAACATGACGAGTGAAGTTTAGACCAAAAAGTTCTACTTTGGTCTCATCTGACCAAAGGCGGGCCTGGACATGTGATGACTCGAGCAGGGGAACCTTCCGTGCAATGCATGATTTGAAACCATGACGGCGTAGTGTTCTACCGACAGTGACCTTTGAAACTGTGGTCCCAGCTCTCTTCATGTCATTGACCAGCTCCTCCCTTGTAGTTCTGGCCTGATTCCTCACCTTTCTTATCATCAGTGATACCCCACGAGGTGAGATGTTGCATGGAGCCCCAGTCCGAGGGAGACTGACAGTCGTCTTTACCCTCTTCCATTTTCTAACAATTGCTCCAACAGTTGATCTATTTTCACCAAGCTGCTTGGCAATTGCCCCATAGCCCTTTCCAGCCTTGTGGAGGTCCACAATTTTGTCTCTGGTGTCTTTTGACAGCTCTTTGGTCTTGCCCATGGTAGTAGTTGGCGTCTGACTGTGGGGTGGACAGGTGTCTTTAAAGAGCTCAGACAGGTGCTACTAAGTTAGATTAATGAGTGGAGTAGAGGTGGACTTTTTAAAGGCACAGTAACAGGTCTTTGAGAGCCAGAATTCTTGCTGTTTCTTAGGTGTTCAAATACTTATGCTCAGCAGTGCAAGACAAATAAATGCTTTAAAAATCATACAATGTGATTTCCTGAATTTTTTTTTTTATAAATTCTGTCTCAGAGTGGGAATGCACCTACAATGTGAATTTCAGACCCCTCCATGATTTCTAAGTGGGAGAACTTGCAAAATCGCAGGGTGTTCAAATACTTCTGTTCCTCACTGTACCACCAAAAGAGAGCTCTATTTGTGTGAAAACAAATGATATAAATTTAATTTGGGTACAGTGTTGCATGACGGAGCAAGTGCCAGTGAAAGTGGAGCTCCATCCAAAAGGGGAAGTTCCTCGACGCTTCTAGACCTGAGCGCTGGTTTTGCTTTTCTCTCTGATAGTGGTGTGCATAGGGTTGCCACCTCATCCCTTGAAAACCGAACACATATTACACATATTAATTATTGGCAGAGGCGTCCCTAGGGTTGGTGTCACCCGATGCGGTAACACTTGTTGACACCCCTCCGATGATCCCCGTAGAATGGATCGGATCTGCGGATTGAGCATAATGGATCAGACTCCAGTCCATTATGCTCAATCCGCAGATCTGATCCATCCTGTGGGGATTGTCGGCATGCAACCTATACGGGGTGACACCGGACCTGCTCCACAAAAAGGTAAGTTGTAAAGAAAGCTGACGATCCCAACAGGATGGATCGGATCCATCCTGCAGGGATCGTTGGCTTGCTTTACAACTTACCTTTTCATGGAGCGGGTCCGGTGTCACCCCATGTGGTCGGTGTCACCCGGTGCAGGCTTTCCTCGGGTTGCCACTGATTATTGGTATGAAAAGAAAAAAAGAAACAAATATGTAATTTATTTCAGAGGATAAAGCACCAGTATCCAGCACTGTGGCTAAACAAAAAAAAAAAAAAACAGCATCAAAAGGTACCAAACTCCATTCAAACTAACAGTTTTATAATAGTGCAACATAATCTGACAACGTCCCTGGATCGACAAGAAACGTCGAATCTCTCACTGGTTTCTAGAACAATCCTTCCCTTTCCTCAGCGGTCACTATTTATTGATAGATCCCGCCATCCAATCTGCAACGGAGTTTAACAGCGGCCCACCAATCACAAAGCCCCGGCTGTATTCCCCGCCTTCCTGGCAGGGTTGTGTAACCCGTTGTGGAAGTTTCCCTTGAGAGTAGTAAGGAGAAGGTGGTAGGAGGAGTTTGTACGGACTTGTGTAGGTAGTGAGCGCTCGGTGTACGGTGTTCGGTTCTAGTCATGACTGGGACAGTGGAGGGTGATGTTGGAAACACACCGACTAATGTGTGGTGTTTTCTGCTCCTCTAGCGGGCTCGGTATACCGCGTTTACAATGCAGGAAGATGCCGTTGTGTATTAATATGGTGCCCCGTGTGGATACGACCGCTGTTGTGTGTTAGACGGGCTGTGTCAGGCGGCCATCTCACGTTCTTCTGCCTCCATCTTACGAATCTTCATAGGAGATGTGGTGCACACTATAGAACTCCTTACTTTTTACCCACTTGCCCTCCAGAGTATAACCCCCCCCCCTTTCTGACCAGGCAATTTTTTTTTGCGATATGGCGCTGCGTTACTTTAATTGACAATTGCGCGATCATGCAACGCTGCACCGAAATTAAATTTACGTCCTTCCCTCCCCCCACACAAAGATTTCTTTCTGTGGTATTTGATCATCTTTGTGCTTTTTTATTTTTTGCGCTATGAACAAAATACATTTTTGAGGAATAAAAATATTTTTGACATTTTGTACTATAAAACATCCAATAAAAAAATTTAAAAATCAAATTTCTTCTGCTACATGTCTTTGCTTTAAAAAAAAAAAAATCCCAATACGTGTAAATTAATTGATTTACATTATAGCGTCTACGTATGGCAGTGTGTGTGTATGTATGTATATATGTGTATGTGTATGTATATATGTGTATGTGTATATATATATATATATATATATATATATATGTATATATGTATATATATATATAATATATATACACACACACACACTGGATTAGTTCTTTTTTTTATACTAGTAATGGCGGCAATCTGCGACTTATAGTGGGACTGCGCCGGGCATTTTGACACTGAGTGGGAACTAACTGCCACTGACATCCCCAGTGACACTAATACAGTAATCGGTGCTAATAAAAAAGCACTGACACTGTACTAATGGCACTGGGCAGGAAGGGGTTAACATCGGGGCAATCAAAGGGTTAACTGTGCGTTTTACATTGTGTGCTGTGTTGTGTTTTACTTTTACATGCTGTTTTGTATCTCTCATGTCCATGCTGACGGAGAGAGACTTGTGCTGTTTACACACAGATCTCTCCACTGTCAGCTTTGTTGACGATCACTGAGTCCTGGCTGGGAATTGCCGCCCGAGACCCAGTGATTGACATCCCCAGCAGTCAATAGCAGCACGGGTAGTGCGCCCCTACCTGGAAATATAAATCGCGTGTATAAATATGCGTGATTTTGTGCAGCCGTGCCACCCTGTAAGCTGTTGTAAAAATGGTGATTTAACCCCTGTGATGTCTTTATTTGTAGGACTTCAGTTGATGGCACAGATGGAAATGGGAACTACAGCTCCAAGACACAAGGTGAGTGTTCATGACTCTGTAATTGGCAATATGCGTTATACAGGGGGAGGGTTGTCACCTTCTTTTCTCAGCATTGTCTTACTATGTATAGGGTTGGGGGACCTGAATTTCTAATGCTGACTGTACGCTATACACAGTCTGTAAAATGTTTTCAATGTATCAATCCATATGTAGTGCAGTGGCCTGTCTGATTGGATACAGATAGATTGGATAGTTTAGCTATGTGCTCACATTATTATTATTATTATACAGGATTTATATAGCGCCAACAGTTTGCGCCGCGTACCTGAACTACATAGTTCTGGTAAATGTAAGCAATATTGCACACTCAGATTGTAGTTGGAGATGGACAGATAAAACAAGTAAACATTATATTTCAGCTTACAAATTCTTAGATAAGATGGCAGCATTATTTTTCCTTTAGGCTCCCTTTCTTCTAATGTAATCTGGTGATCCAGGCAGTAAGTCTGTTTTTTTTTTTCTTGTTTTTTTTAAAAGAACAAGCTCTCCAGCAGAATGAATCAGTCCGCCCCTGGTTTATCTTATCCCTGTAACTGACAACTCATGGGGCCCCTGGGCAATAGGGGATCATGGGGCCCCTGTGTCCTTGCCCAAACTCAAAAAAGCCTATGAAAAAGGTACCAGGGGCATCTCATGGGGCCCCCTACTGACCCCGGGCCCTCGGGCAGTGCCCGAGTTTCCAAATGGTCAGTCCGCCCCTGAGATAAAGCATTTACCGCTGACAGGGGCACTTACAGTGATTAGCTTTTATTTATGTAAGGACCAGTTCACACTACAAAAACTCACTCTGGATGCATTCCGGATACGTTTTTTGCTTACAGTTCACAGCACACACAGTTCCGGTGCAGTTTGCTGTGTTCCAGTATGGTTCTGTGCAGAGAAAATGCGGCATGTTCTTTTTTTTTTTTTTTTTTTTTTTCTGTACCTGGAACTGACTGCACTGGTGTGAACTTGGACCATTGGAATACATGGAAAACACTGTGCATGCATTTTTGATGCAGAAAAAAACATGCACTGGACTGCATCTAGTGTGAACTAGCCCTAAAACCTTTATCCCACAAGGAGCAAAACGGTCTGCTGTAACTGCTTAAAAAGTGTGTTGGAGTTTGGCTTCAGTGTTAGTGTACTTAAATATGCTAATACATTCTACACCTCCCTTCCACAGACTGGTAATGCTGCTGGCACAAAGGTGCCCCCTGTGCTCCTTCATCTAGAGTGGAGGCTGTCTAATACAGGAAGTGTGTTACTGACCAGATCACCAGGTGAAACCTAAGAGGGAAAAAAGCTGTGATACTGAGGTTCCATGCACACTAGCTTAAAAAAAAAAAAAAAAAAAAAAGTCCTCTTGGCAGGAAAAAACATTCAACCTGGATGACTACTTTTAAAAAAGAAAAATGATGCAGCCACCACATGACTGCTAAGGTGTGCGTGTGTGATAATATAGTACATTTTTGGTCTTAAACAGATATTAAATCCAAAAGCATAACTTGTAGTATGTTGCAGCAATCCTTGAGGCCTGGTTTACACCGCGTGTGGTGTGAGCATGCGCACTTTCGCTGCACAGAAACAGGCTGCCCTATGCAGATGTGCATGGTTGTCATTATTAGTGGCCATGACATCTAGCAAGCGCAGGTGTATATGACTGCCAAAATGCATGCTACAGTTTGACGCATTTTAAAAATTGTACTTGCTGTGCTTTTTGCATGTTCCCATGCATTTGGTAACCCATTGAAAGCAGTGGGTTGCCAGAAACACTAGATAAAAAAACAACGCGCAAGCTTGAAAATACCTTTATGATGTGAACAAGCCCTGAATGTGTTGGCCATATTAGCAATTATGTATGCGAAGATTCCCCATCTAGTGATCCTGCCAGTAGCACAATTCCTGTCTTAGGGTGCCTCCATTCTGGATGGAGGTGCAGTGGAGTCACCTTTGGACAGCAGCATTGTCAGTCTGGGTAGTACTTCACTAACAAAAAATAGCTGAACTTTAGCTAACTCTTTAAGCAGTTAGTTTGTTATATAAATATAAGCTGGCCTATTGTAAGCACTGTTATGGTGCCTCTTCACTGCCTGTTAAACGAGAAGACTAGTCAAAGCTTTTTTGCTATATTTCTTCTATGGATCATAGGCGTGCATTTCATTCTGCACTCCTATGATCTGTTTTCGGCCAACAGCAAGCTGAAGCCTGCTGTCAGCTGACATCACAGAGCTGGTCCAGGCTCTGACAAGTACCCGACCATATGGTTGGTATCCACCCAGAAGCCTGGACCAACACCTGGCTCAGTCTTTCAGTGATCCACCAGCAGTCTGAGCCAGACCCTCCCACAGCCCAGCCCTCCAGTTATCTGGAGTAGAAAGCTGATGACTGACAGTAATGGCTCTCTGCTCAGAGCGGAGGGGAGACCGGAGTAATCAGTCTTTGATAGCTCCGTTCTCACTGCAGAACTGGCTGGGGACAGATGCAGCCTCTACCTAGGTAAGTATAATTGTGGGGTGTGTTTTTTGTTTTTTTTTTTCTCTTCTTAACCCCATACTTCTTAACTCTTTTTAAAGGCTTCACCTGCATTGCGTATTTAAGTTTTAAATTGTACTGTGGCAAGCCAGTCAGGATATACTGATTTATAGTTGTGATTTAGACCTAAAGGCTAAATTTTTCTTTCTTCACCTACAGATGCTGTTTGTAATGGAAACTGGAAACATAATCAAAGTTTTGACAGTCCAGTAAACTGCAAACAAATAAAATGACCAACATTATGGATTATCTGAGCTTGAATTCACCAAAAGAGAGGCCATCTTGATCAAGGTCCAAGACACATTCGATGAGTCGCAGGTCATCCTGTTCCTTCACGGTCATGTAGCTGGGGCAGGGCTCGATATCCTTCCCATGATAAAAAAAGTATAAACATAAAAGAAGCAGAAGGAGCTCCAGATCATATTCTCGTAGCCATTCTAGGTCTTAAGAAGCTACTGCAGAAGCCTTTCCAGATCATATAGTCCATGCCAGAGAAGAAGATATTACAGGTCTCCTCCTTGATACAGGTCATGTTCATTCCGTAGAAGTCGCTATTCAGGAAGCCGCTCTCCATCACATAGCAGAAGATTCTATGGCTTTGCTAAGCAGCCCTACTCTCCTACATTCAGAAGTTGGAGAAGTCGTTCTAGGACCCATCATTCAGGGACCCGTTCTCGCAGCAGAAAACCACTGCCCCTAAGTGAGACAGGTAAAGAAATTTATTTTAGGAGAAGTTTTGTTCTTGAACATCGAGGTCCCAAAATAAAGGGGCAGCAAGTAACACAAATGGATCCTATACAGTATGATTGAAGGTAACCCAAGTTTGCATACATGGCAGATGTCTAAGAAACCAGTTGCCCAACAAGATGAAAGAATGTACCTAAAGTGTTTGTCAAAAACCTTGTGTGTGCAGCAGTGTTCCCAGCCCCCTCAATACTTACCTGAGCCCCATCGCGTTCTATCGATGTACACAACAGCCTCGGCTGTCTTGGGTCTCTACCTGATTGGCTGAGACAGCAAGTGGGAGCCATTGATTCCTGCTGCTGTCAATCATAGCCAATAAGCCAAAGAGGATAGTGGGAGGGGCCAAGCCACAGCTCTGAGTATGAATGGACACACGGAGCAGTGGGTGCCCCCATAGCAAGCTGTTTGCTGTGGGGGCCCCCGACAGACAGGAGGAACCAGGAGAGCCTGCAGGGGACCAAAGAGGAAGATCCAGGCTGCTCTGTGCAAATTCCAGGCAGAAGTGGGAGTGAGTACCTGTCAAAACCAGGTACCCCAGCCCCCTAAGTACCAAATGTTGAAGAGGACCGGGAGGCAAACAAATGGAACTTTCCCGTGTGGGTGCTGTTCTGCTTTAACTCTCCATGCTATTTGCTTTGTTATGACAGTTGTAAGTCTTTTTTTTTTTTCCAGAAAAGTTGAAGTTGGAAATTGCAAAAATGAATGCCTCAAAAGCCCTTGGGAAGGAGGTTGAACTACCTGATAGCCTAAAGAAAATTGCAAAGGTATGTTTAAATGGGTGTTTTCAGTGATTAGAGCCCTGTATTATATTTGACATTTTAATATGTACTGCCCATTAAAGATAGCAAAGCTACGAGCAGTTATGTTGGAAGAGGTGGGGTAGAGGAGTGGCGCAGAAGCAGTAGTTCTGTTTAATGGCTGACATATTGGTGTCTTGTGTTTTTTATATTTCCAAACATCTAGATGTAACTGGGTTAAAGCGGACATTCAACAGTCTGCAATGTAACACATCTTGCTTTAGAGCATGCATCTGTTTCCTGGTTTGAGGCAGCCTGGTAATGACATCACCTTCTGCACTAAATGAACTTGCACCATTGAAATCTAGACCTCCACAATAGTTGATCTGGCACTACAAATGCATTCAAATAATAGATGTTGGCAATAGAAGCACAGGACTAGAATTTTATTTTAACCACCTCCCATCCGGCCGTTGTATATAAACGGCCGGACGTTGGCAGTGCAGGGGTGGGTGGCTGTTTATAAACGGCCTTCCTGCCCCCTGCTTGTGCGCGCCCCCTGGGAGCACGCAGCACCACGATCCGGTGCCCCCTGTGTCCTCTGGACACAGTGGAATACCGATCGTCGTACGGGACCTCCTCTGTGAGGTCTTTATCATGTGATCACTGATTAGCCAATCAGTGATCACATGCAGAGTAGTAAGCAAGATGTCACTTCTGACATCATTGCTTACTATGTGTGAAATCTGTGAATGATCACAGAGGTCACATAGTACAAGGCTATTCACAACAGCCTTGTACCATGTGACAAGCTGTGACCAATCACAGCTCACACAGTAGTTCTCAATGGCTGCAAGTGTGCAGGCAGAGAGAAGGAGAAATTATTGCTTTTACACCCATAAAGGCTGTAAAAGCAATCAGTGTAAAAAAAAAAAAAAATCTTCTTCATCACCCCCCACAAGTAGTACAGTGTCACCATGTAAAAAAAACATAAATAATATAAAAAAAATAAAAATGTAAAAAAAAAGTTTAAACATTATAATTTTTGGTTATAAACTAATTTGGGTTATTTTTTTTACTAAAAGGATAACAGAATACATTTTGGCCAAAATTTATGATGAAATATTTTATATTTGCAAAATTGTATAGGAAAAACACTTTTTTTAAAATTTTTGGACTTTTTCATTTACATAGCAAAAAAAATAAAATCCCAGTGGTGAATAAATACCACCAAAATAAAGCTTTAACTGTCTCAAAAAAATTCATATGGGTACAGTGTTGCATGACCGCGCAATTGTCATTCAAAGTGTGATAGCACTGAAAGCTGAAAATTGGCCTGGGCAGGAATGGGGTAAAAGTGTCCAGACTGGAAGTGGTTAAATAAAACTTGCGGTTAATGCTGTTCTTTCCCCCCTTTCAGATCAGAATTCCGTTTTTTTAAATGCCCTTTTCTGTTTTCATAGAAATGAATAATGAACACCAGCCTTAGAGGATGAGAACCGGGTGGTAATGTTGTGGTTGGACATTAGTATTGGGGTTAAACCAGCAAACGTACACTGTTGGCACTCTATTAATTTAACTTCACCCACCTTTCTAGGCTGCCATGTTTGTTTACAAAGCCAGTTTTTATAGCATGATCTGTCATCACCTATACCTGTTAATAGTTCAAGTAATTTCCTTCATCTAGTAGACAAGTGAGGGTTTTTTTTCTCCTTCCTTAATACTACATCATTGTAAATTGTCTCAGAAACATTCACTCTTTTTAATGTGAACAGATACTATTTCAAAATGGTGGCCTTTTGGGGGTATATTAACCACTTGCCTACAGGGCACTTATACACTTTTCCTGCCCAGGTCAATTTCCAGCTTTCAGCGCTGTTGCACTTTGAATGACAATTGCGCAGTCATGCAACACTGTACCTATATGAAATTTTTATCATTTTTTTGTAACAGAGCTTTATTTTGGTGGTATTTAATCACCTCTGGGTTTTTTATTTTTTCTTAAACAAACCAAAAACCACTGACAATTTTGAAAAAAAAAATGTTTTTTTAGTTTTTGTTATAAAATTTTGTAAATAAGTGATTTTTCTCCTTCACTGATGTGCGCTAATGAGGCTGCAGTGATGGGCACTGATAGGCTGCACTGATGAGGAGGCACTGGCAGGTGGCACTGATGGGCATTGACAGGCGGCACTGACTGGCACTGTTAGGCGGCACTGACTGGCACTGTTAGGCGGCACTGACTGGCACTGTTAGGCGGCACTGACTGGCACTGTTAGGCGGCACTGACTGGCACTGTTAGGCGGCACTGACTGGCACTGTTGGGCGGCACTGACTGGCACTGATGGGCGGCACTGTTGGGCGGCACTGATGGGCGGCACTGATGGGCGGCACTGATGGGCGGCACTGATGGGCGGCACTGATGGGCGGCACTGATGGGCACTGGCACAAGGCACTGATGAGCACTGACAGGTGCACTTCTGGGGCCACATTGATCATCAGTGCCCTGATGATCAGTGTACATGTCCCCTCCGCTGAAAGCCGATTACCGGCTCTCCTCTCGAGCTGTCAGCGTGACAGCTCGAGAGGAGAGACATGCCGATAACCGGCATTTCCCTGTTTACATGTGATCAGCTGTGATTGGACACAGCTGATCACATGACCGAGCCGACATATTCAGCTCTTTCCGTGATCGGTGATCAGCTGTGTCCGAGGGACACAGCGCACCACCGATCGCCGCGCTGCACGCTCCCTGAGCCGCGCATGTGCAGTGAGAATGGGAGGACGCCATATGACGTCCTCCCAGAACGAGAGAACCACCTTGCACCCGTCATATTACTATATGGCGGGCGGGAGGTGGTTAAAAAAAACTTTAACTCTAGTTTAGACATGCATACACCCCCTCTATGCTAGGTAGATATATGAAAATCCCTTAAGGGTGGTATTTCACAATCCCAGGTACAGGTAACCTTCATGATTTATTAACTATGTTCCGGATTAAGAATAAATGGAAGAAGAGGCCTGCATCACTTGCAGATAAGTTTACTGTACTGTTCTCAGCTGGTTGTATTTATGTTCTTTTCGACTCAGTTATTGCTTTAACATGGTGAACAAAGAACTTTAGTTGCCACTTGTGCCATATATACATGCTAGAGGAGAATATCTTTACTGGAATAGAGTATTGTGATCTGCATTTTAATATACATTGTTGGGAGCGTTACAGTTCAGCAAATTCAAATAAAAAATTGAAGTCTATTAAATTTTCTAGTATGTTTGGGAGACTACCAGTCTGCCAAAGGACCCTGCATTCACTATATTTGGTCTACCACAATACACAGAACATGGAAATGCAATTGTTTTAGTAATTACAAACTGCTAAATACCTTTTCTCATCAGCAGTATATAGCAATCTTGTGACTTCTATCAGTGTCTGGCCCAGCACTGGTTAAATCTTGTAGGAGGAGTTTTTCATTCTCCTGACTGTCCTATGAGCCTGCATGACCCCTGACCTTATGTCTGTACCATTGTTTTTCAACCATTTTTTTTTTTTCAGTCAAGGCACCCTTTAGAACTGCCCACAATCCTGGGGCATACCAGTCTGAGGTGCACCTGAGTGGTAGGGCTTTTTTGCATGTTCCCACATGTTGTGTGTTTTTATTTTTTTATTATTATTATTATATTAGGATTCTGTATGCTTGTGATGCACGCAAAAAGGTACTGGCATGATTTTTAAACTGAGGCACACCAAAATGCATGGTACTACCTGGTACCATGTGTTTTAGTGGGCGCAAACATACATGCAATTGGTGGCTTTGTGGGGGTCCCATTAAGAATTAATGGGACCCGCACACAACTGCAAAAGGCAACACGTGTGATGTAGGAAAATGCATAATTTCACGCACTTAACCGCACTGCACCTGGTTGTAAAAAAGCCCTAAAATGTAATTTGCAAAGCATATTTAAGTGGTCAGTAGGTTGTAAATCCCCCCCCCCCCTTGCCCTTTCTACAGCTAAATTACATAAGCCCCGTACGGTCTGATCATTAAGGATTTCAACTGTTAACATCTGTGTACAGAGGGGCAGGAGAGGTTGCATCCAGCATCCTCCGGGTTCTCTCCTCCTCTGTGTTCTCTGTACTTTCGTTGACCTGCCCTTAGCAACCAATGGTGTCATCAGTTGCTAAGGTCAGGTCGGACAGCTTTCAGCTTTGCCTGCAAAAGTACAGAGAACAACCTAGAGGAGCAGAGATTTAGGAGGATGGGATGCGATCTCTCCTGGTCCTCTGTACTGATCATTAAGGATTTCCACTGTTAACATCTGACAGTACTGGCCTTATGTAATTTTGCTGTGGCACCCCGGTTGAAAAATATTCATCTTCTCCAAAAAAACAAAACAAAAAACTCTGTAGCAATACACACCAAATTTGGTACAGAGCCCTAGGAAGCACTCTGCACATGCTATCAGTAGATGGATTGGGGACTGTGGAAGAAGGGGAAGGTCAGAGAAGACAGGATCAGCCTTTTTACACAATGTAGAGGATTAACCCCTTAGGTTCCACAGTGAGTATAACAAGCATGCGTTACTGCATATACAGACTGATTTTACTGTTGTGGGTTTAGTAACACTTTAATTATCACAGTATGGTTTTTATTTACACTTGTTCAACAGTTGAAACTGACCCCCTTTTTTTTCTGTGCCCAGATATTTCAGAATATAACCTCTCTAGTAATTGGTCTTTGCAATAGTTGATTTTTGGTAAGAAACTGGATGGAAATGGATGTCAATCTTCAGACAGAATTGAGCCTTATTTGGACATGTGGTTGTGGGGCAGTAAATGGGTGAGCGATGTGTTTACCGCCTGCCAACTCCCCCTGCCAAAACCACAGTAGGCAGTAGACCGGGTGTTTACATGCCTTGGTTGCGATACTTTGTGCCCACAGCAAGATCTACTAGACATGTAGCGGGCGGCAAAACCACCAATTGCAACACATTTAGGCAAGTGGGAAAGCAAGCGCCCCCACAACCATGTGCAATGCAGGTGATTGTGGCCCAGTTGTTGGCAGAAATTAGGTTAAAACAGGAGCTGTTGCATTGCTTCCTCACTGTCTATCAATCGCCTCTGAAGTGCGATCCAAATGTAGCTTGTGCTTAACAGGAAAGGTACATTTAGACACACCTCTAAATCTACCCTTAGAACTCAAAATGAAAGACCTAATTCTTGAGTAGGGTTATCCTTTTTTAATTATCTCTGGTAGTAATCATATGTTCTGTTCTTCTTTTTAGTGGTCTAAAATTTCAGAAGAGGATAGACAAAGTGATAAGTCTGGCAGGTCCAGTCCTTCAAGTGTAAGTACCTTGCGTACAGAACAGTTTGTATCAAACTCTTGTGACAAATGCTAATTTCCCAGAAGTCCTTAAAGTGAAACTTCAAGCTAAAAGGGATGTTCCGATTTTTCTAATCCTCCTAACGTATGTACGTCTTTTTTAACTTTTGAAGTGAGCCTGAACTGGCCTAGAAGGTTTCCATAGTCTCTTCATGCACAGGTTTCTTGTGGTACTGGCTTTAAAGTGGTTGTAAAGCCTGAACATTTTTTTTTTTTTTTAAACCTTTTTTAAAGCATTCCTTGCATTAAGGTAAATGTTTAGGTTAAAGTATTGGCTCCAGTTGCTGTCAGTCAAATCATGTGAGGGAGCAGGAGGTGGGGCAAAGCCTCACTGTCAATGGAGGCACAAAGAGGAGGAGCCAGGAGCACTGGCAGATGACCCTATTTAAAAAGAAAAAAAAATGCTTTATAATTGCTTTAAATATTCAAATTGTTCCTTGTAGATCCCAATATATACACTGCTCACAAAATTAAAGGAGCACTTTGAAAACACATCAGATATCAATGGGGAAAAATATAATGTTGGAGATCTATACTGATATGGACTGGGTAATGTGTTAGGAACGTAAGGATGCCCCATCGTTTGATGGAAATGAAAATGATCAACCTACAGAGGACTGAATTCAAAGACACCACTGAAAATCAAAGTGAAAAAATGATGCAGCAGGCTAGTCCATTTTGCTGAAATTTCATTGCAGCAACTCAAAATGGTACTCAGTTGTTTGTATGTTCCCCACATGCTTGTATGCATGCCTGACAACGTCGGCATGCTCCTAATGAGATGACAGATGGTGCCCTGGGGTATTTCCTTCTAGATCTGGGCCAGGGCATCACTGAGGTCCTAGACAGTCTGAGGTGCAACCTGGCGGCGTCGGATGAACCAGAGTTATTCTATTGGATTTAGGTCAGGCAAGCATGGGGCCATTCAATGGTTTCAGTTACTTCATCCTCCAGGAACTGCCTGTGTACTCTCGCCACATGAGGCTGGGCATTGTCGTGCACCAGGAGGAACCCAGGACCCACTGCACCAGCGTAGGGTCGAACAGTGGGTCCAAGGATTTCATCGTGATACCTAATGGCAGTCGGGATGCCATTGTCTAGCCTGTGGAGGTCTGTTTGTCCCTCCAGGGATATTCCTTCCCAGACCATCACTAAACCACCACCAAAACAGTCATGCTGAACAATCTTATAGGCAGCATAACGTTCTCCATGGCTTCTCCAGACCCTTTCACATCTGTCACATGTGCTCAGGGTGAACCTGCTCTCATCTGTGAAAAACACAGGGCGCCACTGGTGGACCTTCCAATTCTGGTGTTCAGTTGCAAATGCCAATTGAGCTCTATTGTGCCGGGCAGTGAGCACGGGACCCACTAGAGTATGTCAGGCCCTCAGGCCACTCTCATGAAGTCTGTTTCTGATTGTTTGGTCAGAGACATTCACACCAGTGGCCTGCTGGAGGTCATTTTGTAGGACTCTATGCAAGGAGGAACAGAATGAGCACTGCCAAAGGAGCAGATACCAGTCCTGCTGATGGGTTAAAGACCTTCTACAGCCCTGTCCAGCTTTCCTAGAGTAACTGCCTGTCTCCTGGAATCTGCTCCATTCTGTTGAGACTGGGAGACACAGCAAACCTTCTGACAATGGCACGTATTGGCGTGCCATCCTGGAGGTGTTGGACTGCCTGTGCAACCTCTGTAGGGTCCAGGTATTGCCTCATGCTACCAGTAGTGACACTGACCCTAGCTAAATGCAAAACTAGTGAAAAACAATCGGAAAATATAGGTAGGGGAAAAAATGTCAGTGGCCTCCACCTGTAAAACCATTTCTGTTTTGGGGGGCCATCTCATTGTCGCCCATCTAGTGCACCTGTTGTTAATTTCATTAACACCAAAGCAGCTGAAACTGATTTCCAACCCCCTCTGCTACTTAACTGACCAGATCAATATCCCAGGAGTTTAATTGACTTGATGCTATACTCTGATTAAAAAGTGTTCCTTAAGCTTTTTTTGAGCAGTGTATTTTTTAGGCTAAGGTTTTATAATGGGTTGTGACTTCTCTACAAGTTTAGATTAAATCTTCTCCCCTTTCATACAATTGCAAAATGCTAGGATTTTGAATAAAGGAGCAGTAGTGCTTAAAGTGGTATTAAACGTAAAACACAAAGTAATCCAGCCACCACATCTAAGAATTGGTAAGCTGCAAGATATTAAAATGTTTTGTGTGGTTTTTTTTTTTTAGCCTTTTTATTTTCATCTGGTGATCCAGACAGCCTGTATTTCAAAGAACATGCTCTCAAGCAGAACCATCAGTTACAGTTGTGGGACAAACCATTTGCCATTGACAAGGGTGCTTACAATGATCAGGGTTTATGTAAAACCTTTTATCCCAAAAGGAGAAAACTATTTGAAACCATGCTCCAGCTCAGCAGTTAGAGCAATTGTAGTGCTAGTACATCCCAACACTTCATTCCCCTAGGCTGACAATGCTGCTGTCCAAATTTTTCCTCCTGTGCTTGTTTATGAAGAGTGCTGTCTGTACAATACAGGTGTGTTACTGGTTGGATCACTTGGTGAAAAAGGGAGGGGGGGGGAGGAGGAGTCTATGAAAATAAAAATAATGCATCCACCACATATTATGATTGGTAACCTGCAATATATTGGTTTTAATAGTTTTAATCTTGTGTAGAAATGCAGGCCCTGGGTACAGTCTGGACTTGGTGTTTTCACCAGTGCTGCAGGGCAATGTACCCACCGTTTCTCATAGACTTCTATTATGTCCTGTGTATTTTTGGTGTGCTTTCAAAAAGTGCACAATTTAGATGTCAAGTGGAAAGTGCAGGTAATCCCAACAAAAAACATTAGTACAGTGCACTGCAGCCTAACAGAAATGTGGCAATGTTAAAGTGGCCTAAGAATGCAAGGTACCCCACTGCAAGACATTAACATGAAGGCTAATATCATTTGTTGTTTGGGTTCCCCCCCCCATCTGGTCTAATTTCTCAAGTGTACCCCACTTACTGAGACTGTAAAGATTACCACTTTTAATTTTTCACAGGGTTCCAAAGCTGTGTCGCAAGAGAAGATAGAAGCAATGAAAGAGCAGACCGAGCCCAAGCATTCTGTGGCGGCCAGTGAACCCAAATCTTTCTCAAAAAGCTTATCCCTTGAACAGGCATATAAAAGCAGAGTTCAATAGCCTGTATTTGTGGACTTTTTATGTACAGGGTTTTTCTAAGATTATATTTTCTTAAAGGGGTAGTTATGACTAAGGGGGTGGGGAAATGTTTTGTTAGTCTGATCATTAACTGTTCCGTGTTTTGGCAACAGTCCTTTTTTTAATATGGGTCTTATTTTTCAGATTTGGCCTAATTCGTGAAGGACACAAGATTTCAAGATGCGATCTTTACTTGTAAATAAGTGTGTGTGTGTGTGTATATATATATATATATATATATATATATCAAATTATATTTTTGTGCATGAAGAAATACTGAGGCATGTGTTTTTTTTTTTTTTTTTTTCTCTGTGGTGTTAATTTAGAGCATTACTGGTATACAGCAATTTTTTTTTTTCCTTTTTCTCAAATGAAAACCATTATTACTTTGCTATTTATTCATGGTAAAGTGCATCAAGCACCACTTCAGCAGTAAATGGTTGTAAAATGTTTATTCCATTGTCTTATGTTCTATGTTAACAATGTTTAATAAAGTGATTGAATAAGTCTTGTCTAATGTATTTATTCAAAGTGTCTGCTAGTATAAATACAATATTAACCACTTGAGCTCCAGAGGATTTACCCCCCTTAATGACCAGGCTTCTTTTTGCTACTCGGCGCTGCACTAATTGAACTGATAATTGCGCAGTCATGCAATGCTGCACCCAATCGAAATTTACGTCCTTTTTTTCACACAAATAGAGCTTTCTTTCGGTGGTATTTGATCACCTGTGCGCTTTTTATTTTTCACGCTATAAACAAAAAAAGGCCAAAAATTTTGAAGAAAAACAATATTTTTTACTTTCAGCTATAAAAAATATTTAGTAAACTCAAAGTTGGTTATAAATTTAGGCCAAAATGTATTCTGCTACACGTTTTTGGTAAAAAAAATCCCAATAAGTGTATATTGATTGCTTTGTATGAAAGTTATAGCGTCTACAAACTATGGTATAAATACTGCAATTTACGCCATTTTTCTGCTATACAGCGCTGCACTAGTTTAACGGACAATTGCGCGGTCATGCAATACGGTATATAAATGTAATTTACATCCTTTTTTCCCCCACAAATTGAGCTTTCTTTCGGTGGTATTTGATCGCCTGTGCGGTTTTTATTTTTTGCGCTATAAAAAAAAAGGCTGACAATTTTGAGGAAAAAGAAAACAATATTTTGGACTTTTTGCTATAAAACATGTCCAGTAAAAAAAAAATGCAAAAATCAAATTTAGTCATAAATTTCTGCCAAAATGCATTCTGCGACATGTCTTTGCTAAAAAAAAACCCAAAACGTGTAAATTAATTGGTTTACGTGAAAGTTATAGCGTTTACAAATGGCGGGAAAGATACTGGGATTTTAAATTTTTATTTATACTAATAATGGCGCCGATCAGCGACATATAGCGGCAATCAGGACATATGACGGCGACCAGCGACTTATGGCGGGACTGCGGGACTGAGGCGGACATTTTGACACTGGGGGGGAGCTGACTTGGGGTCACTGACATCCCCAGTGACACCAATACAGTGATCAGTGAAAAAAACCCACTGAAACTGTACTAATGTCACTGGGGAGGAAGGGGTTAACATTTTTAGTGTTCACTGTGTGAGGGGAGTGTTTTACTAAGGGGCGGGGGTGTGTACTGAACGGGGGGGAGGGAGGGGGGAGCTGATCCAGGGAGAGAAACTGTATTCTCCCTCTGCAGCTTGGCGGCGAACTGTCACAGAGCAGGCTGTGTGTAAACAATGCAGCCCTGCTCTGTTTCAGTGTTCACCGCTCATCACGGGAAAACGTCCGGTAAAAACCGGCCGTGACCCGGCGGCGGGGACCCGCTGCTGACACCCGCGGGACAGGTAGGGCGGGCGCGTGCCTCGCGCGCGCCCCCTGCCTGTTTTGTAGGCACACGTTTTAAAACGTGCTTTTGCCTACGAGCGCCGCCCTGCCACCGTTTATATGCGGTGGCTGGGCGGCATGTGGTTAAAAAAAAAAAGTATACATTGCCAAAAGCATTGGACACCCCTCCAAATCATTGGATTCAGGTGTTCAATCACCTTCATGGCCACAGGTGTATAAAATCAAGCACCTCAGTAAATTCAAGTGTAGTACTGTGATTGGATGCCACGTGTGCAATATATACAGTATCTGTGAAATTTCCTTGCTACTAAATATTCCATGTTCAACATTTAGTGGTAATATAACAAAGTGGAAATAAATGGGAACAACAGCAGCTCAGCCACGAAGTGGTAGGCCACGTAAAATAACAGAGCGGGGGTAGTGCATGCTGGAGTGCGCAGAAGTCACCAGCTGTCTGCAGATTCAATAGCTAAAGACTTCCAAACTTCGTGTGGCCTTCAGATTACTACAACAGTGTGTAGAGAGCTTCATGGAATGGGTTTCCATGGCCGAACAGCTGCATCCAAGCCTTACATCACCACGTGCAATGCAAAGCATGCACTGGATGCAGTGGTGAAAAGCACGCCGCAACTGGACTCTGAGTCACTGTGAAGCCCGCCCCTGTGTCGTCTCTAATTTTCCACATATTGTCATGTTACAACCAAAAACAAAATATATTTTTTTGGCATTTTATATGATAGACCAACACAAAGTGGCACATAATTGTGAAGTGGAAGGAAAATGATAAATGGTTTTCAAATTTTGTTTACAAACAAGTATCTGAAAAGTGTGGTGTGTATTTGTTTTCAGGCCCACCTGAGTCAGCAGAACCACCTTTTGCTGCAATTACAGCTGCAAGTCTTTTTGGGGATGTCTCTACCAGCTTTGTACATCTAGCGAGTTAAATTTTTGCCCATTCTTCTTTGCAAAATAGCTCATGCTCTGTCACATTGGATGGAGAGCATCTGTGAACACAGTGATCTTTAAATTTATAGTCCCTTAACATGTAATAGGAACACAGCAGCTTCTCTGGGATAGTGGGATAGGGTACTGATCTACTGTGTCACTGCTTAGAAGAGTGGAGGGAGCGGAAAGAGCTGAGCAGCAAAGTCGCTGCTGAGAGGAAGGTAGAAGGTTTAGCGAATTCATTGTTGCAAGGTTTGTTTTGCTTTGTGTCTTTTTTAAAGTTCTTTGGAGGAAATCAGGCACTAGTATCATCCCCAGGTGACTTTTCATCCGTTGCAAACCCTTCTTATTATGGAATCCTCCTGTCGGCTTAAGCTGCTGGTCTTTTTTTTTTTTTTACAAAGTTTAGGTAGACAATCCCATATGGCTGTATCCTTTCTCATGAATTCCTTTTACATTCATTTTCTATGGGTGAACCATTTCATAGTTCAACCTACTAGATGGCACTAATGTGTCATACATGCCATAGGTCATATATCAAAAGGTCAAGCTATTGTTAACCTTGGTTACCTTAATGCATCTTCTGACCAGAATTCTTGTAATGCAATGGAAGCATCTAACTGCCAAATTATATTTGTTCAAGATACAATAGTTCTATTTTTCCAGCAGAACAGCTTGTGCTGCAAGACTGTGGCATTACACCCATGATTTGCTGATCATGGATGCAATAATTTACAGGCCCCTAACAAAAAAAGGTGAGCTATATGGTGGGGTATCTCAATGATTTTGAACAAAAATGTGGGACGTGTACCGCAGCAAAAAAGCCCTGTGTTTTTGGGTGCCATTGAAATGGCATTTTCAAATTGTCACAGCGCGCTTTCAAATTGTGGGCAGAATTGTGGCGATTCCGCCCATGATTTAAAACGCCCTAGTGTGAATGGAGCCTAAAACTTAAGTCTTTATTTTTCTTTAACAAAAACAAAACAGAGGTTCAGGCAGCAAAACTAAACTGACTTAACTTCAGAAAAGCATAATACAAACGTCTGCAAAAGTGTTTTCAGCACAAACAAAAATAAGTCATGTATTTACCCCAAGATTAGCAGCATCCAGCTTTAAATGTTTGGCAGCTTCCAGTGCAAGTGCAGCAATCAGGCAGGTCTCTGCTCTCAACTTCTACTACTCCATCACACCCAGCACTAGGGGCTTTCTGTTTTTTTGTGCTGTTATTGGAGGCTGCCTAACTCTGTGGGGACTGGATCACTGTAGTCATGGGTTTAGGTTCTTTTTCCACTCAAATATTACTCTGAATCTCCACAATTCCAGGTCCCAAATAAGCAATTGTTAATGCAGAGGACTGAAAGTCATACCTCTCCTTATGCTTGACTATCCCAGAATTCCTCACCCAGCATGGTTGAAACCCCTGAATACACAAAACATTTCCCTTAAAAGGACAACAACCCAAATATCAGTGCCTCATAGCACACATCCAGGACCCATTGTTGGCATCCTCTCTATATCCCCCCCTTCAGGTGTTGGAGGTAGAATTCTATACCATACAATGTACAGTATTTGAGAGAAGGCATAGGCATTTTGATGCTGTCTCCTGGGTCTATGCCCTACTACAAAGTTGAACTGCTGGACAGAAAGTTGGTCATCTTGCAGGGACCATAGGTACTGGTCCATCATGGCTCATTCCATCATTTGGGAGATGGTCACATTTTCTAGTTGCAGCAATTTTTTTGACCAGCTGCACCAGTTCATGCATCTGGGACCTTGGTAGCCAGTCAGGTTGGTCTTGTACTGCCGTAGTCACCCCGGTGCAGGCCAGGATCTCTGCCTTCAGTTGCTCATAATCCTTGATGTGCTCTGTTGGCAGATCAAAGTAGGCCTTTTGTGGATCACTGGTAAGAAAATGGGCAATGATGCCAGCCCATTGGTCACGGGGCCACCCCTCTCTCTGCTATCCTCTCAAGAGTGGCTAGAAAGGCCTCCTCATCATGGGTCATCATCTGGGTGTCAGTTTCTGCAAGTAATTGCTGGCCCTCACAGCTTCCTGTTTACTAGGGGCATCAGTTGCTTGCTCACATCACTGAACAAGATGCTCTACTGCCTCCTTCAGGGCAGTCACTTGAGCTTGTGTGCTTTCCTGCTGGGCTGTAAACTGCATGGCCAGCAAGTGAATGTTTTCCTGTTGTGCAGCTACAGCCTGTGCCGGGGCTTGCTACTGTTGAGCCATTGTCTCCTCTTGGCGACAGTTCACTTCTATGGAGGTTTACTGATGAGTATCCATGGCTTGCACAATTGCCTTGATAGCTTCCTCCATGTCTTTTCCTGCTGCTTGTAGTGCCTGAGCTGACTTCACCCAAGTCATAAAAGACGCAATTTGATACCTGCACTAAGGCACAAAATACAAGATTATAAACACAAGCAGCTAGCACAGGAATTTTGTAGAAGGCAAATTATATAACATCAAAAAGTAGGGAGTGTAGCTCTTAAAGTTCACAGGTGACAAAATTATAAACATGCAACTACGCTAAGGTAGGTGTGGAACAGGCCAAACACATAAGAGTTAATTAAATGAGTCTATTCACACTCCTCATATAGTGACCCATGGGTGCTAGTGCTTGGACAATGAGACACAGTGTATGGAAGTCCTCCACCATCAAACCAGTCGCACAGCCTCTCAGTCTCTTAGCCTCGCTTGCACCACTCTCTCAAGCTTCAAGGTCAATTCAACCAGATAAGCAGTAACTCTCCCAAAAAGGTATAAATCACAGATAGAACAGAGCCATCACATAGTGTAGTCAAACTGAAAACAACCATTTATTCAAAGTATTGCACTCACATTCATCCATAAAAAAACAGCATATCAAAGTAATATTTCAAACCAACAAGAGCGCCGCAGTACGTTGCGGGGTGTGATGACATCACACGCCATGACTCCATCCTGCGCATTTCATCATCAAACGGCGTAATCGGACGTGGCCAGCAAATAACATCACGCTATTTACAAGTAAAGCAGGAGAATCCCTCCCACTCAGCCCTGAAAACGCTCTTGCACTGGTACTTGGTTCCTACTTGAGTGGCAAAAATTTACCCATCCTCATCGCCCACTTCTTTTTGGCGGTGCGGCCAATTGGGTTCTATGCAACACATCTGGTGGCAATGCCCTGTAGTAACAAGATTAAAAAAAAAAGATGTTAAATTTTATTTATTCAGTGACGGGAGTAAATATCTACAGATCTCCAGAGTCGGCCCTATTTCAGAAACTCCCTGACGAGGTTCCTAAAAAGTCAGTGAATTAATTATATACATGTTTCCGGCGGTAAGAATTACTATAGCTAAATATTGGAAACGGTCAGTGGTTCTGTTTGACTATGTAAAGATTAAGCTGAACTGGATTATGGTCAATGACAGACTCACCTGTATTCACCTGTATTCTTCATAATAACTCTAAGAAGTTTGACAGAACATGGGATCCGTGGATTTGTTATATTTATTTATGTTTATTTATGTTTTCTGGCACGGAAACAGTGGTCCTTCCCCTACCCTTTCCCCTCTGTCCCCTGCCCCCTTTCCCCTCCCTGTTTTCTCTCCATTGTACAACTGTTATTGCACTTTTCTATGCTGTTGTCACTACAGTATATCTGCTGTATGGAATAGTTATGTTCCTGGTCCCTTGTGGATTAGGTTTGCGTTATGTAGCTTTTGTTCATGCTTTTACTCTCCTCTCGTATTGAAGTATTCTTCTGTGTATTATGATGGATTGCCTACCTAGAATTGGTTTACTTTATATTGTCTAATTGGATGTTAGACTTCAGTCTCCTGCCTTAATGTTCACTTGTGATATGACCTCTGTCAGATTGATATTTGCATCATTTGTCATTCGTTTCAATAAAAATATTGAAATATAAAAATAACCCAAATCAGTGTACATTGTTTATTCTGTGTGAACTTTATAGAGCCTACAAACTATGGTGTATGTACACTGCTCAAAAAAAATTAAAGAAACACTTTGAAAGCACATCAGATCTCAATGGGGAAATATATCATGCTGGATATATACAGTTGCAAGAAAAAGTATGTGAACCCCTTTGGATTACGTGGAGTTTTGCATGAATTGGGCATACAATGTGCTCTGAACGTCACCTAAGTCACAACAATAGAAGAACACAGTCTGCTGAACATAATACTACATAAACATTAGATGTTGCCATGGTTTAATTGCACATAACATGTAAACATTCACAGTGCAGGGAGGAAAAAGTATGTTAACCTTTGGACTTAATAACTGGTTGACCCTCCTTTGGCAGCAATAACCTCAACCAAACGTTTCCTGTAGTTGCAGATCAGACCTGCACAACGATCTGGAGTAATTTTGGACCACTCCTCTTCACAAAACTGTTTCAGTGTAGCAATATTCTTGGGATGTCTGGTGTGAATCGCTCTCTTAAGGTCATGCCACAGCATTTCAATCGGGTTGAGGTCAGGACTCTGACTGGGCCACTCCAGAAGGCGTATTCTGTGCTGTTGCAGCCATTGTTTTGTTGAATTACTTCTATGCTTTGGGTCATTTTCCTGTTGAATCACCCATCCTCTGCGGAGCTTCAGTTGGCGGACAGATGGTCGTACATTTTCCTGAAAAATGTCTTGATGAACTCTGGAATTCATTTTCCCATGAATTACAGCAATCCATCCAGGCCCTGAGGCAGCAAAGCAGCCCCAAACCATGATGCTCCCTCCGCCATGTTTTACAGTGGGGATGAGGTTTTGATGTTTGTGTGCTGTGCCTTTTTTTCTCCACACATAGTGTTGTGTGTTCTTCCCAAACAACTCAATCTTGGTTTCATCTGTCCACAGTATATTTTGCCAGTAGTGCTGTGGAACATCCAGGTGCTCTTTTGCAAACTTCAAACTTGCTGCAATATTCTTTTTGGACAGCAATGGCTTCCTCCGTGGTGTCCTCCCATGTACTCCATTCTTGTTTAATGTTTTCCTTATAGTAGATGTGTCAACAAAAATGTTAGCATGTGCCAGAGATTTCTGTAGTTCTTTAGCTGACACTCTGGGATTCTTCTTTACCTCATGCAGCATTCTGCGCTGTGCTCTTGCAGTCATTTTTACAGGACAACCACGCCTAGGGAGAGTAGCAACAGTGCTAAACTTTCTCCATTTGTAGACAGTCTGTCTTACCGTGGACACATGAACATCAAGGCTTTTGGAGATACTTTTGTAACCCTTTCCAGCTTCATGCAAGTCAACAATTCTTGATCGTAGGTCTTCTGAGAGCTCTTTTCTGTGAGGCATGGTTCACATCAGACAGTGCTTCTTGAAACCAGTAAACCCAAAACAGGTGTGTGTTTTTTAAGGGCAGGACAGCTGTCAGCAACACATCCAATATCATCACACTGATTGGAGTCAAGGTTGGCTCACTCCTGGCTCCAATTAGCTCTGGGAGAAGTCATTAAGCTAGGGCCTCACATACTTTTTCCTCCCTGCACTGTGAATGTTTACATGTTATGTGCAATTAAACCATGGCAACATCTAATGTTTGTGTATTATTATGTTCAGCAGACTGTGTTCGTCTATTGTTGTGACTTAGATGACGTTCAGAGCACATTTTATGCCCAATTCATGCAAAACTCCACGTAATCCCCAGGGGTTCACATACTTTTTCTTGCAACTGTATACGGATATGGACTGGGTAATGTGTTAGGAATGTAAGGATGCCCCATCGTTTGATGGAAATTAAAATTATTAACTTACAGAGGACTGAATTCAAAGACTCCCCAAAAATCAAAGGGAAAAAATGATGCAGCAGGCACTCAGTAGTTTGTATGGCCCCATGTGCTTGTATGCATGCCTGAGAATGTTGGGACATGCTCCTATTGAAGCGGTGGATAGTGTCCTGGGGTAATTCTTCCCAGATTTGGACAAAAGAATCACTGAGCTCCTGGACAGTCTGAGGTGCAACCTAGCGGCTTCAGATGGACCGAAACATGATATCCCAGAGGTGTTCTATTGGATTTAGGTCAGGCGATTGTGGGGGCCATTCAATGGTATCAATTCCTTTTATCCTGCACGAACTGCCTGCATGCTCTCGCCACATGTGGCCTGGCATTGTTGTGCATCAGGAGGAACCCAGGACCCACTTCACCAGCGTAGGGTCTGACAATGGGTCTAAGGATTTCATCCCAATACCTAATGGCAATCAGGGTGCCATTGTCTAGCCTGCCTGTAGAGGTCTGTGCATCTCTCCATGGATATGCCTCCACAGACCAACACTGACCCACCATCAAAAAGGTCATGCTGAACGATGTTACTGGCAGCATAACATTCTCCACAGCTTCTCCAGACCCTTTCACATCTGTCACATGTGCTCAGAGTGAACCTGCTCTCATCTGTGAAAATCATGGGGTGCCAGTGGCGGACCTGCCACTGCTTCTAGTGATCACAGGGCCAACTAGAAGCCTCATGAAGTCCATCTCTGATTGTTTGATTAGAGACATTCACACCAGTAGCCTGCTTGATGTCATTTTGTAGGGCTTTGGCAGTGCTCATCCTGTTCCTCCTTGCACAAAGGAGCAGACACCGATCCTGCTGATGGGTTAAGGACCTTCTATGGCCATGTCCAGCTCGCCTAGAGTAACTGCCTGTCTCCTGAAATCTCCTCCATACCCTTGAGACTGTGCTGGGAGACACAGCAAACCTTCTGGCAATAGCACGTATTGATGTGCCATCCTGGAGGAGTTAAACTGTCTGTGCAACCTCTGTAGGGTGAAGGTATCGCCTCATGATACCAGTAGTGACACTGACCCTAGGCATATGCAAAACTAGTGAAAAACAGTCAGAAAAGATGAGTAGGGGAAAAAATGTCAGTGGCCTCCATTTGTAAAACCATTCCTGTGTTGGGGGTCAACCCATGGTTTCCCATCTAGTGGACCTATTGTTAATTTCATTAACACCAAAGCAGCTGAGACTGATTAACAACTCCCTCTGCTACTTAACTGACCAGATCAATATCCCAGGAGTTTAATTGACTTGATGCTATACTCTGATTAAAAAGTGTTCCTTTAATTTTTTTGAGCAGTGTATCTTTAAAAATTGATCAGTCCTGATGTACTGACCACCTACCTCAATTATTGAGACCTTAAAATACCAGGACAGTATAAATACCCCCCAATTATACCTTTTTGGAAAGTAGACAGAGGTATATTGACTTTTTTGAAGTTGTAATTTTTTGGCACAAAGTGGAAAATGAAGAAATGGAATAAATGTTTTTTCACAATTTTTTTTACATACTGTTACTAGAGAAGTACAGCTTATTATATGACTGGAGTGGTCAGTCAGGGACACTGACTAGTGACAGTATGTAAAGAAAAATATTTAATTTTTTTACATTTTTTCTTTTTAAATATTTTTTTCTTTTTTCCCAATTTTTTTTACATGCTGTGACCAGCGCTGTGCTACTATACTGACACTGCACTACTCTGGGGACATGATCAGGATTTTTTTTACACTATGATTGCTTATAGCGGTGATGATTACTGTTACAAGTAATAATTTTTTTGAATGGCATGCATACATTCATTGCCATTCATTCATTGTGTACTATTGTGCTAACTGTGATTGGCTACAGCTATCACATGGTACAGAGACATTGTACATGTGACCACTGTGAGCAATCACAGAGATCATCACAATAGTGTACAATGATTGGCTATGAATGAAAGCCATCCATTGTGTACAATTGTCATGTGATCGCTGTGATTGGTCATAGCAATCACATGGTACAGGGGCTCGGCCTGGTACAATGATCTGTTTACCCCTGTGTACGATAGACACAGAAGGTGACAGATCATGCTGCAGAGTGACATCTAGGGCTCATGCGAGGTGTGTGACTGGGAGGACGTCATAAAGCTCAAGTAGCAGCTTCAGTTATTTCTATGGCAAAGATCCACATGGTTAACAGATAACAGGTTAAATTAACTCTTTATCCAGCTCACATTATTTCCCTATCCTTTATGGGCACAAACCCTTCACTCTACATACTTCTATATACATACTGCAGTTTACATCAGTCTACCTGGTGCACTTTGTTGTATTTTCTTTGCTCTATACTTCTCTCTGCACGCTGTGCTGTGCATTCTATGCTGAACACAACTCCATTTGCAGGTATGCTGTCAATTCCATGCTCCTCCCTGTGCACAGTGTGTTTTATACTTCTCATTGCACCATTGTGTACATTGTGCTGTAGGTTGTATACTGCACATGAATCCACTTTGTATACCATGTTTTATAGTTAACACCACTTCCTTGTGCCCACTTTACTATGTGTTGTATAGTGCATATCAATCCTCTCTGGATACTGTGTTGTACATTCTCTACCCCTTACTGCTCCACATGGTACACTGTGAATTACATACTTTACTGTGTCCTTGGCAAAATGTAGGCAGATGCCACTGTTGACAGCAAAATGTCAACAGTGCATGTTTGCACAAACACTATTTAGGTGGATTGATCTATCTGACATTGTCTCCATTGTTCTGGCAAAGTGTAGCTCCCGTGCATGTCTCAACTGACTGCCACTACTCCACTGCGCTTCTCCACTGGTAGCCACTGCATCTGCACACTGCATTGATCATCACTGTGTTGACCCACTTCTTCAATGACAGTCAGTGCACCTGCATACTGAATGATACTATTCCCATGCACATATTCACTGAAAGTTGCAGTGTTAGTGCCTTTATCCTCTGATTACTACTGCACCCAAGAATGTTTCATTGAGAGCCACTACACCCCTTCATTTCTCCATTGACTGCCACGGCACCCATGTACCTCTCTGATAACCATCGCTGTACCCATGCCCTTCTCCACTGACCGACATATCACCCTTGCACTTCTCTACTAACAATCATTGCAACCATGCATTTCTCCACTAATCATATTTGCATCTGTATACTTCTGTGCCCACCACTGCACCATTGCAATCCTCCACAGAATGCCATTGCACTGATCCACTTTTCTATTGACTGATGCTGCACACTTGTTGCACTTCTGCTCCGATTGCCATTAAATGGACACACTTCTCCTCTGACCATCTCAGTGTTGACCACTACTAAACCAATGCACTTTTTCACTGACTGCCACTGTACTGTCAAACTGTCTCAATGCTAATTGCTACTGAAATAAAATTTTTTTTTTACTGATGGCCACAGTAACTATGCATGATTCTGATAACGGTGCACTCCACCACTGCAAGGACATGCTTCACTGACTGCCATTGTACCGGTGCATTTCTCTGCTGAACTGCTGTCATTGTAATGACACACCATGTGCTAAAAAAATCTTGCATTACCTTGGAGTGCTGAACTCTGTATTGTACATCTTTCTACTAGGAATATTTCAGAATCTAGTATGTAATCTCATTCAAAGAACTTGTACACTTTTGATAGTTTAAGTTTAAAGTTTGCGTGAGGAAGAAAAATATCCAAAGCTTTGCTCTCTGATAGAATATCTAATTTATTCCCAAAATATTAAATGGTTCCGATGTCTGTATATGCTTCAACAGAGAGATTAAGGAAAATGAATAACAGCAGGACTTTACAATCATTATCTGGTAGACAGGCCATTGTCTTCAAACCTTCTAAGTGTCCCTTGTTATAATAGATTTTTTCATTTTTAAAAAGCATTTGTAAAATAATTGTCTGATTTTGATATTTATAAAAAAAATTCCTTTGTGACACAGTTTTTTTATTTCAGATTTTTACCAATTTCTGCATTAACAATGTGTTTGAGAATTTTTTAGTTCACTATGCCATTAAATTGGTTTTTAAACACTGCCTAAAGTCAACCAAAATTCCTTTGGTGGCCACATAGTAGAGGGGGGTTTGTTCTATTTTTTTGTCTACTTTGTCCACTTTTTGTTGCAAAATTGACAAAGTATTGGCTTTCTTTGTATAAAACTATAGGTTATTTACATGTATAGTTTATCCTATGGTAACAATTCTCTGGATGCTGCTATTTGTCAATTACTAATAGTAGTTTAATCTCCACTACATTCAATGTATTGAAAACAATAGTCTGTGCAACAATTCTGTTTGGACCTATTTTGAAGCATTGCTGTCAGAACATAGTTGTCAAGGAAGACATTTTTACCCTCAGTGCAGGAAAACTACTATGGGGTCAAATGTTGCCACGTTGTATGCAGACACATTGATGAGCACATGATGTAAAAGAGGCAATAAACAAGAATCCCCCCCTTTTTAAAACAAAGCCTATTTGCTACTCCCCAACTGCTGCAAGTATTTAACTGCTCCAGTGGGCTGAATACCTGTTTCCTCCCACAGTACGTTGTATTCCAGCTCATTTGACATGTTGTGATGTACTAGTTGGCAGGCGAAACAACACTGCATGGTTAAAGAGCAGGAACAATAACTGGACACTAAGAAATATAATTGCAGGACAGACTTTAGAAGTCAACTGAAGGAAGTTACTATGCTTTTGGACCCTAGGTGCAATCAATTTTATCCATGTCTTTCCTCTAACAAATTTTACAACAAGGTGAAAGAAGGCACCTTTTGTCACTCATGTATATCTAAGGCTTTTAAAGTAACAATGAATCACTTCATCACATATAAAAACACTTTTAGTATGCCCCTGTGGCTGTTTTATGTAGGTTAAACTTCTTAAAATGTAATAGAAACGTTTACACAGCATAAGAACTTGATCAAAATTAAACAGGAGGTGACCTGTGGGTTCTAGTTATTTAGAAGTGGATCACGCCAATTGACAATATATGCATTATGCAAAATATGGTTTTCTGGATACATACCATGGCAACATTATACCCATTTTGGTTAAATTATAATGGCCTTTATTTTTAAATAGAACTGTATGTCTTTGATGCATGAGGACAGGGGCGGACTGATAAATCATGGGCCCCCCGGGCAATAGGGGATCATGGGGCCCCTGTGTCCTTGCCCAAACTCACAAAAGCCTACGAAAAAGGTACCAGGGGCATCTCATGGGGCCCCCTACTGACCCCGGACCCTCGGTCAGTGCCCGAGTTTCCAAATGGTCAGTCCACCCCTGCATGAGGATATATAGTTATGTGATTGAGGCCTCATGCACACTGGCAGTTTTGCAAACTCTCCTAAAGACCTTTCCTCCAAGCAGCAGCATTTTGGCAGAAAAAAATCCTGACACTTGTAAACGTGTGTAATGCTTTTAGGCACGTTTAGGTGCATTTACAGGCGCCAATCGCTCAGGCGTTAATTCATTTTATGATATTTTAGCCTGGCCAATGTAACCAATTAACGTTCAAGTGCTAAAGGCGCCTAGCATTAACACGTGTTTAGATGAGGAAGAGGAGGAAGAGGAGTACACACATATTTTTGTTGCACTTGAATTGAACACTTGAAAAATTAATGGTGAGAACCTTTGGAGAATTGAAGAGTCTATAGTACAAATATCCTACGTGACTGTGAAAAAGGACCAGTTAGTGTATGAAGGATTTGGACGCTGGGTTTTTGTTTATAATCGTAGCTTCCCAGGGGGAAAGTAATATCCTGGCAACCAGAAATTTTACTTATTTTGTATAATTTTGTGCATTCTATAGATATTTGGGGTGACAGTGATCATAGGTTTACTCTGGGTGTGGATTTTATTACACACTGTTTAGATGCGTTTACAAGCACCCAGCATTTTTTCTGCCAAAACTCTGCTGCTCATGGACGCACTGGCAGTGAATTTTTTTTTTCTTGCCTCTAAAAGCACCTAAAACTAAACGCTGCTAAAATGTCTATGTGTGCATTTACACATAGGCAACATGCAGGGGAGTTTAGAGGCAGGAAAAAAAAACGCCGGACACCTGTGTGCATACGGCCTGAATGTTATGCATGTTGTCATTTTGTTTTCATTTTCTTGTAAGTAAAAATACTTAACAATATTGTTAAAAGCAACTCCTAGCCAGGTGGTTGTTTGTAACAGTTTGCACTGCAATTACTGCCATTGCTGAAGTGCATTTTCTAGTCTGTCCACAAGATGCCACTATGACAACATAAAAAAGAAATTTCTGCATGTCAAGATTTTAAACTTGCTCTAAGAAAGTCACCCACGGGTGATGCATTAATAAATAAACAATAGCTACCTATAGTTATATGTCATCTAAAGTCACCCAGTATATAATAGAAAAAAAATTATCATTATAGCATAAACTAGTGGTAGATATGTGAGTGGGGAGTGAAGCATGTGATTACCCTCTAGGACAGTAATCTCCAAACTGCGGCCCCTTCCTTGCTTTTATCTTGGACATTATTCCCCCCACTGTCAGCAATAGTGGGGCATAGTTCTTGCCACTGACACCAACAATAGGGCACTATTCCTCTCATTGACACTGATGGGTTGCAATTTGTCCATCTAATACCAAAGATGGGGCACTATTCCTCTTACTGACATCAATGATGGGGCACTATTCTTCCCAGTGACACCGTTGGGTCACTATTCGTCCTATACCAAAGATGGGGAACTATTTCTCCCACTGACACTAACAATGGGGCACTCTTCCTCTCATTGACACTGATGGGTCACAATTCGTCCCTCTAATACCAAAGATGGGGCGCTATTCCTCTCACTGACACCAATGATGGGGCACTATTCCTCTCACTGACACCATTGGGTCACTATTAGTCCCTCTTATACCAACGATTGAGAACTATTCCTCCCACTGACACCACTGATGGGGCACTATTTCTCTCACTGACACCATTGGGTCACTATTCGTCCCTCTTATACCAAAGATGGGGAACTATTCCTCCCACTGACACCAACGATGGGGCACTATTTCTCTCACTGACACCGTTGGGTCACTATTCGTCCCTCCTATACCAAAGATGGGGAACTATTCCTCTCACTGGTACCAATGATGGGGCACTATTCCTCTCACTGACACCGTTGGGTCACTATTCATCTCTCTTATACCAAAGACGCGGAACTATTCCTCCCACTGACACCAACGATGGGGCACTATTTCTCTCACTGACACCGTTGGGTCACTATTCATCCCTCCTATACCAAATATGGGGAACTATTTCTCCCACTGACACCAACAGTGGGGTACTATTCCAGTTTAGACAGTTCGGAGACCCCTGCTCTTGGAGACCAAAGATGGCTTTAATTTTTATGGGGTATTTGAAAGTGGGAACATTGCTTGCTTTTATTAGATCTTTTATGGTAATTTATCGTTAGCCTTTCTGTTCCTTTTGCTTATTGCAAGCTTGTCAGCCAGGCGTTACTGACTAGAAACAATACATTGTCTATGCTGCAGAGATTTTTTTCTAGCAGTTGTTGGTCAGGGAGTAGTTGTATTGAAATATACACAGCCACTCAATGGAGAATAGAATCTACAAATCTGTATGTATTCAATTATTGAAAACATGGTTTAGCTGTTGTTTGCTGGGAAGATGCCCTTGCAGTTCTTGGAAAGCGTGTTACATCTCTCTTTCCTCCTTCTGGATTGCTTAGCTTACCTGTGTCAGGGTGCAATCCTCTGCCACCCACTGAACTCTAACTCTTCTGCACTATATTAGGTAGCACAATGGACATAAACAGTGCTGAAAAGGAAAGGTCCAACTGCAATGGGGACATCTCAATGTACATTGTTAGTGAGAAATTTGCCTCTTTAGGCAACTTTACCCTTGGCCCACACTAGTGCGGTTTTGCAGGCCATTGTACCGTAGCCCATTATTTTGAATTGGCTGGCATTCCTTACAAGGAAAGGGTCCTTGCACCTTTCCAGAAGTCGCAGCCTGAAGTGCGAACTGCACTACAGTGTTAAGTTTAATGGCACCAGCCCACAGGTCCTGCATTTTGTGTGTGGGTGGTTGCTGCTGAAGGATGAAGTGCGGGTCCTGCAGTGTCTTCCACCCACACTAGTGTGAACCGAGCCATAGAGATCATGTATATTCTGATAGAGAGTAAGACTAACACTAGTGCGGGTGGAAGTCGCTGCGAGACCTGCACTTCGTCCCGCAGCTGCACCCAAAAAGTGGGACCCTCGGGCAGATGCCAATAAATATAATGGCATGCTGCCTGCACTGTAAATTGTACCCACACTATTATTATTATTATACAGGATTTATATAGCGCCAACAGTTTTCTCAGCACTTTAAAATATAATGGTAGACAATACAGCAACAATACAGTTCAATACAAGAGGGTTAGGAGTGCCCTGCTCCTTGGAGCTTACAATTTAGGAGGGAGGGGCTAGTGGTTCAAAAGGTAGTAACTGTTGGGGATGGACTGGTAGGAGGAATAGAAGATTCCATTATTAGCTGAGGGCAGGATAGGCTTCCCTGAAGAGATAGGTTTTCAGAGATTGCCTAAAAGTGAGCAGAGTAGGCGATAGTCTGACAAATTGGGGTAGAGAGTTCCAGAGGATGGGGAAGCTCTGGAGAAGTCCTGGAGACGAGCATGGGAGGAGGAGACAAGGGAGCTAGAGAGCAGGAGGTTGTGCGAGGAGGGGAGAGTACGGTTTGGGTGATATTTGGAGACAAGATTGGTGATGTAATTTGGGGCAGAGTTATAAATAGCTTTACATGTTAATGTTTTGAATTTTATCCATTGGGCAATGGGAAGCCAGTGGAGGGATTGGCAGATAGGGGTGGCAGATACAGAACGGTTAGTAAGGTAGATGAGTCTGGCAGCAGCATTCATGATAGACTGAAGAGGGGATAGCCTGTGATGAGGTAGGCCTATGAGGAGGGAGTTACAATAGTCAAGGCGAGAAATAACCAGGGAGTAAATAAGTGGCTTAGTAGTTTCAGAGGTTAAGAACAGTCGTATCTTGGAGATGTTGTGGAGGGGAAGTCTACAAGACAGTAATTGGATTTGGGGCTGAAAGGACGGAAGGGAGTCTAGGATTACACCTAACCCTCTGGCATGAGGGTAGGGACTGATGGTTTTATTATTGATCTTGATGGAGAAGTCAGGGGAGGGGGCACAGGCTGGAGGGAATAGTATGAGCTCAGTTTTGGAAAGATTTAGTTTGAGGAACTGGATGAAGTGAGGAAGTATATTTCAATACAACTACCCAGTGCTGGCTGCGATTTATTGAAAGGTCCAGAGACCTTGCTGACGCCCACAAAACCGCACTAGGGTGAACCAAGTGTCAGTAATATTTATATATTAAAGACATGTTATGTCTTTTTCACTAAAAACTAGCTAAAGTAATTGATCATTGTTTCATGAATTTTAATTAAACTCTTTCATACATCAATAATAATAATCCAAGAAAAAAGTTTGAAAGATATACAATGCAACATCCAAGGAGTACATCCTGGCAAAATATATTCAATTTATAAATGTATATGCAAAATTAAAAGAAAACTGTCCAGTTGTTATTGTAAATTATGCTAAACTGAGATGAATAATCAACTCTATGTACTGCTGGCCAGTTTTAAATTTGTCTAGGAACACATACGATTCAAACATACGCAATAAAAACAAGTGCCAAAACAATAGAAACTTGTGATTAAAACAGAACTTAATCTTTGGTTCATCATGCTAGATTTTTCTCCAACTTCAGCTAGGTGAGAGCATAGTTCCTCAATGTGTGACATCTAGGGGGAGATTTACTCAAACTAGAGCCCCCAGAATCTGGTGCAGCTATGTATGGTGGCCAATTAGCTTCTAACTTCAGCTTGTTCAATTGAGTTTTGACAATAAAACCTGGAAGCTGATTGCTTTCTATGCAGAGCTATATCAGATTTTTCACTCTCCAGTTTTAGTAAATAACCCTCCAACTGCCAAAAACAGAGGAGGAAGCATAATGATCTAGGGTTCTTGTGCTGGAACTGGTGATTTGCACAGAGTGTCATGAATCAAAAGGCTTCCTACAGCATTTTTTAATGCCATGCAATGGTCTCAGGTCTACAGCTACAGTAGTTGGTCATGATGCATTGCAAATGAGTTACTGTTGCTAAAATATATTCATGCAGGCAGGGGCGGACTGACAACTTATGGGGCCCCGAGCAATAGGGGATCATGGGGCCCCTGTGTCCTTGCCCAAACTCAAAAAAACCTATGAAAAAGGTACCAGGGGCATCTCATGGGGCCCCCTACTGACGCCGGGCCCTCGGGCAGTGCCCGAGTTTCCAAATGGTCAGTCCGCTCCTGCATGCAGGAAACATATTGCAAAGATCCTTGAAAAACGTACCTTGCTACATTTTGTACTATGTGGTTGAATGATGCCCACTAGTGAAACAATTGTTGATTATTTCATGAAACTATAGAGGAAGAAGCTAATTATGTATGAGAGTCCACAAGTGTATTAAGCTTCATTCAATGTTTTTCTTAGTAATAATATTGAATAGTTCAATATTATAATATATACTGCTCAAAAAAATTAAAGGAACACTTTTTGATCAGAGTATAGCATCAAGTCAATTAACCACCTCCCGCGCGCCATATATTAATATGATGGACACAAGGTGGTTCTCTCGTTCTGGGTGGACGCCATATGACGTACTCCCATTCTAACCACGCATGCATGGAGCGCGCAGTGCGGCGATCATCGGTGCGCTGTGTCCCTCGGACACAGCGGATCACTGACCCACGGAAAGAGCGGAAGATGCTGGCTCGGTCATGTGATCAGCTGTGTCCAATCACAGCTGATCACATGTAAGCAGGGAAATGCCGGTCATCGGCATTTCTGTCCTCTCGAGCTGTCACGCTGACAGCTCGAGAGGAGAGGAGAGACGGTAATCGGCATTCCGCGGAGGGGACATGTACACTGATCATCAGGGCTCTGATGATCAGTGTGACCTGATGATCTGTGTAGCCCCAGCAGTGCCACCTGTCAGTGTCCATCAGTGCCAGCTGTCAGTGCTCAAGAGTGCCAGTGCCCATCAGTGCCACATATCAGTGCCTACCAGTGCACATCAATGCCACATATCAGTGCCCATCTGAGCTGCCTTTCAGTGTCACCCATCAGTGCCAGTCAGTGCCACCTATCAATGCCAATCAGTGCCACCTGTCAGTGCCGCCTATCAGTGCCAGCCAGTCAGTGCCACCTAACAGTGCCAGTCAGTGCCGCCTATCAGTGCCATATATCAGTGCTGCCTTTCAGTGCCCATCAGTGATGCCTGTCAATGCCTCCTCACCAGTGCCCATCAGTGCCACCTATCAGTGTCCATCAGTGCAGCCTATCAGTGCCCATCACTGCAGCCTCATTAGCACACATCAGTGAAGGAGAAAAATCACTTATTTACCAAATTTTGTAACAAAAACTAAGAAAAAACGTTTTTTTTTTCAAAATTTTCTGTGGTTTTTGGTTTGTTTAAGAAAAAATAAAAAACCCAGAGTTGATTAAATACCACCAAAATAAAGCTGTCACAAAAAATTATAAAAATTTCATATGGGTACAGTGTTGCATGACCGAGCAATTGTCATTCAAAGTGCAACAGCGCTGAAAGCTGGAAATTGGCCTGGGCAGGAAGGGGGTATAAGTGCCCTGTAGGCTTGTGGTTAAACTCCTGGGATATTGATCTGGTCAGTTAAGTAGCAGAGGGGGGTGTTAATCAGTTTCAACTGCTTTGGTGTTAATGAAATTAACATCCCTAGCGGTCTGATTATGTCCATATTTCTGTGCTGAAATCGGTACATTTTTTTGCATGGATATATGTATTTTTTTTATTGTAGGCCTGTAATTTTTAGGAATAACTCACTGAAATCTGTCCGAACAAGAGTCTAGTAAACATCCCGGGTATGATAAAACTTGAACCACAAAAATCATAAATTATAATTTAATAAATAATCATAAAAATAATAATATAATAATAATAAATTTAATTCAATAATATAATCAAACCAAAAACACTGAAATTTGAAATATAGCGCCAAGTTCGCACATCGCTGAGCAAAGTCGCAAAATCATTTTCAGTGTCTAACGAATTTCCCCACGAATCATTATCACTCAATTCTGCAAGTGGTTCTGATTTACTATCGCTGTTCTCTAGCCAGTCTAAAACTGCTTTTGACCTAAAGGGACGCTTTTTGGATGCCATGGACTTTTCTAAGTTTCCAGGCAGAAAGAACAGTAAAAATGCAGGCAGGCACAGGACAAAGCAGTAGGGACAAAATGTATGTGAAATGGTTTGATACAGTAATGTTTTACTATATCAAATTCATTTCTAAAAAAATGACAGTTTCAAAAAAATTTTAAATTTACTGCCGTTCCGGCCCCTGTACGTCCCGACGCTCGCAGGGATCGGAACACGGAAGCCAGATGCTGGCATCGGCCGGAGGACATGGCCAGGGATGCGGCAGGGGACACATCGCGGGAGTGAAGGACAAGGTAAGCGCTGCAGGGAATCCCTGAGCAATGCTGCATGGTGAGCCCAAGTGTAGCTCGGGGTTACCGCTTTTGGTACTGAAATTTTACCCCGAGTTACACTCGGGAATACCGCCAGGCAGGTTAACAACAGGTGCACTAGATGGGCAACAATGAGATGATGCCCGAAAAAGGAATGGTTTTACAGATGGAGGCCACTGACATTTTTCTCGTCTTTTCTGACTGTTTTTCAGTAGTTTTGCATTTGGCTAGGGTCAGTGTCACTACTGGTAGCATGATGCAATACCTGGACCCTACAGAGGCTGCACAGGCAGTCCAACTGCTCCAGGATGGCACACCAATACGTGCTATTGCCAGAAAGTTTACCATGTGTCCCAGCAGAGTCTCAAGAGCATGGAGGAGATTCCAGGAGACAGGCAGTTACTCTAGGAGAGCTGAACAGGGCCATAGAAGGTCCTTAACCCATCTATAGAACCAGTATCTGCTCATTTGTGCAAGGAGTAACAGGATGAGCACTGCCAGAGTCCTACAAAATGACCTCCAGCAGGCCACTGGTGTGAATGTCTCTCACCAAACAATCAGAAACAGACTTCATGAGGGTGGCCTGAGGAGCCGACAGGCCCTGTGCTCACTGCCTGGCACCATACAGCTCAATTGGCATTTGCCATTGTACACTAGAATTTGCAGGTCCACCACTGGCACCCTGTGCTTTTCACAGATGAAAGCAGGTTCACCCTGAGCACATGTGATAGACATGAAAGGGTCTGGAGAAGCCGTGGAGAATATTATGCTGCCTGTAACATCGTTCAGCATGACCATTTTGGTGGTGGGTCAGTGATGGTCTGGGGAGGCATATCCATGGAGGGAAGCACAGACCTCTGTAGGCTAGACAATGGCACCCTGACTGCCATTAGATATCAGGATGAAATCCTTGGACCCATTATCAGACCCTATGCTGGTGCAGTTGTTCCTGGATTCCTCCTGGTGCACGACAATTCCTGGCCTCATGTGGTGAGAGTACGCAGGCAGTTACTGGAGGATGAAGGAATTGATACCATTGAATGGCCCACACGCTCGCCTGACTTAAATCCTATAGAACAATAGGATATCATGTTTTGGTCCGTCTGACGCCGCCAGGTTGCACCTTAGACTGTCCAGGAGCTCTGTGATGCCCTGGTCCAGATCTGGGAGGAAATACCCCAGGACACCATCCATCATCACATTAGGAGTCACATCTATCTGCTCAGATTGGAGGGGAGAACTGAGTGATAAGCAGTGTTTGATTGCTCAGTTCTCACCGCAGAGACGGCAGGGAACAGATGCAGCATCAGATTGATGCTGCGCCCACCTAGGTGAGTATAAATGTTTGTTTTTTTAAAGTCCACATTTCTCTTTTAAACACTTTAGATCAAAGCTCCAAAGTTTAAATCATTTTAAGCTACATCTGTCCCACTATCCCTTTCAGATATCCCTTTTTCTAGTTTAATGTATAGACTTCTAAAAATATGAATTTAATACTTAATAATTACCGTAATACTTAATAATGATAAAACATGAACCCAAACATGAACTGAATATAATTAACAAAAATTTTATGTTACACTAAATCTTTCATCCAACCTCTAAATTAGTGCAATTGTTTCTTTGGGAAACCAGTATAGAAGTAAAGTATACTTGAAAAAGTCACTTCTTTGTTTATTACTTTCTTTGTTATCCACATGACCCAAGCATGGTCCTTTTTATCATTTCAGAAATGTATGTTAGTTCCAGGACCTTTTTAAAATGTCACTGCATCCACTCTTCTAAGATGCAGTACTTGTTTTAATGGCAACAGGATTTGGGGACTACACACTGGTCTGGCAAGATTTGGTATTGGAGCAGTTGAAAGGCATGATAGCAAGCATCCAACACTGAATCTATTTATTTCCTGGACTACAGAGTGTGGTTAGATGGGAAATCTCAAAAATGTCTTTCTGCCAGCACTAGTATTTCCTGTAAGCTCTGGATACCTACGTTGGAGAAGGGCTGATTCAGCTCTGCCCTTACTACACTGTCTTATTAGATCACTGAAGTAGGATTACTCACTGATTTTACATGAACATCAAACATACAAGCATACATAATTTAATTAAGTCTTTTGTGCTTGTCCATGCAATCTAGACAGGATTGTGTCCTAATGTTACAGTAATAATTAATAATAAACTACAATATGTTATCTACAATGAGCACTTTTGTGAAATTATTGTACTTAGTATGATTTTTTAAAATTATGTTTTTTAGTGGTTCTAAAGGGTGACAGTTTTTACCTTAATGCATTATCGGCATTAAGGTAAAAAACCTTCATTATGCAGTCCCCTCCCCCTTATACTTACCTGAGCCCGATCTCAATCAAGTGATATGCACAAGAGCACAGGTTCTCTCGGCTCTCTCCCTCCTCATTGGCTCAGACACAGCAGAGGGACCCATTGGCTCTTGCTACTGTCAATCGCAACTAGTGAGGAGGGAACCAGGGGGCAGGGCCAAGCTGCGCTCTGTGTGTCTATCTGCACACAGACCTGACTCCAGAGCAAGCATGCACAGGTGCCCCCATAGCACGTGGCTTGCTTTGGGGGCATTTGGCAGGGGGGAGGAGCTAGCAGCACTGGCAGGGGACCCTAGAAGAGGAGGATTGGGGCTGCTCTGTGCAAAAAAATTGCACAGAGCAGGCACGTATGAAATGTTTTTTTTTTTTTTTAAATGTGAATGTTTTTCAATCACTTTAATATCTGACTTTGTGATAATTGTGTAAATCTAACACTGGGGGGGAAATCACTACGTTTTTATAATTTTACATACTCAGTTAAAGATCTTTGTTATAATACAAAACTAATCGCCTACAGGGGCACATTTTCAGAACAAAAAAAAATTTTCCTATAAGGGCAAAAACTCTGGGCCTGAAGAAGTCAAGCAAGTGTTCATCTCAGTTTGTATTTTTTTATACAAAACTCTGAGCATAATGTGTTACCACCCTGTACATTGTTCCCGCTACAGTACATAAATACAATTACACATAACTTAGAGCTTTATAAGCATGCCTCCTATTTAGTTAATTCACTCAGGGACCAACAAAATCATATTCCTAAAAGCATCAGATTCCTTGTAGCCCTAAATGGGGTGAAACTGCACTTTATTACGTATCTCTGCTGTTGTCTGCTCACATCAGACAGATCAAAGCTAACTGAATCTCAAATATCAGTTTTCTATGTAATACAGTCTAAACAGTTAATCTCCTAAACTGCAAAGGAAGGAACAAGCTTCAAATGGTTCCATTGATCGCTAACTTATCTGAACATTTTTTGCACCTAGTGCATGAAGGTAGTTTTTTTTGTTGCATTTTTGACTTATCTGATTATTTTCTATTATTCTTTTTTTATTTGGATTTTTGTTTTAACACTTTTGTTTTAACATTTATTATGCTGCTTTACTTTTGTTTTCTTCTGTGGGATTGCATTAATGTTCTTGGATGTGCTTTTAGAGGGCATGAGAGTTTTTCAAGCAAACCTACCTGATAACCTCCTTCTGAAAATGCTCTCTGACTGGCTGTTATGCTCCTTTCATTACATTCAGTACTACATTCACTGCTCCACAAAAGCCAGGAGCCATATTTATTAGAAAGAGATACAGGGGTTAATCTACAAAACCTAGAGAGTGTAAAATTTGGTGCAACTCTGCATAGAAACCAAACGACTTTCAGATTTTATTGCCAAAGCACAATTGAACAAGCTCTGTATGGCTGTTCTAACAAGACCAGCAATTACCACGAGAATGGTCTTAAAGGGTCTATTACTATTACTTTGTCAGAGTACCTGTACCCTTAAATCGTCTTTCTTTAACCTCTTCACACCGGCGCCTCCCAGCCCTTTAAGGAGTTTCAGACGCTGGGAGGCGGGGTTTTAGGGTCATGTGACTGCTGTGATTCGCTGTCACATGATCGGAAAAGGTCCCAATCACAAGGGGAGATCGGGACCCTTCCGTGAGACACTGACATATGTGCTGAGGGCAAATGCTCTCAGCACATATGTGTTTTCAAATGGTAGGCAAATATGTGGCCGCTCGGCATCAAGGCCCAGCCGCTGAAAGGCCGCATATTTGCATATGGTCGGCGTCAAGACGTAACCCCATCATAGGCCAATGACCAGACCCTAAGATGGAAATGTTGGCCTGCTACATTACTAGGGAGTTATTTCACACCAGGAATGAAGGAAGATAAGAAGGAATGATACATCTGTTATATGCCAGTAATTCAATGTGTTGATGAAAGAGAGTCACCTTGACAGCCATGTTGCACACATCTTAAGAAGGATATCTCAGAAATTTCAGCCTCCTTGTTTGTGTCATGATTTTGTTAAGTAGGCAGTACTTAGATAAACCTAGTCATGGTTGGCTCTAGAAGCAGCAAGCATATGATTCTGTAATGTAATCTTATGCAATTTTTATTTCATAACTCAAGCCAGAGATGGATAAAGGACTAAGAAGGGTCCTGGCAAGGTAGTAGTGGTGCCCCCTTTGAAAATGACTAAAACAGGCACAGAAGATCTGGGTTTTTTTTATACCGTGCATTAGAGCTGCATAACAGTGCAGTTCCAGCATTTAGGAAGTGTTCATCCAGACAGCAGGTGCATTTTTCCCTTGTCACAGCTACCAAGCACTGGGGCCAACAAATAGCTTTGTTCCACAGTAGGTGGACTTCTAGTTCATGTCTATTCACTCCTTGTAAAATTAAAATCGGAACTTTACTGCATCTGAAAAAACTCTATTTAATTCATTTTTAATATTCAAAGCAAACTCTCTGATCCACCCATGTCTCCATTCTGTATTTGATAATAAATCACACCAAACCCCCCCCCCCCTAGCATTTCTGGCCATGGCCATCTTGAGTAAGGGCAGATGATTCATGTAGCATTTACTCTCTGGAATCCATCAGCCTTTAGCTTAGGCATGCAGGCAGGAGGGTGTGCTTAGCTAAGAAAAGCCCCTACTCCCCTACTGCAGACATCTGGGAAGTATGACATCATTTGCCTACAGGTGGAAACCAGGAAGTAACTGAAAAAATGTAGAAAAAAGTTTTAAAAAAGTAAAAATAATATACCTTCCTATCAATTTACAAGTGTTAGCAGCATAAGGATTAAAAACAGAGTGACTGAGAGAGTGAAGATCCAATTTAACTCCATGACAAATGTAATTAACAGGCTACAATCACACCTGTTACCTAGCATGATGTTGAAGGTGCCAACACACAAGCACTGGTGAGCATTCTTGATGAATAATAAGTCCCGTAGTTTCACCAAACTTGCATTGGTCAGGGTGTGTTGGGCAATTCCCTCTATAGTTGAGTTCCATGCTATAACTGTAAAACATGGGTGTACTGGTGAAAATGTTGGAGCTTGTGTTACTATTTACTTTAATTTCATACATTATCAGAATGGTACACATTCCTTTTGAGCTTTGTATAGATTATTTTATCAAGAAGGACATTTTTAGAAATCATTGAAACTTACAAATCAATATAAAATAGACTATATTGTCATAAGTATGGGGACACCCCTCCAAACCATTGGATTCAGGTGTTCCAGTCACCTCCATGGCAACAGGTGCATAAAATCAAACACCTAGGCATACAGACTGCTGCTACAAACATTTGTGAAGAATGGGCCGCTCTCAGGAGCTCAGTGAATTCAAGTATGGTACTGTGATAGGTTGCCACATTTGCAATAAGTCCATCTGTGAAATTTTCTTGCTACTAAATATTCCACAGTCAACTGTTAGTGGTGTTATAACAAAGTGGAAGCAACTGGGAACAACAGCAACTCAGCCATGAAGTGTTAGGCCATATAAAATTACAGAGCGGGGTCAGCGCATGCTGAAGTGCACAGTGCGCAGAAGTCACCAACTGTCTGCAGAGTCAACAGCTAAAGACCTCCAAACTTCATGTGACCTTCAGATTAGCACAACAACAGTGTGTAGAGAACTTCATGGAATGGGTTTCCATGGCTGAGCATCTGCATCCAAGCCTTACGTCACCAAGTTTAATGCAAAGAATCAGATGCAGTGGTGTAAAGCTTGCCACCACTGAACTCTAGAGCAGCGGAGACGTGTTCGGCTGGAGTGACGAATCATGCTTCTCTGTCTAGCAATCTAATGTACGTGGCTGGGTTTGGTGGTTGCCAGGTACTTACCTGACTGCACTGTGCTAAGTGTAAAGTTTGGTGGAGGAGGGATTATGGTGTGTTGTTTTTTTCCAGGGGTTGGGTTTGGCCCCTTAGTTCCAGTGAAGGGAACTCTTAAGATGTCAGCATACCAAGACAAGATTATGGACAATTTCATGCTCTAATTCATCCCAAATGTGTTCTATCGGGTTGAGGTCAGGACTCTGTGCAGGCCAGTCAAGTTCCTCCACCCCAAACTCGCTCATCCATGTCTTTATGGACCTTGCTTTGTACACTGGTGCACAGTCATGTTGGAACAGGAAGGGGACCATCCACAAACTGTTTCCACAAAGTTGAGAGCATGAAATTGTCCAAAATGTCTTGGTATGCTGATGCCTTAAGAGTTCCCTTCACTGAAACTAAGGGGCCAAGCTCAACCCCTGAAAAGCAACCCCACACCATAATCCTCCCTCCACCAAACTTTACACTTGGCACAATGCAGTCAGGCAAGTACCATTCTCCTGGCAACCACCAAACCCAGACATGTCCAACGGATTGCCAGACAGAGAAGCATGTGCTTTACACCACTGCATCTGATGCTTTGCATTGTACTTGGTAATGTATGGCTCGGATGCAGCTGCTCGGCCATGGAAACCCATTCTATGAAGCTCTCTATGCACTGTTGTGCTAATCTGAAGGCCACATGAAGTATGTAGATCCTTAGCTATTGACTCTGCAGACAGTTGGCGACTTCTTCGCACTGTGTGCTTCAGCATGCGCTTGCCCTACTCTGTAATTTTACGTGGCTTACCACTTCATGGCTGAGTTGCTGTTATTCCCAGTTGCTTCCACTTTGTTATAACACCACTAACAGTTGACCATGGAATATTTAGTAGCAAGGAAATTTCACGGATGGACTTATTGCACATGTGACAATCTATCACGGTACCACGCTTGAATTCACTGAGCTCCTGAGAGTGACCTATTCTTTCACAAATGTTTGTAGAAGCAGTATGCCTAGGTGCTTGATTTTATACACCTGTAGCCATGGAGGTGATTGGAACACCTGAATCCAATGATTTGGAGGGTGTCACAATACTTTTGACAATATAGTGTATGTTGCAGCTTACCAATCTCTAGATGCGATGGCTGCATTCGTTTTCTTTTTTTCTAGGCTTTTCCCCTGTTGATCTGGCCAGTAACACACTCCCTGTATTAGAATAACTACACTGTGGATAAAGGAGCACAGGGGCACCTTTAGACAGCAGCATTGTCAATCTGGGGGAAGGGAATGTTAGACACACTAACAGATTTAAATACACTAACCTATAGAATCCAAACACCAGCTAATACTTTATAATCACTAAGAGTTTTTTTCCTTTAGGGATAAAGGTTTTATATAAATAAATTAAAAAGCTAATCATTGTACGCACCCGTCAGTGGTTAATAGTTTCTCTCAACCCTCTAAGTACTACATCTGCAGGACTTACCTGAAAAACAACAGACATACTGGCAGGATCAACAGGTGAAAATATAAGAGAGAAAGCCAAAAAAAAGATGGCAAGTACAGCCATCACATCAAAGAATTGGTAAGCTGCGATATAATAAATGCTTGATTTTGGGATTAATACTGCTTTAATTCCTCATACAGCTGGTCCCTGTCCATTCTGACTAGCTCCTTCTCTCTTTGTCATGGTGTTGATGCACAGCATGTGTGACCTAGAGAAATTACATTTATTTATTACAGATACTTATATAACACCATCAATTTATGTAGTGCTTTACATATATATTGTACATTCACATCAGTCCCTAACCCTCATGGGGCGTATAATCTAAAGTCCCTAACTTACATTCATACATATACAGTACATACTAGTGCCAGTTTAGACAGGATCCAATTAGCCTACCAGCATGAGTGTGAGAGGAAGCTAAAGAACCTGGGGGAAGCCCATGCAGGCACAGGAAGAGCATGCACTGTATAGGAAGGTGGTGCCATAGTTGGGATTCGAACCAACGAGCCTAGTACTGCCAGGTGGAAATGCCAACCATTTAGCCACTGAGGTGCCCCATCACATACATTGTGTTTTGTTTACATCTCCAGGATAGGAACTACGCAGTTTATAAAGATTTCAGTAGTAACCAGCCAACAGGATCAAATTTCCAGCATTGCTGGGTCAATTCCAGCAAGTTCCCAGGTACGTCTACTGGTAAAACCAACTAAGCACACATGATCACCAACAATTGTGATGCCTTGTTGTATAAAAAAATATTTTTTTCTGGCAGATTGTATTACTTTATACAAAACCAGACCTTTGAAGTACCATCACTAGTTCATTATACCAATGTTCTTGATAAAAGAAATGACAATAAAGCCATATGTAATATATGCCTTTCCCCATGGCTAATAACTCAGAGCAGTTATGGTCCCATTTTCTCCCAATTATAATCATTCAGCTAAGACATAAAATCATTGGAGCTTCACTAAGCCTGTACCTGTGTAATGCGTTTAACAGAAATTAACCTGGTTATATCCTCACTCTGTTGAAAATGAGAAAGTAAAACTCAGTAAAATCAATCTCCTTACATCCAAATTACTTCTGGGGTGGATTTGAATTTCATATAAATGGTTAGGCCCTCAGATAATTTCTTTAAATGCAGGGCCTTGATCGGACAGCTGGGATAATTTGGCATTTTGTGCTCACTGATGGAATGAGTAAGACGATCATATCATTTAGCATACACACCTCAGCCACATGCCATTATCAGCTTGGCCGATTGATGGAAGCTTGTTGTCTTCATAGTAAGCTACACAAAAAAAAGAATCCGTAAAAATCAAAAGAGAGAAGAAAGAAAGAATCTCATTTACATGAATACATGTACATTTACTATAACACGTTGTAATAGTGCTGAAGCATTACATCATAAGGCATTAATTTAGAGGCAGACTCCCCAGGCACTGGGCATGTCAGGTAGTAAGCTGTAACACATTTAATACACTTCCTGCCTTGCACTAGTGTGAGGGGAAATCTCTCCCCTTAAAGAGATAGGGATGAATTATTCTTGTATTTCAGCCTGGGTTCACATATATGTGGTGCGGTATATTGCACATGATTCGCACAGGTACCACACCGCATTCCTGTGCAAAAATTTGTGTGCGCTGCGATTGGAGTCATACATTTTGTATGGCTCTAATCGCACCGCACCCACACCAATAAGGTGCAGGACCCTTTTTTGGGTCCGCACTAGAATCAGATCGCATGGGTATTCACAACTATGTGATCTGATTCTACACATCGCACTGCGTTTTGTGGACCGCTTTTGGGGTGTTGTTAACTTAATATACACACCCGCAGCGGTTTGCATGAATGGGGTACGATTCTAATGCGGTGCAGAATTCGCACAGAAAACGCTGAGAATTCCGCACCACATCAGTGTGAACCAGGGCTCAGGGTTCCTGCCAGGAGCTGGAGGTCTCATGGTCTGTGAAATGATGACTTCTCCTGATGCTGTTTCCTAGACACTAAGAATATTATGAAAAATAGAGTTTATTGATAGGGTGCCACCAACTGCTGGTGTCCTAACAGTCCCTAATATATCCCTGCCTGGCCATTCAGCTCTCAGCAGGGGATTCCTGGTAGACTGGTGACTGTGGACAGTAAGGGGGACCCCACAAACAATAAAAATCAAAATCCATACCAGACCCTTATCTGACCAGGCCAGGAAAGGGGGTAGGGGAACAGTCATCCCCTCCCCTCCCCCAAACCATACAAAGTCACAAGCCCTCAACATGTGAAAAGATACCTTTAAGGGGGACCCCCTGCAAAGTACTTTGTTGGTGAGGACAATGGCCTCTTCCTCAAAACTCTTGCTTGATGGTTTTGAAGGAATGTGGGCAGGAGGCTTATTGGAATCTGGAAGTTCCCTGTAAAAATAAAGGGTCCCTAGATACCGCCCTCCCTTCATGAATGAGTAAGGGGTATGTATTGTTTCTACCCCTACATATTCACAAAAAAATGTAAATAGTAAATAATGACAGAGATTCTGACAAGACCTTCTTTAAAAATAAAAAAACACAAGAACGTGATTGCAATCACCATCATTGTATCAAAATCTTTCCCCCACTTGTTGAAATATTAGCAACAAACACCACAGGGCTCTGTAAAGAGGGAACAATCTCTTTGTTCCTGCTCCCTGCAAATCAGGGAGGAGGAACATATAGATTTTTAGTAAAAAGCAGCACACATTACACGCATTAGCACTTGTTAGGCACATACTTACCGCCTTGATTACCCCAAAATGTTAACTACTTACTAGCCAGTGTCATTAGTACAGTGACAGTCTATAGTATTATCACTGATCACTGAATTAGTGTCACTGGTGATGTCAGTGTCAGTACCCACCCAGTGTCGGTTAGTGTCAGATTGCCCACTGCACTATCACAGTCCCACTATAAGTTGCTAATCACTGCCATTACTAGTATAAAATAAAAATAAATAAAAATTCCAGCATATACACCATAGTTTCTAGATGCTATACATTTCACACATACCAATACACAATATTCAATATACAGTTATTGGGATCTTTTTTGTACCAAACACATGTAGCAGAATACATTTTGCCTACAATTATGAAGAAATTTTATTTTTTTTATTGGATATGTTTTATAGCAGAAAGTAAAAAATATAGTTTTTTTTCATTCTCTGTCTTTTTTCATTTATATCTCAAAAAATAAAACACCCAGTGGTGATCAAATACCACCATAAGAAAGCTCTGTTTGAAAAAAAAAAAATGACATAAGTTTAATTTGGGTGCAGCACTGCATGACTGCGCAATTGCCAGTCAAATTAGCACAGTACAGGACAACAAAAAATGGCTTGGTTATGAAGGGGGTAAAACCTCCCAGAGCTGTGGTTAATCACAAAATCCAGCGAAGTAGATCCAAGTCATTGTGAAAGATGCACACTGACCTGTTAGACCCCTGTGATATCAACCGAATCAAGTCATATCCATAGTCGGTCGATTACATCACTCGGGAGACCCAGCCCTTTTGTTTACATTCCACAATGGGGACTGGGAGCTGTTATTTGCAGCCAGCAGACGTTGGGAACAAATCGTGTCAGTGGTTGGCATGTTTTCTGTTTTGGCAGATCGGCAAACATCATTCCTCATGACTGACATGGATCTGCATCTCTGGACAACATGATTTACAATGGATGTACATAATTTATTTATTTTATTTTCATTTTTAAAGGGTGTCCCTTGATATACATATTACACACCGTCATCAAGGATAAAGGTCTGTATTTTTAGGATCAACCTGACCCTTTTCTAGGATAATGGTCTAGGATATATGAAGGGAATCCCCAGTCCAATGGTTACAAACAGAAAGAAGCAACTGGGAGCTGTCATTTACTGACAATTTAAACAGCATTTTTTGCTTTATAAATGTCTTTTCTCTTGTAATAGTTTCTATACATCGTACGTTATTTAACAAATTTGCCTCTCACACCTGTTCACCCCCTATGGACCAGAGCAATATTTACAAATCTGCAGTTTAGTTGGCAATAACTTAGTCATTATGAAAAATAACAAGGTAATATATATATGTTGCTTTTTAAGGACAAACAAGTCATTTTGTGATTATTGTTTTTCAACAGCATCTTTTTCACAATCGTTAGACAATTAAAAGTAACACAACTAAACAAAACACACTTTTTTTCTTTATTTTTGAGCAGTGTTAGTTTAAAAATAGATAGTGCTGTTGCAGATAAAAAGTGCACATTTTATTGTGTAATTTGTCCTGTTTAAAATTACACTAAAATTACAATTCTGGTACAAAGCATTGCAAAGTTATTTACAACTGAAATAAAGTGTTTTTTTTAAATATGCATTTTTTTTAACAGTAAACATGAAAAGATATGTTAAATATACAAAAACATTAATAACAAAAGACACCAAAAAAGTTTAAACAATAGTTAATATAACAGAAATGAACAAAATAAAATCACCAGAAAAACATTAATTGAATGGAGAAGGAGAATAAAGAGTTAATTAGAGCTAGAGAGTAAACTAAGGGTTAATAAGGGGTTAAACAGAGAAACATTTAATTAAAAAAATACAAAAAACTTTTTTTCCTTGTCAGATTGCTTTAACTGACATAATCTGCAGATGGAAGTTTATTCTTTTGATCTATCCTGCAGATAAATGAGCAGAATGATACAAATCTAATAATATGTTACATTGTATCTTATAGGGTCTGCAAGTGTTATTTATAAACACTGTCAGAATGCTTTTTTTGACAGCTGAAAACTGACAACCTTTAGCCAGGGTTCACACTTGTGTGGTGTGGCATATCGCACATGATTTTCACAAGAACTGCACCGCATTCCTGTGCAAATCACATGCAAATTTTGTGCGGTGCGATTTGAGCCATACATTTTGTATGGCTCAAATCGCACCACATCCACACCAAAAAGGTGCAGGATCCTTTTTTTGGTCGGCACTAGAATCATATTGCATGGGTATTCACACCAGGAGTGTATGTAGGTTTCGTGCTGCCCTAGGCAACACAGAAATTGGCTCCCCCCCTTCATGGAGAGACCCTGACACTGACCAACACCCCCCTCCCCCACGAAAGGAGCCTGACATTGACCAACAATAACCCAGTCCCCCCCCACCCAGGAGAGCCTTCCACTACAACTGCCCCCCATACAGTGGCAATCTTCCCCCACCCTGATGAGAGTGAAGACACTCCCCTTCATAGCTTTGGACATCCCCAAGAACAAGAGTCAGGCTCTGCATAAACAATCAAGCAGCCCGCAGCCTCTCTCAGATCCCACCTGGTCCCCATGCTGCGTGCCCCATCCTCCATCCTTTCTTTCGGGGGGCACTGCTGCCCCCCTGAAAAATGCTGCTGCCCCACTGAAAAATGCCGCCCTAGGCAAATGCCCTGTTTGCCTTGTGGTAAATACGCCCCCGATTCACACCCATGAAATCCGATTCTGCACATCGCACTGCGTTTTGTGGACCAATTTCAGGGTGTTGTGAATGTACACATTTGCAGCGGTTTGCAGGAATGGCGTGCAATTGTGATGTGGTGCGTAATTTGCACAGAAACTGCTACGAATTCTGCACTGCATCAGTTTGAAGCTGTATGTGTATACACATTAATCTGGCTTTCATAATCTGAGCCAATTTATGTGTACTGGGAGTGGGAGTATGGCAGAAGAACTGGACGTGCTACACATGTCCTGTGTACAATGATGCCCTTTTTTTGAGCATGTAAAACACACCCAAAGTTTGGAACTAGTTTTAATTAATTTAATAATTTTAATGTTGGCCTTTATGCATTATTAATATTGCTGCTCCCCCCAAACATAATTTTTGTGCTTTGGTATATATTCCCTAGGGAAGTGCCTAATTGTATTACAATCCCTTGCATGTTAGCCTAACAAAATGACCATTAGTGTTTTTTAACATTCAGCTCCTGTTAACTTCAACAGAGTTTCGACTTGGCACCCAAACCTTTCTTATGTAGCAAACATCCCAAAAGGGCCAGTGAATTGTATTGGGCCCCTTCTGCTCTGCACCTGTGGTGACCTGCCCTTACCTAGAACCAAGAACAATGACACACCTTACATGGTGTAGTTACAGGCTTTATTTAAAGGGAAAGTCCTAAATAGGAATGGATTAGTTAGACTAGTTTCAATGTCACAGCAATGCAGGTATTTTGATAAGCAACACAATTGTCACCGTTCATTCACCATGCCTACCTGGGAAGTGACAAGTGCAAAATTGTGCACTAGGCTGGTGGGAAAGAGCTATACCAGTGTGAAATGAAAATAAACAACAATTCCAATACATTATAAAAATACAAATAACATCTGCAACAGCAATACAGCCCACTTACTGCTGAAATGTCCTGCCTAACCATTGGCTAGTGGGACAATATAAAGAGTCTGCTGCCAATGGGGCCCTTATGTTGGAGTGTTCATGTAGATAAACAAGGTGGTGGCTAGAGGCCTCCCATCAAAGATGACTCTAGTTTTGGTCCTAAGCGGCCCCTTATGCAGGCAATACATGGGTCGAATTCCGATCAAATTTTCTTTAGAAAATATTGTGTATTTTGTAATCCAATGGTGCCACCATTGAATTAGAAATTTGACCACCAAAGCCTTTAATTTCACATGTTGCTACAGAAAAGAATTTTCTTGGCCAATAATTTTCTTTTCTTTCCAGGTCTCAGCTCAGTTTCTTTTTCGATTACATTTCAAACATGATTCTCTCCTCGTTGATTAGAAATTTGTTCATTTTTCAAAAAATTTACAACATGCCCAATCCCTCAAATTCGATGGTCGCAAAAAATCGTCCGTTTCTGTGGCCCACTAATGGTGTGAAATTCTAATGTAAATTTGTAGAAAAGATTTTCAAAAGAAAATTCTTTCAGAATTCGACCCATGTATGGCCTGCTTTAGTGGCTGGTTAAAGGTTCCTCCCTCTCCAACCAGCTCTCTGCAGCTGTAGCAGGCAGTGGCAGCTGGAATATATTGTGGATAACTGGAACACAGGATACAGCTGGAACCTTCTGGAATAGCAGGGTAGTACAGCAAACATGTGGTCCTCTCTCTGCAGACAGTCTCCCCTGCAGCAACATACAGTTGTGTTCAAAATAATAGCAGTCAGACATCACTAACCTGATCAATCACTGTTTTTGGTAGAAATTATATTTCTACATGGCAAATAATTTACTAGCAGGTGTAGTAGAGTAATAGAAATCCAACAGACCCAACAGTCATGACATGCATGCTGCTGATTCTGTGTAATTGAATCACTAATTGAAAGGGGCATGTTCAAAATAATAGCAGTGTGGAGTTCTATTAGTGAGGTCATTCATTCTTTGAAAAACAGGTGGCAATTATTGCCCTTATTTAAGGAAGGAAGGCAGCAAATGTTGCACATGCTGGTTACAGTGCATTTCTCTCTGAAATTCTGAGGAAAATGGGTCGTTCCAGACATTGTTCAGAAGAACAGCGTACCTTGATTAAAAAGTTGATTGGAGAGGGGAAAACATATAAAGAAGTGCCGAAAATGATAGGCTGCTCAGCTAAAATGATCGCAAATGCTTTAAAATGGCAACCAAAACCTGAAAGACGTGGAAGAAAGTGAAAAACTACCATTCAAATGGATAGAAGAATAGCCAAAATGGCAAGGACTCAGCCAACAATCAGCTCCAGGAAGATCAAAGAAGGTGTAAAGTTACCTGTGAGTACTGTTACAATTAGAAGACACCAATGTGAAGCCAAGCTATCTGCAAGAAGCCCCCGCAAAGTCCCACTGTTGAAAAAAAAGACATGTGCTGAAGAGGTTACAATTTGCCAAAGAACACATTGACTGGCCTAAAGAGAAATGGCGCAACATTTTGTGGACTGATGAAAGTAAGATTGTTCTTTTTGGCCCTAGTGGCCGGAGACAGTTTGTCAGACGACCCCCAAACACTGAATTCAAGCCACAGTACACTGTGAAGACAGTGAAGCATGGTTGTGCAAGCATCATGATATGGGATGTTTCTCATACTACAGTGTTGGGCCTATTTATCGCATACCAGGGATCATGGATCAATTTCAATACATCAGAATACTTGAAGAGATCATGCTGCCTTATGCTGAAGAGGAAATGCCCTTGAAATGGGTGTTCCAACAAGACAATGACCCCAAACACACCACTAAACGTGCAACATCTTAGTTCCAGACCAACAAGATTGAGGTTATGGAGTGGCCAGCCCAATCCCCGGATCTTAATCCAATAGAAAACTTGTGGGGTGACATCAAAAATGCAGTTTCTGAGGCAAAACCAAGAAATAGAGAAGAACTGTGGAATGTAGTCCAATCATCCTGGGCTGGAATACCTGTTCACAGGTGCCAGAAGTTGGTTGACTCCATGCAACACAGATGTACAGCAGTTCTCAGAAACAGTGCTTATACAACTAAATATTAAGTGATTGAAAGGAAAGCAAAATCTTCAAACATTCTTCAGTTTATATAGTGAATGTTTGAGTTTGTAAAGAATACAAACACTGTTATTTTTTTTGAACAGTCTAACACTCACTTTTCTTCAATTGTTTTAGAGGAACAACACAAATTTGATATATTTTTCTTCATGTTTTGATTTGGAATAGAATGTGTAGTGTTCCCAATGCATTTGTGTGTATGGAAATAAAAGCTATTAGAAGGATTTTGAGCTTTATTCACTTTTTTCAACACACTGCTATTATTTTGAACATAACTATGTCTCAGTCCTCTTCCTCCAACAGTGAAAACAGCAGCAGCCTTTGTACACAATACAACATTACTCACAGTGGCCAGTCCCTCACTCTGCCTTAGCTCTAAGTAGCAAAATCCTCTTATAGCCTTTCCTCCTACAGCACAGATCAGTAGCAGACAGTATTCAGCCCCAGAGCCCTATACACAGGCTCTCAGGTTCACAGCAGTCTGTATGTGGTCCTAATCTCACTAGCACACAGCCTAGAAAATAGCCCAGTCCAGCTCTTTGCTCTCACACGCACAAGTCTCTGAGCCCTCAGTCCTGTACCCCAGTTGCACACTCTTTGGGCACCAAGTGCTCTTCTCCCTGGTCCCAAAGCTCCCTTCTCAGATCCTACTTGGATCTCTGTCCATTTCCCTGCAGTGGACAGGGCTAAAAACAGCCAGCAGCCAATCAGAAGTCCTCTTTCCCCAGGGCTGCTAGGGGCAGGTCTTCTTCAGCAGTATCAACAGCCATTCAGGGCACAGTTCAATCTCCTCTTCCCCTACTGCTGTCTATCATAGGAGAGATGAGAAAACACTTAACCACTTGCCCTCCAGAGGATTTACCCCCCTTCCTGACCAGGCCATTTTTTGCAATACTTTGCTGAGTTACTTTAACTGACAATTGCGCGGTCATGCAACGCTGCATCCAAATGAAATTTATGTCCCTTTTCCCCACAAATGGAGCTTTCTTTAGGTGGTATTTGATCCCCTTTGCAGTTTTTATTTGTTGCACTATAAACAAAAAAAGACCGACAATTTTGAAAAAAAAAAACCAACAACATTTTTGACTTTTTGCTATAAAACAGATCTAGTAAAAAATTTTAAAAAATCAAATTTCGTCATAAATTTAGGCCAAAATGTATTGTTCTATATTCTTTGCTAAAAAAAATCCCAATACATGTAAATTAATTGGTTTATGTAAAAGTTATAGTGTTTACAAATGGCGGTATATGTACTGGAATTTTTATTTATTAATCTTTTTAAACTAGTAATGGTGGCAATCAGCAACTTATAGCAGGACTGCGGCGGACATTCTGACACTGGGGGGAACTGACTACTGGTCACTGACATCCCCACTGACACTAATACAGTGATCAGTGCTAATTAAAACCACTGACATTGTACTAATGGCACTGGGCAGGAAGGGGTTAACATGTAGGGCGATCAAAGGGTTAACAGTGTTCTGCTGTGTTTTTTTACTGTGTAATCACGTTGCTTTATATTGCTTTGCTATGAGCAATACAAAGCAGTGTGCTGGAGTTGACAGGGAAGAGATCTATATTGTTTACACACAGATCTCTCCCCCATCAGTGATAATCAGCACTCGCCGGGTGCTGGCGGGGAATCACTGGCCGGGAACCAGTGATCGACAGCTGAAGCCACCAATGGCTGCGCTACCCAGAAATACAAAATCATGTATATGTGCAAAATTTTGCGCAGCCCTGCCACCCTGTAGCAGTAGTTCTGCTATAGGGCGGCCGGGGAGCGGTTAAAGAGCCCATCCCAGTGCTACACTTACACCCTGGTCACACTGATCTGACTTTGAAATCGTGTAACTTCACTGGAAGTCGCACGATTTCAAAGTCAGATGTCATTGAGGTGCGACTTGCAAGACATCTGAAGCTTGCAAGACACAGATGTCTATGCAAGCCACACCTGAATAGTGCATGCACTACTGTAGAAATTGGTGCGGCTCCGACCCAGTCTGAATTGCACCAATAAGATCACTTTAATTGTGGATAATAAGGTGCAATTTGCCATGCCATGACAAATTGCATTGCAAGTTGACCGGGGTGTTAAAGTGATTGTAAACCTCTGACATGAAATATGAACAAAGGAAATACCTCTATAGTGTGTACATGTCTCAATCCGGAACACTAAGGGAGAGATTTACTTACCCTAGGTTCACCCTAGGGTGGTGCCACTGTGGATCCGCACAAAAATCCGTGCAGCCACACCACCCGCACAGAGAAATGTGGACCAGTGGGCGGGTGCCATTAGTTCTAATGGCACGCCGCCTGCACTGGAAAACGCAACCGTACTGGGAACCTCGGTTCCCATGAGGGCTACGTTTTCCAAAGAAGTGCAGGGACTTCTTCCCTGCGTGTCAGGAGCACGGGAGTCCATTCAAATGAATGAACTCTCGTGCCCGTGCAAAACACGGCCTGCACGGCTGCATATACGCTAACCGGGGGGTAAAAGCTGGTTCACTCAGAATCTGGTTCACCTGTGTATGGTATCCAATCAACTTCTAACCTCAGCTTGTTCATTTAAGCTTTAGTAATAAATCCTGTAAGCTGACTGGTTTCCATGAAGACGTTCACGAGATTCTGAGTGAAATTAACCCCTAAGTCTTTTTTTCTGTCTGCTGTTACGTTCCTCTGCTATCTGCATGGGTCAGTTCTGACAAGTTGTCCTGACATCAAGAGATAAAAAAAAGTGACAGGAAAGGGATCTCCAGCGCACAGCCTGTGATTGACAGCTTCAGCTCTGTTCCTGTGTGCTGTGTTAAATTGGTGTCCCTCCCTCTAATCAGCTGTTACTGAGCCCTGCAAAGTGTGACTTCAGCTCTCCATCAATTTTTTTCTGATAGCTCAGACAAGCTGTATAAATTCTGCAGTTTGAATGGCTGTATAAAAGAGAAGGCAGTAGATAAACAGGTACAAGTTATGTAGGAGGATTTGTTTAATCTCTGTGTATCATCTGAGCCTAGTCACTTCACTGGGTATATGTAAGGGTTTACAAGCACTTTAAGTTTGCAAACTTACCCGAATCTGAACGCTCTGATTTTGGCTCCTTATTATTCTCGTTTGTCCATTTATGGTCTAAATATACCATGGAAAACAACGTTATATCTGTTTAATAGGTGCAAATAAATCTTGTAATCCTTTCAGAGCGGTCGTATTCCTCTGCACATTATCGTGTTATCTCAAATAGTCCGTTATGCCCTCATAGTTGTTATCTTGGACCACAGAATGGTTAGCCGTCCTGTTGTAGAGATCCAGTGGTCAAAGAGGCTCTGTATTAAAAAAAAACATATATGGTACATCTCTGCAATATATGCATATTTTCCCTTATTTTATCCATTTAAAGACCCTGCAAGTGCAGGAAAATACCAGTTGATCAGCCAGAAAGGCACTTGGCAATTAAGGATCAGTTCCAGGTATGGATAGTTTTACATACATTGGGCCAGCTTGGACCAATGTAACTATGCATATACCATACCTGGTTGACCCTCCTAGAAGCTGAAAATCTCTGAAGCAGGCACTGCTACTACAGTGAACCTGTCAGGGATCTCCTCGATCCCCGCCGCGATGGTCCCGGCGCAGTGCACCGCCCTGTGCAGGGACACGGGCACTAGGTCCGGGCCGGCCGCGGCGTTCGAGTTCGCGCATGCGCAGTAGAAGCCGCGGCCGCCCGCTGGGCACCAATGGCAGCGCAGGGCGGGATATTTAAATGGCCCTGAGCTGTCATTCAGTGCCTTCTGGTCTTCCCTGCATCCTGTATCCTGTGAGCCTGTACCCTGTAAGTTTTTGACCCGGATTGTACCTGACCTTGCTGCTTTCTCCTATTCTGACCCTTGCTTTGCCTGACCTCTCTCCTGAATGCCCCTTATTGAATTTGACCTGCTGTTGCTGACCTGGCGTGTGACCCGACCATTCTATGCCCGCTGCCTTGTACCTTGCCGTCCTCTCTGTTACCGACCCGGCCCGTCTGACCTTGCTCATCCATCCATCCATCCCTTGCAGTGGGGTCTTCTGACCTCCTCATATCAGACTCTTCCCCGTGGGAGCCCTTGGCGCATACCACTACCACTGACAGATGCACCCAGTAGCCACGACCTGGTCTCGGGGGGCTCCAAGTCCATCCCCACCATCAGGGGCCCTGGTGAACAAGCACCCTGGGACTTAGATTCCGTGCGCTGGGGACGCCTATTCAGTGGAGTGCTAGTGGTACCGCCAGGTGGTCCCTTACAGTACCAGAAGGCCATGACTGAGTCTAGAGGAGGGCCCTCGCCGCTTGAGGAGATCTGCAGGCACCTGTCTAATTTGACACAGGCCGTATCGGCCCTGCAGGATAGATGTCAGCAGATTGAAACCCAATTCCAGACCTGCACTATATCCGTTCCTGCCCCACAGGCCGCGGTCCCCACACCCCCAGCCGTAGCAGCTGCTGTGCCGGTTTCTGGGGCATCCGCACCACTCCCGGCGGCCGAACCCCGAGTACCCTTACCGGAACGTTTTCACGGGGGCCGCACACGCTTCAGGTCATTCCGTGAGTCCTGTCTTCTCTATTTTGAGTTACAACCCCGGACCTTCATGACTGAATCCGTGAAGGTGGGGTTCGTCATCTCCCTCCTGCAGGGTGAACCCCAAGACTGGGCCCACCGATTACGGGGAAAAAATGACCCTCACCTTAGTTCGGTTGACAATTTTTTTGCCGCAATGGCCATCCTATATGATGACCCACAGCGGGCAGCTTCTGCTGAAGCTACTTTGTACACGCTCCGGCAAGACCGCCGAGCGGCGGAGGAGTACGTGTCTGAGTTTAGGCGCTGGATGGGGGACACACGCTGGAACGAGTTCGCACTCCTGCATCAGTTCCGTATAGGCCTATCAGAAGGCCTGAAAGATGAGCTCGCCCGGGTGGAGGTGCCTGAGACTTTAGAGGACTTAATAGCACTGACCATTAAAATTGACCGTAGACTGCGGGAACGCAGGTTTGAGAGGTCCGGCCAGGGTCATGGAAATCCCTGGGGGGTCATTTCAAGGTCCCAGTCAAGCACCTAGGCCAAACATCCAGAACCGGCCACCCGGAGATATCCCTGAACCCATGCAACTCGGCCTGGCACGGCCTAAACTATCTCCAGAGGAACATCAGCGCAGACGATCCCAGAACCTGTGCCTCTACTGTGGTGAAGCTGGTCATATGGTACGATCCTGCCCGCAGAAACTGAGTAAGTGCACCTCTTCTTCCTTATCCATTGGCAATGTTGGTCCATCCCAATACTTAGTGGTGCCCCTTTCCTTTCAGCTTCCAGAAAGGACCGTGGAAGTATCGGCCATAGTTGATTCGGGGGCATGCAGCTGCTTCTTGGACATTAATTTTGCTCACCAGCAGGTTATTCCTCTCCAATTTAAACAGAAGGGGTTCAATATTTATTTGGCCGATGGTTCCCGAATAAAATCGGGGGTAGTGAACCAGGAAACCCCCTCCATCGCCACTGTCATTGCCGGCCAGCACCAGGAACTCCTCCGCCTGGATGCTATAGCTTCACCCCTCTTCCCAGTCATTCTGGGGCTCCCATGGTTACGGGCCCATAACCCCCAGATTGACTGGGAGACCGGAGTAATCTCTTTCCCTTCCCCATACTGTCGGGTATACTGCCGCACTTCGGGCTCGGGGGTCCCACAAATCCTCCTGTGCTCTGAGGGGGAAGCTGAATTAAAACAAGTAATCCCTGCAGCCTACCATGAGTTTCTAGATGTGTTCAGCAAACGGGGAGCCGATACTCTACCCCCCACCGCCCTTATGACTGTCCCGTTGACCTGTTACCCGGTTCAGAAATTCCTTTTGGGCGAATCTTCCCCCTTTCAGAGCTCGAATTGGGGGCCCTAAAAGGAATATATCGAGGACAGCCTCCAGAAGGGGTTCATCCGCCCCTCCACTTCACCGGCGGGGGCGGGAATTTTCTTTGTTGAAAAGAAAGACAAAACCTTAAGGCCGTGTATCGATTACAGGGAATTGAACAGGGTCACGATAAAGAACCGTTACCCACTGCCGTTAGTACCGGAGTTGTTCCAAAGTTTAAAAACAGCAGTGGTTTTTACAAAGCTGGATTTGAGGGGGGCGTACAACTTGATTCGCATAAGGGAGGGGGACGAGTGGAAGACGGCCTTCCGCACCCGCTTCGGCCATTTTGAATATTTGGTCATGCCGTTCGGGTTGTGTAATGCTCCGGCCATGTTTCAACACTTTGTGAATGATATTTTTGGGACTTTCTGGATGTCTTTGTTATCGTTTATTTAGACGACATTCTGATTTTCTCCCCTTCTTTGGGGGAACACAGAATACATGTAGCAAGGGTATTGGGGCGATTGCGGCAGCATGGGTTGTACGCCATGGCAGAGAAATGTTGTTTTGAACAATCCAGCATTGCCTTCTTGGGCCTGATTATCTCCACCGCGGGGGTCGGGATGGATCCCCAGAAAGTCGCTGCAATACTGGATTGGCCTGAACCCACGGACAGGAAAGGCGTCCAACGATTTATCGGTTTTGCAAAGGTTTACCGGAAGTTCATCAAGAACTTCTCGGGTCTGGTCTCCCCCATTACTCAGCTAACCAAGCTGGGAACCCGGTTCAGATGGACACCAGAGGCGCAGGAAGCTTTTGAAGCCTTGATGAAGCTGTTCACCTCGGCACCCATTTTGGGTCACCCAGACGCCGCCCTGCCCTATATCTTGGAAGTGGATGCATCGGAGAATGCAGTAGGTTCCATCCTCTCCCAGCGGAAAGGCACCAAGGAACTGCTCCATCCTGTAGCATTCTTCTCACGGAAGCTTACCCCAGCGGAGAAGAATTATGATATCGGTGATCGAGAGCTACTGGCGATCAAAACGGCATTAGAGGAATGGAGGTACCTGCTGGAAGGTGCGGTGCACCCCATCTTAATATTTACTGACCACAAAAACTTGGAATATCTGAGAACCGCCAAGCGTCTACGCCCGCGACAGGCAAGATGGGCACTATTCTTTTCAAGATTCAACTTCCACATTACGTACCGGCCTGGATCAAAGAACACTAAGCCAGATGCGTTATCACGTATGTACGAGGACGCCAAGGAGATCCCAGTACCCGACACCATCCTGTGCTCGGGTAACTTCTTGGCCCTTTAGTCGGACCTTCGTTCCAAGCTAATGGAGGCATCCACAACCATCTCTACCCCAGGCGGAGGGCCGCTCCAGAACAAGGGGGGACTCCTATGGAGGGAAGATCAAATTGTGGTGCCGGAGGAAGCCCGAACCCTGGTCTTGGGGCATTGCCATGACCACCCGATGGCGGGGCACTTTGGCCCAGAAAAGACCCTGGAACTTCTCCGACGCTCCTTCTGGTGGCCGGACATGGCTAAAGATTGTAAGGGCTATGTAAGGTCCTGTATCACCTGCCAAAAGAACAAGCCAGCAAGAAACAAAGTTTGGGGTCTGCTGCGACCCTTACCGATTCCTGAACGGCCTTGGCAAAAGATCTCGTTAGACTTTATAGTCGAGCTTCCGCCATCACTAGACCACACGGCAATCCTGGTGGTCGTGGACCGCTTGTCCAAGATGGCCCACTTCATCCCGTTGAAGAAAACCCCCTCGGCGGCCGAGACTGCGCGAGTCTTCATTCGTGAGATAGTAAGGCTGCATGGGGTCCCCGAAGACATTGTCTCGGACCGGGGGGTCCAGTTCACGTCAAGATTTTGGAGAGCACTGTGCAAAGCCCTGGACATCAAATTGTCCCTCTCCTCTGCGTTCCACCCTCAAACTAACGGTCAAACCGAAAGGACCAATCAGACCCTAGAGCAATACTTAAGATGCTACACTTCGTTTACTCAAGATGACTGGATGCCACTTCTACCCCTAGCGGAATTTGCGTACAACAACGCCCGCCACTCAGCGACGGGACAGTCCCCGTTCTTTGCAAACTATGGCTTTCACCCAGTCTTCCTCCCGGATTTGGTCTCGGAATGCCCAGTACCAGCAACGCAAGATGTGGTAACGTTTTTCTCCGCGAACAATAAGAAGCTTCAAGAGGCCATCAGTCGGGCCCAGGAAGACTACAGGAAGGCATTCAACAGGAAACGGAGGGGAGATCTGGTGTTGCGGCCTGGGGAGAAGGTTTGGCTAGCGACGTCCAATTTAAAGATGCTTTGCCCGTCGAAGAAATTGGGACCCAAATTTATAGGCCCCTTCTGCATTAAACGGATGGTTAACGAAGTGGCCTACGAACTCGTCCTTCCTGACACGCTCAAGATCCACCCAGTCTTCCATGTGTCCCTGCTGAAGCCAGTAGTCCCAGATGTCTTCCCTGACCAGGAATCTAGACCCCCGGAAGCCATAACGGTTGAGGGAGAAGAAGAATTTGAGGTAGAAACAATCCTGAAGTGTCGAAGGAGGGGAGGCCAGACCCAATTCCTTATCAAATGGAAGGGCTATGGCCCTGAGGACAATTCTTGGGAGCCAGCCCATAATGTCCATGCACCCAGACTTGTCCGGAGGTTTTTTCGCGATCACCCGTGGTGGAGAGATCGGGTGGGCATCCGGAGGTTGCCCGTAGGGGGGGGGGCAATGTCAGGGATCTCCTCGATCCCCGCCGCGATGGTCCCGGCGCAGGCGCAGTGCACCGCCCTGTGCAGGGACACGGGCACTAGGTCCAGGCCGGCCGCGGCGTTCGAGTTCGCGCATGCGCAGTAGAAGCCGCGGCTGCCCGCTGGGCACCAATGGCAGCGCAGGGCGGGATATTTAAATGGCCCTGAGCTGTCATTCAGTGCCTTCTGGTCTTCCCTGCATCCTGTATCCTGTGAGCCTGTACCCTGTAAGTTTTTGACCCGGATTGTACCTAACCTTGCTGCTTTCTCCTATTCTGACCCTTGTTTTGCCTGGCCTCTCTCCTGAATGCCCCTTATTGGATTTGACCTGCTGTTGCTGACCTGGCGTGTGACCCGACCATTCTATGCCCACTGCCTTGTACCTTGCCGTCCTCTCTGTTACCGACCCGGCCCGTCTGACCTTGCTCATCCATCCATCCATCCCTTGCAGTGGGGTCTTCTGACCTCCTCATATCAGACTCTTCCCCGTGGGAGCCCTTGGCGCATACCACTACCACTGACAGACGCACCCAGTAGCCACGACCTGGTCTCGGGGGGCTCCAAGTCCATCCCCACCATCAGGGGCCCTGGTGAACAAGCACCCTGGGACTTAGATTCCGTGCGCTGGGGACGCCTATTCAGTGGAGTGCTAGTGGTACCGCCAGGCGGCCCCTTACAGAACCCCACTTGCTTCTGAGTTTTAAAGTGTTACGAAACCCACAACAGTAAAATCAGTAAGACATGCTTGTTACACTCACTGTGGTACCTAAGGGGTTAATCCTCCACATTGTGTATAAATGCCATTTGATCCTGACTTCTCTGTTCCTCCTTTTTTTCCAAGCGACCACCTCTTAGCTCCTGATAAGACAGACTGAACTGTAGGCATTTTGCACATGCTCAGTTTGGTGTGTATTGCTAGAGAGGTTTTTTTTTTCCTTGGGAGAGTACATGTGATCAGTACAGGGCCAATCAGCACTGTCCAGACAGAGGTCAGGGGTTCTGCATCCTCCTAGAGCAGAAAGGAAACTCCTCCTACCAGCTTTAGCTAGTGCTTGGCTGAACACTGATAGAAGCTACTGGACTGCTCTTACTTCTGATGAGAAAAGGTATTTATCAGTTTATATTTACTAAAATAATTGCACTTCCATGTTCTGTGTACTGTGGGAGACCAGATATAGTGGATGCAGGGGCCTGGGTTTAGTAACACTTTAATCTAAGCAGCTGTTCAGCTGATTTGTGAACATAGGCAGTTGTCTGCTTGGCAGGGTGCCATTCAGAGAACACTCTCCATCTTCTCATTAAATGCAAAGTGGTCTCTGACTGGATGAAGCGAAGATGTGGGGTGTTGATGTCCTGGTCTCCATTTCCTCCAATCAGAGAACTCTTTGCATCCACTGGAAAAAAAGCAAAGTGCTCAATGAATGGTGCCTGTGCTGAGTGGGTGACCTGCTGCATTCAATTAACATGGCAGCAGCTGAGCACAGGTCCCAGGAGCTAGTGGAGATCACTGTTGTATTGGTACCTACAGCATTGATTTCCAGTTTTCACTGTGATCCCATAGGTATAGTATATACACAGTTCATTGGTCCAAGCTGAACTAATATATCTACAAATATGTAAAAATACAAGTCAAATTTAGGAGCTGAGTACATTTCTGGCTGATCAATTGGTAATTTCTTGCACTAGCGGAGACTTTAAATGGATAAACAATGGGGAAATGTGCATATACTGCAGAGATGTACTACATATGTTTTTTTTTTATTTTCCCTTGACATACACTTTTAAGCATTATTTTTGAGGCATTGTCAATCTAGAGTACAAAGTCCAATAAAATTGTACAATTTCCAGTGACAAGCAGTCATCAATCATATCCTAAGTGAAGTGACTACAGAAATCTCATGCAGGATTAGTTACATTACCTTTTTTATCTATTTGGGTAATTATAAAATAATGAACTTGTTGTTATGAGCGTGGCACAGAGATGGACATACCCTTGTCAATGAGGAGCTGCTTGAGGTTAACTCTCCCGAGTGTAGGCATATAAAATGTGTACATCATAGATATAATTAAATATATAAAATCTGAATAAATTCATGTATGTGAAGCTGGCACTCATAGCGGACCAGACGAACTGCATTTTTTCATATTTTAATATTTAATTAATATAAGACAACACCGAGACTCTCCCATCCTATGGAATTCCCTACCCTAATCTTTCCAACTATCTCCTACTCTGGCCATTTTTAGGCGATCCCTGAAAACTTTTCTCTTCAGAAAAGCCTATCCTGTCTCCACCGAACAACCATACATATATTTTCTCCATTGGCCCATCCCCCACAATTACCTTTTGTATCATTTGACCCTCCATTTTTAGATTGTAAGCTCTAATGAGCAGGGCCCTATTGTATTCCCCCTGTATTCAGTTGTATTGTAACTGTATTGATTGCCCTCCCATTGTCAAGTGCTGCGCAAACTGTTGGCGCTATATAAATTATGTATAATAATATTAATAACTACAAGGAGGCTATCAATGAAGCTTGGAGGTCCATCTTTTTCCTGTACCACACAGCAAAGACCTTGAAACCAAAAAGAAGTGAAGAGTTTCTAAGGCTGGACTACATTGTGTCAAAAAAGAAACTAATTATGGTGGTGGAATAATTGATGATTGTTGGCTCATTTTAAATGGCTGATTGAAGGTGGTGTGAGATGAAGGGGCCCCCTGTAATTCAGAAGCCGGAGTGGGATTTCACTTACTGCATGAAACCACAAACTCTCATTGATTTGCTAGTTGAAGACCTGCTCGTGGGCTATGTCCTTTTAATAGAAACAAAGAAGACTGATAAGAGGAAAAGACCCAATTTGCTGTTCCTAAAAATCATTTTTGTCCCAGGATAGATATATAGGTGTACTTCGGTTTACGAACGCCACGGTTAAATTAATTTTCAGTTAACGAATGAAAATCCATTGAAAATAATGCCTCGGTTTACTAATTTTTTTCACAATAAGAAGCAAGTTTTCCCAGAATGCATTGCACCTGGGAGGTATATAGTACTGGCCCCGTGCCTTTAAAGTGCGCTTTATAAAGAGTTTTGAAAAGATAAAATACTTTTTTTTTACTTTTTTCTGACCCCCGTAAAGGATTAATTGGTTTTCAATGTATTTACAAATTTGTTTTTAATCATGTCCCTGTATAGTATTTATGCCTTTAAAGTGCACTTTATAAAGAGTTTTGAACAGATAAAATACTTTTTTTTTTACTTTTTTCTGACCTCCGGAACGGATTATTTGGTTTTCAACGCATTCCTATGGGAAACAGCGTTTCGTTTTATGAATTTTTCACAATACGAAACGTCCTGGAGAACGCTTTAAATTCGTAAACCGAGGTATGCCTGTATGTTTATCTTAAGCATATCAAGCAGCCACTGCTCTTTCAGTAAGATAATTATTTACTAAATTGTTACTCTTGAGCTTTTTTCAGCTAATTATAGGTCATGTCCCCATGTCTGTGAGTGGTGACTGTGTACATGGTTATCAACACCAAAATGATTTGAAAAGTGTATGTTCTTTAAAACCCTAGTTAAAGTGTTACTAAACCCAGGGCCCTGCATTCACTATATCTGGTCTCCCACAGTACACACAACATGGAAATGCAATTATTTTAGTAAATATAAACTGCTAAATACCTTTTCTCATCAGAAGATAGAGTAGTCTTGTGGCTTCCACCAGTGTTCAGCAGAGCACATGTTAAAGCTTGTAGGAGGAGTTTTCTTTCTGCTCTAGGAGGATACAGAACCCCCTGACCTCTGTCTGGACAGTGAAGATTAGCCCTGTGCTGATCACATGCACTCTCCCAAGAAAAAAAAACTTCTCTAGCAATACACAACAAATTGAGCATGTGCAGAATGTCTCTACCCCATATGTCTTATCAAGATATAAGAGGAGGACACAAGAAGAAGGGGAGAATCATAGAAGTCAGGATCAAACATCCTTTGTACACAATGCAGAGGATTAACCCCTTAGGTTCCACAGTGAGTATAAAATGCATGTGTTACTGCATATATAGACAGATGTTACTGTTGTAGGTTTAGTAACACCTTAAAACTCACACAATATTTTCAACTATATGCTGAATTTTCCAAAGCTATGAGCTTTGTGCCTTCTTCTAATGTGTGTTTAGGGGAATATTGATATACCAATTTCTTTTTGCTTAAATGCAGAATAATTATTACTCGGCTTTAGCCTAGGAACATCATCATGGAATATTACTTCTGCAAGAGAGCCTCAGACCATACAAAGGATATATTTTCCAAATGAATAGCTGAAAGATTGGTCATTCATTATGTGGATTTATTGCACAATAATTGTGCTCTACGGTCTAGACAGATACTAAGCGGTACAACCTTGGTCAGGTCTTTTATAGAGCATGGTGGAATGATATAGATCTGTGGGTCAGAGTCCTACCCAAATGCAACCCATACTGAGGACTGGATTACCACTTATGTATTAAAATACACCACATGCATGCGTACCAGTTAATCTGCCTGTGCTGTATCAGTGCTTGCTATAAATGCCAAATTACGAACAATTAAGTATACATAAGAGATTTGTAACCAAATACAGGAGCAGCTAATTGCTATATGGATTAACAGGAAAATAAGTGTAAAACAAATCAGTGCTTTTGCACCCTCAGGTGCTAACTTTTTGGACTCCTGGCAACAAAAGAGTTAAAAAAAGCTTCTATTTTAAAAAAATTTCCTTTTAGCATGATAATTATATGTGGGGAGTAATGCTAGTAATGACCTAACTAAACTATAGGTAAAAACAGGTTACATAAGTCATGATCTGTATCAATATGAAAGCAGAGCAGCCATTACCAGTCTTTAAAGGACAACTGAACTCAAAAAGTGAAGAATGTATTAGGTAACATCTAGAAATGTTAGCAGTGCCCTTTTGTCTTGAATTCCACCTGAAATATAGCAGTGCACTTTCTGATGTGAATGTACCTAGGCACACCTGTATCTACAGCCTCTAAGCTGTATATCTGAAGTGTGAGATTTAAGGCACTACTGTCTTTGACTGCTATTTTCAGGAGATTTGGAATCAAATTTGGTGATGTAACTACAGTCTGCCCCATTGTGCTTTCTGAAGGCTCTTAGATGAGGAAGAAAAGCACTGCCTCCCTCTACCAAGATGGCTGTTTCCACACAGTGGGGTAGGTTTACTAAAACTGGAGCACTCAGAATCTGGTGCAGCTGTGCATGGTAGCCAATCAACTTCTAACTTCAGCTTGCTCAATCAAGCTTAGACAACAAAATCTTAAAGCTGGTTGGTTTCTATGCAGAGCTGCACCAGATTTTGCAGGGTCCAGTTTGAGTAAATCAACCCCAGTGAATCAGTGCAGAACAAGTCAGTAATGGGAAAAGAACAGCTGCAGGGAAACTGCAGATAAAGCTGTTGGCTATTCCTTTGCCCTTTGCCTTCTTCCAGAAACAACTTTCATTGTTCAGTTCCCTTTTAAAGAAAAATTTCATCTCCCTTCTTATCCTCGTGTGTTGATATTATTTTTAGTCCGTTCTTACATTTTACCATGAATTAAAGTACTGTATATGTGAACCATTACTTGTTGAAACAGTCAGTTAAGTTTAAAATGGAAATGCAAGGTAAAAAATGTGTGTGTGTGTAATATACATACACAATATTGCCAAAAGTATTTGGATACCCCTCCAAATCATTGGATTCAGGTGTTCCAATCACCTCCATGGTCACAGGCATATAAAATCAAGCGTCTAGGCATGCAGACTGTTTCTACGGACATTTGTTAAAGAATGGGTCACTCTCAGGAGCTCAGTGTATTGAAGCATAGTACTATGATAGGTTGTCAACTTTGCAATTAGTCCATCCATGAAATTTCCTTGCTGTTAAATATTCCATGGTCAACTGTTAGTGGTATTATAACAAAGTGGAAGCAACTGGAAACAACAGCAACTCAGCCACGAAGTGGTAGGCCATATAAAATGACAGAGCAGGGTCAGCACATTATGAAAAAACTGATCATCTGCCCAAGTCTATAACTGGCTTATTAAACAGTGAACATGGAGGGGCGTCACTATGTGAGCAATTCAAAAATTAAGGATATCCAGTTCAACTTGCCAGCCTACCCCAATCTAATCACGGCTACTATCGGCAAGGAACATGGATATGTACAACCTTATCAGTAGAGGGGGATAAGGAAAGCCAGTTCAATCTGTCAGCCAGTTAGCCAACTATCAAAAACCAAATTAACCTATCTAAAAACATGCGTTTAAAAACATGCTGAAGCGCACTGTGTGCAGAAGTCAACAACTGTCTGCAGAGTCAATACCTCCAAACTTCATGTGGCCTTCAGATTAGCATAACAGTGCATAGAGAGGATCATGGAATGGGTTTCCATGGCCAATCAACTGTATCCAAGCCTTACATCACCAAGTGCAATGCAAAGCGTCTGATGCAGTAGTGTAAAGCACGCCACTACTAGACTCTAGAACAGTGGGGACACTTCTCTGTCTAGCAATCAGATGGACGTGTCTGGGTTTGGTGGTTGCCAGGAGAACGATACTTGCCTGACTGCATTGTCCCAAGTGTAAAGTTTTGTGGAGGGGGGATTATGGTGTGGGGTTGTTTTTCAGTGGTTGGACTTGATCCCTTAGTTCCAGTGAAGGGAACTCTTAAGGCATCAGCATACCAAGACATTTTGGACAATTTCATGCTTTCAACTTTGCGGAAACAGTTTGGGGATGGCCCCTTCCTGTTCCAACATGACTGCACACCAGTACACAAAGCAAGGTTCATAAAGACATGGATGAGCAAGTTTGGGGTGGAGGAACTTGATTAGCCTGCACAGAATCCTGACCTCAACCAGATAGAACACCTTTGGGATGAATTAGAGGGGAGATTGTGCATCTGGAAGAATGGTCAAACATTCCCATAGACACACTCCTAAACTTTGTGGACAGCCTTCCCAGAAGAGTTGAAGCTGTTATACCTGCAAAGGGTGGGCCAACTCAATATTGAACCCTATGGATTAAGACTGGGATGCCATTAAAGTTCATGTATGTGTAAAGGCAGGCATCCCAATACTTTTGGCAGCATAGTGTGTACATATATATATATATATATATATATATATATAAACTATATATATACAGTATCTCCCAGGAGTGAGTACACCCCTCACATTTTTGTAAATATTTTACTATATCTTTTCATGTGACAACACTGAAGAAATGACACTTTGCTACAATGTAAAGTAGTGAGTGTACAGCTTGTATAACGGTGTAAATTTGCTGTCCCCTCAAAATAACTCAACACTCAGCTATTAATGTCTAAACCGCTGGCAACAAAAGTGAGTACACCCCTAAGTAAAAATGTCCAAATTGGGCCCAAAGTGTCTATATTTTGTGTGGCCACCATTAATTTCCAGCACTGCCTTAACCCTCTTGGGCATATAGTTCACCAGAGCTGAACAGGTTGCCACTGGAGTCCTCTTCCACTCCTCCATGATAACACCATGGAGCTGGTGGATGTTAGAGACCTTATGCTCCTCCACCTTCCATTTGAGGATGCCTCACAGATGCTCAACGGGGTTTAGGTCTGGAGACATGCTTGGCCAGTCCATCACCTTTACTCTCAGCTTCTTTAAGCAAGGCAGCGGTCATCTTGGAGGTGTATTTGGGGTCGTTATCATGTTGGAATACTGCCCTGCGGCCCGGTCTCCGAAGGGAGGGAATCATGCTCTGCTTCAGTATGTCACAGTATATGTTGGCATTCATGGTTCCCTCAATGAACTGTAGCTCCCCAGTGCTGGTAGCACTCATGCAGCCCCAGACCATGACACTCCTACCACCATGCTTGACTGTAGGCAAAACACACTTGTTTTTGTACTCCTCACCTGGTTGCCACCACACACTCTTGACACCATCTGAACCAAATAAGTTTATTTTGGTCTCATCAGACCACAGTACATGGTTCCAGTAATCCATGTCCTTAGTCTGCTTGTCTTCAGCAAACTGTTTGCAGGCTTTCTTGTGCATCATCTTTAGAAGAGGCTTCCTTCTGGGACAACAGCCATGCAGACCAATTTGATGCAGTGTGCAGCATATGGTCTGAGCACTGACAGGCTGATCCCCCCCCCACCCCTTCAACCTCTGGTGCTAGCAGCACTCATATGTCTATTTCCCAAAGACAACCTCTGGATATGACGCTGAGCACGTGCACTCAACTTCTTTGGTTGACCATGTCGAGGCCTGTTCTGAGTGGAACCTGTCCTTTTAAACCTCTGCGTGGTCTTGGCCACCGTGCTACAGCTCAGTTTCAGAGTCTTGGCAATTTTCTTATAGTCTAGGCCACCTTCATGTAGAGCAAAAAATATTTTTTTCAGATCCTCAGAGAGTTCTTTGCCATGAGGTGCCATGTTGAACTTCCAGTGACCAGTATGAGAGAGTGAGAGTGATAACACCAAATTTAACACACCTGCTCCCCATTCACACCTGAGACCTTGTAACACTAATGAGTCACATGACACCGGGGAGCAAAAATGGCTAATTGGGACCAATTTGGACATTTTCACTTAGGGGTGTGCTCACTTTGTTGCCAGTTGTTTAGACATTAATGGATGTGTATTGAGTTATTTTAAGGGGACATCAAATTTACACTGTTATACAAGCTGTACACTTCTCAGCTGCATAAGGGGCTTAGAAGGTTGGGGGTGGAGACTGCAGGGGGGCCTGTAAGCACGAGGCAGAGAAAACAGAGAAACAGTAATACTATGATCTTCCCAGTGATTAGCTGTGCAGGAGGAATGTCTGTACACATTTTGGCCATTGGAGACAGGCAGGCAGTGCTCCCAGCACAGCCAGAAATTTGCCCACACTGGGATGGATGTTCTCTCATGCCTAACATGGTCAGTTTGCAATGGGAAAGCAGAGGGACTGGCAGGTTCACCTGGTATTTCACACAAAGGAAGAATCACAAAGAGAACATGATACTTTTTTAACACAAGTACATGATGCAACAGACACATATCAGGACAACTGCCATAGATCAGGTTTTGTGCCATCATCATCCTTCCTTACATCATTGGAAACCAGCTGTCTCTTCCTGTGCTTGCACCCAGATCCCTGATGACATTCCGCCAGGTCCTTCCTCATACAATCAATATGTGAAAGACATCAGGAGCAAAGTATGCATCTTTCTTGCCAAAAAGAGAATGGAAGTAGGGGCTGGGTGCAGTGAAAAAGGAAAAAAAAAAATATTCACACAAAAAAAAATCAGCTTTTTTATACTGCAGAGGATGGGAGGAATACAAGGGAGCAAAGGTTTTATTCGAGTGAAGGTCTGCTTTAGAGTTGAACTAAGTGAAAGTTTTCATAAAGAGATCCTAACCCCAGCAAACACTTCTTCCCCGGTACATCCCCTCACTGCCATCAGCGAAAGCCCCCCACTTCCCAAGAAAAACTCCTCACCCATCAAAACACCCCCCCACCACCACCAAGAATACTCCACCTCACCCCTGAGAGCAAAAATCTCCCATTCAAGCAGAAACATCCCTATCACTGGCGCCTGGAAAAAGTCATCCACCTTCCTTACAAAACTTACTTGGGGTTAGGGCAGCTCTTTCTATTTATTACTGTAAAGCCACTCAGTTACTTCCGCAGCTCACCAAAGATACTGCCCCCCCACCACCACCACCTGACTGCCCCCCACCATGTATCCTGGGCTCTGTTGTCACACCTGCGAACCCAGAACCAGCATGGAGATTCTGGTGATACACTTGTAACATATCACCATTAATGTTGAAGTCAGACTATCATTTATGGTTAACTTTAAACTGATAAACTATAAAGTTTTTAAAATGATGCCTATGGCAAATTTTGGGTAACTAAGTTTGTCCCGTTTCATGGTTGTGCACAATGTAAGGCCTGCCAGGTTGGGTATCTATTTACTCATTGCAACCTCACCTTTATATTTTACAAAATAAATAATATATTTTATTCTCCAGTGTCTTTGCTTTCAGAAAATAAATACTGTTAGAAGTATTGAACTAATCTTCATGCCTAAAATGTTAATTTTAAAATGTGTGCAAAAACAAAAATATAGCTCTGGTAGACAAGTGGTTAAATGGTGCCTTGGGGTTGGAAAAGCTCCTTTTAACTATTTTGTGCCTAATCTTGTGCCAGAAAGTATTACCTCTAATAGTAACCCCAATCCTAAGAGTAACCCTAGTCCTAAAAGTAACGCTAACCCTTTGTTTATAAACAGGGTCATGTGATAGCAAATCTATATAATTGCTATGTGACCTGGCAATCACATGACTAAACAAAGCCATTGATCACAATGTTACCGCTGACATGGCAAACAACTAGCTTTCTCAATACAGAAAGCTGTGACACACTGCAATGAGATGACATTTTATCACAGCTTTAATTACAGTATCAACAGAGCCATTTAACTTGACAACTGCGCTATAGCTGAATGATAGCTACAATGCTGTTGTCCAGTTCTGGGAGGGCGTCATATGACATCCTCCTAAAATGCGCGCCCCGCGTGCCCCAAGCGGCACACACCTGGTGCTGTCTGTGATCGCTGTGTCCTATTGACAAAGCTGATCACATGACAAGGTAAAAGGCCAATCACAGCAGCCTTTTACCACGTGATCAGCTGTGTCCAATGACACAGCTGATCACAAACTAAGTACAGTTGCCGGTTACTGCCAGCACTTTCCCCACGCTGTGACAGTACTGCCAATAACAACCAATTATAACTGATAATTATAATCAGTGCACTGATAATCAGGGCACTGATTATCAGTGCAGCCCCAAAAGTGCCCAGCAGTGGCACCCATCAGTGTCACCCATCAATGCCATCCAGCAGTGCCTGCCCCCAGTGCCCAGCAGTGCCACCAGTCAGCGCCCATCAGTGCTGCCAGTCAGTGTCATCAGTCAGTGTCCATCATTACCTCCTATCAGTGCCCAACAGTGATGCATATCAGCATAGCATCATCAGTGCCCCCTCAGCAATTCCCACCAGTGCCACCTCATCAGTGCAACCTATTAGTGCCCATCAGTGCTGCCTATCAGTGCACCTCATAAGTGCCCATCAGAGCTGCCTATCAGTGAAGCCTCATCAACATACATCAGTGAAGGAGAAAATTTACCTGTTTGCAAACTTTTAAAAAAGAAACAAAGAAAAACTTTTTTCTTCACATTTTTGCTCTTTTTTCATTTATAGTGCAAAAAATAAAAAAAACCCCAGTTGCGATTAAATACCACCAAACGAAATCTCTATTTGTGTGAAAAAAATGATAAAAATGTCATATGGGTACAGTGTTGCATGACCGCGCAATTATCATTCAAAGTGCAACAACACTGAAAGCTGAAAATTGGTCTGGGCAGGAAGGGGTTAAGCAGCAAAATAATTTTGATGGTGGTTGCTCCCCCACATCAGTATTAATCCACTATTAAAAAAACATTTTGGCTGAATTTCAGAATTCCTCGACTAAAAGCTAAAAGTCTGAAATTAGTGAATGAGCCTTCCAGCAAGAGAGTTGTTGATGTTACTCCAACCTAAAATGAATGAATCCTTATTTTTCTGTATTTGAAAAGCAGCTCTTTGCAATGGGTAAAATCAATGGATGAATTGTTAATGCTGGTCAGGTAACATAGGTCCCCCCAATTTCTATTTTTTTCCCAGTTTAGCATAATCAATCATATCTAGGGGCGGACTGACCATTTGGGCACTCGGGCGCTGTCCGAGGGCCCAGGGTCAGTAGGGGGCCCCATGAGATGCCCCTAGTACCTTTCACAGGCTTTTTTGGGTGTGGTTTAAGTGTGGGTGAGGACACAGGGGCCCCATGATCCCCTATTGCCCATGGGCCCCATGAGTTGTCAGTCCGCCCCTGATCATATCTATATTTATGTTATGTTTAGGTAGAAGTACAAACAGCTGACATAATTTTCTGCTGATTAAGTTCACATTCTAAAAACGAAACAAAAGAAGGCTGTACATAGAACCAGAAATGCTTGTCCCGACTTTTGCATGATGCATCTCCAACTTTATTCAGAAAATAAGAATTCTATCAAGTATAGGAATTTTGTGAGTGGGGCAGTTACATTCAGACAATGATTGTGAGGCTATAAACTAGAGACCTTCAGCAAGCAAGACACAGTATGTTCACAGAATGTTTTAAAGCGGAACTTTACCCATAGCAACTTGGTAAAAAATAATTTTCTTTAGCCAGGAACATACATTTCACATTAAATATGATTATACTGACATTGGTGTTTAACCTCTTGCCCTCCTGAGGATTTACCCCCCCCCCCTTCCTGACCAGGCCATTTTTTGCAATATGGCACTGTTACTTTAACTGACAATTGCGCGGTCATGCAACACTGCACCCAAATGAAATGTATGTCCTTTTCTCCCGCAAATGGAACTTTCTTTCGGTGGTATTTGATCGACTGTGCGGTTTTTAATTTTTGTGCTATAAACAAAAAAAAGACCAACAATTTTGAGAAAAAAACAATAATTTTGACTTTTTGCTATTAAACACGTCCAGTAATAAAAATTTAAAAATCAAATGTTGTCATAAATTTAGGCCAAAATGTATTCTGCTACATGTCTTTGCTAAAAAAAAAATCCCAATGCATGTAAATTAATTGGTTTACATGAAAATGATAGCATCTACAAATGGCGGTACATATAGTGAAATTTTTTGTTTCAATACTAGTAATGGCGGCGATCAGCGACTTATTGCGGGACTGTGGCGGGCATTCTGCCACTGGGGGGGAACTGACTGTCACTGACATCCCCAGTGATACTAATACAGTGATCAGTGCTAATAAAAAGTACTAATGGCAATGGGCAGGAAGGGGTTAACATCTGGGGTGATCAAAGGGTTAACTGTGTTCTGTGTGTGTGTTTCACTGTGTTAGCACATTGCTTTGTATTGCTCTGCTATGCAGAGCAATACAAAGCATCATGCTGGAGCTGACAGGGGAGAGATATGTATTGTTTACATACAGGTCTCTCCCCCGTCACTGATACTCAGCAATCGCCAGGTGCCGGAGGGGAATCACTGGCTGAGACCCGTTGATTGACAGCTGAGGCTGCCAATGGTAGCGTTTGTAGGGCGCGCACGCTGAGCACATGTGCCCCCTACCTGGAAATGCAAAATCACACACATATATATATATATATATATATATATATACACACGTTATTTTGCGCAGCCCTGCCGCCCTGTAGCAGTATTTCTGCTATAGGGCAGTGAGAAAGCGGTTAATGTAAAATGCCTCCAGCATTGTTCCTGTTTCTTTTTGCTGTCGGCTGCCATTTTGATAAAGCCCAGAGCCCCTGAACAGCAGTTAACCTCCTTAGCGGTATTCCCGAGTGCAGCTTGGGGTAAAATGTCAATACCAAGAGCGGTAACCCCGAGCTACACTCGGGCTTACCATGCGGCGTTGTTCTGGGAGTCCCTGCAGCACTTACCTTGTCCTTCGCTCCCACGATGTGTCCCCTGCAGCGTCCCCGGCCATCTCCTCCGGCCGATGCCGGCAACTGGCTTCCGTGTTCCGGTCCCTGTGACGTCGGGACGTACAGGCGCCGGAACCGGCGGCAAATTTGAAATTTTTAAAAAATGTCTTTTTTTTTAAAATGACTGTTGCATAGTAAAACATTCCTGTATCAAAGCATTTCACATACATTTTGTCCCTACTGCTTTGTCCTGTGCCCTGCCTGCATTTTGACTGTTCTTTCTGCCTGGAAACTTAAAAAAGTCCATGGCGTCCAAAAAGCGTCCCTTTACGTCAAAAGCGGTTTTAGACCAGCTAGAGAACAGTGATAGTAAATCAGAACCACTTGCAGAATTGAGTGATAATGATTTGTGGGGAAATTCGTCATCAGACACTGAAAACGATTTTGCGACTTTGCTCAGCAATGTGCGAATTTGCCTCTGTATTTCAAATTTCAGTGTTTTTGGTTTGATTATATTGTTGAATTAAATTTATTATTATATTATTATTTTTTATTATTATTGATTAAATTATAATTTATGATTTCGTGTTTCAAATTTTATCCTACCCGGGATGTTTACTAGACTCTTGTTCGGACAGATTTCAGTGAGTTATTCCTAAAAATTACAGCCTACAATAAAAAACTACATATTTCCATGCAAAAAAATGGTACCGCTTTCAGCACAAAAAATCTGAAATAATCATACCGCCAGGGAGGTTAATCGTTAATCTAGTAGCTCTGATTTTCAGCACAATGCCAAAAAATAGAGAGCAACTGAGCATGTGCAGAGCAGGGTGAGACAGTATATTACTGGAATTTAACCACTTGCCTACTAGGCGCATTTACCCCCTTCCTGCCCAGGCCAGTTTTCAGCTTTCAGCACTGTCACACTTTGAAAGACAATTGCACTTTGAAGGTCATGCAACACTGTACCCATATGAAATTTTTATAATTTGTTTCTATTATAAAATTTAGCAAACAGGTAATTTTTCTCCTTTACTGCCTTGATCAGGCTACACTGATAGGCAGCACTGATGGGCACTGATAAGCAGCACTGATGGGCACTGATAGGCTGCACTGATAAGGTGGCCCTGATGAGGCGGCACAGGTGGGCACTGATGAGGAGGCACTGATGATGCTGCACTGATATGCAGCACTGATGGTAACTGATAGACAGCAATGATGGGCACTGTCAGGCAGCACTGATGGGTACTAAGGCTTCATGTACTCGAGTCTACCCTGACCGCTGGCAGTGGGAAAATGCAAATTGTGTCAAAAACGCAGTACTGCCGTTGCCACGGTTTTGTTGCATTTTGCTTTTTGCCGCGGTCTGTGGTCAAAACATTCCTATCCTGAATGTGATTATAGACATGGACACATAGGCTTTTATGGAGTTGAATTTAGAAGCTTTGGCAGAAAAATGCCAAAAGCTCCTAAACTTGAGTTTAGGAGCTGCTTTTGTACATGAAACCTAATAGTTAGCACTGAAGGGCATTGACTGGGGCACAGATTGGGAGCACTACTGGACAGCACTGTTGGGAACTGATGGGCAGCACTGTTGGGCCCTGATGGGCACTTTTGGGGCTTCACTGATAATCAGGGCACTGATTATCAATGTAGATGTCTGCTTTGACAGTTGCTGGTTACCGGCAGTATTTTCCTCACGCTGTATTCGGATAACTGGCAAGAGTATTTACATGGTGGTCAGCTGTGATTTGTCACAGCTGATCATGTGGTAAAAGGCTGCTGTGATTGGCCTTTTTCTATATCATGTGGTCAGCTGTGTGATCACAGACAGCACTGGGCATGTGCCGCTGGGGGTGCATTCTGGGAGGACGTCATATGACGCCCTCCCAGATCTGGACGACCACGCTGTAGCCATCATTTGGTGATTAAACAGTATAAACAGTTCTTTTTAATGTTTTACATGGCTATTTCTGTAAAAGGGGCCAGTATGAAGTGGTCTAGCTGGCCCTAATTTTCTGACTAAAGTTTAACAGGTATGTAAAGCCAAAACTTTTTTTTTTAAGTTTTAGATGAAGTAAGGGCATGTAGAAATCCTTGTCAGGTTTTAGCAGTTTCTGCATTCTCGCTAGGGAAAATGATTCATGTTTTTTCTAGGGACCATTGTCTCAGGTATACAAAGTGATAGGAAATCCAGAATTTTAGTGTTGTTGTAGGAATGGGGGGGTAAGGGGGAATTTTTCCTCTGATGACACCTATTTAAGAGGGGATTTCCCTTTGCTTTAGAGATTTCCTCTTACTTCCTGTTGTGCCTCTTCAACAGGAGGTGAAAATAAATCTCTGGGACAGGAGGTGAAAGTAAATCTCCAGGCAGAAAAAAAAAACAGAATTCTTAGCCATTCCCTTCTCCAACAGTATTCCAAAAGTTTGGTTTTTGCATACACTTCAAATGCAAAATGTTGAGGTTTAATTGCAATGCACCTAATTCTTATAATACTTTCTGTTTCATCCATTAGCATACGGACCTAACATATATAGTATGGTTATTTTTATATACCTTACTGTCTAATGATCAAACTTTCTTAGTGAGTCATCTCCACTATTATTGCATTTTAACCTCTGATCTGCCAGATGCATCTAAGCTTATTAGCTGACACAAACCTTTTATTGTTCTGCAATCTTATTTATGATGTTTTTTTTTTTTTCCTTCAACGTCATAAAAAAACCCACAAATTGCTCAGGATGGGATGTTAAGCATCTTAATGCATTTTAAGAATTAATATGCTGGATGTTTGAGTGGAGGAAGAGGGAGACTGGTAGTACATTAGCATTTCAGAGATCCGGTTCTCTTACTCGAGAATGCATGCAGAAACAAAGGTATAGAGAAAACATTTTTGGAAAAAGAATTTTCTTAGATCTTCTAGTCATTTTTAAAGAACATATCTAAGTCAACAGCTTTACGGTATTTGTTAACCAGTTAATATGAGATTTTATTTACATAATACAATGTATTGTATTTTAGTTTTTATTAATACAAAGAAGCAGCTTTTTTAAATATAAAACAATGTATATTATTTTAATTAAGTTAAAGATTCATAGGAATAAATTTGGTCATGTTGGCTTGATGTTGTCTCTACTGCCACTGCGGCGGACGATATGGGTAATTGGTTAACGGGTAGTCACCCAGGTGCTTTGTTCTCTGTTTTGAGCTGGGTTTCCTTTTATCTGCTATGGTCCTGTTATTTCATCTAAAATGATTAGTCCTTGAATATCATGTGAGGTCCCCCCTCTGTTTTTTCTCCTTTGGGGTAGTTTTGTACCTTTAGTTTGTTTTTATGTTCAATATGTTGGACTTTGACCCTGCCCCTGCGAGAGCAACTGTTATTTGTACTATGTATGTTTTCAAATTAATATGTTTAAAATAAAAAAAGATTTTCCAAAAGATTCATAGGAATATGATCACCTTTATGTGCATGAAGGGGTGCTAATATTTTTTTAAAAACTGGCAGATAGAATAATATGCATATTTTGCAAAGCCCTGCGCAAACTGTTGGCGCTATATAAATATAGTATAATAATAATAATAATAACAATATTTGGCTACTCTTTGCCCATTACATATGCATGTTGTTTCTGATATAGGAACAGCCAGTGAAATGGATATACACATCAATCTCGAGCCTGTAGGATGTACAGTGTTAACATTGTACTGCATATCTGTAAAACTGGCTCAGCTTACACTAGAGGCTTTATGAATGACATTCTTTGGTGACTTGTTTGGTGAAAGCCCATACTTGTCTGACCGCTTAAACCCTCAGGTTAAAAAGTCCTATTTTGAGGGGCATAATCAACGTTCTTCTCGGAGACCTATAATTGCACTCTAGGTACTCAACCTGCTGCATTCAGGAGTTTAGGAGAACACTGTCAAAGAGCACCATAACCATTTACACTTTGGACTGAACCATGGTGAAAGCAGGACTCCGATCAAAAATAACAAGATAAAAGTGAATAGCAAATGACAAGATAATATAACAAAAGCAGGTTTTGCTGTATACCTTCAATGCAGAGATTTCCCCTGCAGTACTTTTTTCTTCTATTTTTCTGCTTCTAGTTGTTTTCGGTCTAAAAGTCAACATCATTCAACCCAACTGAATGGTCATTGTGGACCTAACCATCCTGTGACTGGACAGGGAAAGAATAAGCATAGCAGTTATGAGATCATCTCTTTGTCACTGTGTCTGTGAAAGTTCTTATTTATCAGGTCACAGTATAGGTAATAATAGTTAGTCAAATTCGGCTAGGATTGTTCTTTAGTTTTGAAAACTTTTTATAGCTTATTCAAGCCATGTATTTGTTTCTAATGAGTGTCAGGAACAAACCATGCCATTTATATCTACACAGGTAGCACAGTCACCTTAAAGCAGTGGTCCCCAAACTGTGGCCCTCGGGCCGAATGTAGCCCTTTGCTTGATTTTATCTGGCCCTTGGGCCATTATTCCCCCCAACTGTCAGCAAAAGTGGGGCATAGTTCCTGCCACTAACACCAACAATGGGGCACTATTTCTCCCACTGACACCAATTATGGGGCACTATTCATTCCACTGCCCCCAACAATGGGGCACTCTTACTCCCACTGGCACCAACAATGGGACACTATTCCACCCACTGGTACCAACGATAGGGCACTATTCCTCCCACTTACACCAGCAACAGGGCACTTTTGCTCCTACTGACACCAATGATGGGGCATTATTCCTCCCACTTACACCAGCAACAGGGCACTTTTCCTCCTACTGACACCAATGATGGGGCATTATTCCTCCCACTTACACCAGCAACAGGGCACTTTTCCTCCTACTGACACCAATGATGGGGCATTATTCCTTCTACTAACACTAAGGCACTATTCCTCCACCTGACAACAACAATGAGGCATTATTCCTCCCACTGACCCCAAAGATGGGACACTGTTAACTCTCACTGACACAAAGGCATTTTCTACTCTCGCTGGCCACAGTCCGGCCCTCCTAAAGTTTGAAGGACAGTAAACTGGCCCTTCATTTAGAAAGTTTGGAGACCCTTGCCTTAAAGCATTGTTCACTTTTTGTAGCCTAGTCAAACCATTTATTTGTTTCTGATGAGTGTCAGGAACAAATCGCAGCATTTATATCTACAAGTAGCATAGTCACCTTAAAGTGGTTGTAAAGGTAGAAGGTTTTTAACCTTAATGCAGGCAGCGGGGGAAGCTATTGGCTTCTGCTGCTGTCAATCACAGACTGTGAAGAGAGAACTGAGCTGAACCATGCTGTATATTTTAGTGTATTGGCATTATTCCCAATGCACACATTCCTGGAAATGGGCTTGACTGTAGCGGGTGCTGCAGTAACTATCAGCTGGACACTGGTATCAACACAAATCAATGCACATATTTGCCAGCACACCATGGGTTAGGTTTGCAGAAACAGGAGAGTGTAAAATCTGGTGCAGGTCTGCATACAACCCAATCAGCTTCCGGCATAATTGTCAAAGCTTAATGCTACAAGCTGAAGCTAAGAGCTGATTGGCTTCCATGCACAGCTCCACCAGATCATCAAATGTCACCCAAAGCTTTTATTTATTGAGAGATCACATCACAAAGAGCCATGTGCAAAGTTTTGGAGCCAAGCAGAAGCACCTTGGCAGGCATGTGATGTGGGGCTCCGAAATGCTCCACATGGCCCTTTGTGATGTGATCTCTCAATAAATAAAAGCTTCGGATGATATTTGATGATCCATGATGTGCTGGTGAAATATGTGCATTGCTGAGTGTGTAAGTTGCCACACAGAGTTTGCTGTGGATTGCTATGGGAGCACTCAAAGGGGGGGAGGAGCTATGAGTGCCAGCGGTTGACCCCTGAAGCGGAGGATCGGGTACTGCTCTGCGCAAAACCATTTCACCGAGCAGGAAAGTATAACATGTTTGTTATTTAAAAATCCCTTCAGAATCACTTCAATTCATAGAACATGTCAAGGTAGATATAGATTGTCCAAGAACAGGATAGGAGCTGTGAGATGTCCATGTTCTAGTTACATAATCCCATCCTTGTTGTCAGAAAGGTTTCATTGGTGTTAATCCTTTGCTTTACACAGCTGAAGGTGTGGTTTGTTGGCAAACTGTATAATGCTGTAATTAATAAATACATTTAATTGAACTAATGCTGACCGAGTTACTTTATTTGTTTAGGTCTAGCATTCAGATACAACATAGTGCGCTGCTGCATTTTTCTATATGTATATGTTGATATGCCAGCAGTTTAGAAAGGATGTTGATTTTGTTATGTGACATATAAAAATTCCTTATACTACCAGAAATATAAATATAAAAAACTATATTGGCATTATAAAAACAATTTCCGGATGCATTTTGCAGCACAAATGATTTCTATTACATAATAATAGATTTTATTCATTATGTTCTGTTTGTTAGTTTTTTTTTTTAAGGCCCAGACTTTCCAGTTAGGGTCAATTCATACCTTTATTCAGCAAGTAAAGTCCTTCATTGAACTGCTTATACAATCAGGTTCTACAGCTAACGACATAACATTTTATGAGAATGAATCCACTTTAAGTGTGAAGCAGTAGAATTGGATGTTAAACATTTACTAGGTAGGTCACCAAGGACAGATCCTTAGCTTGATAAAAATCTACTGAAATGTGATGACATTAATGGATATTTGATAACAAAATACACTGTGCTGTGGGACCACTTTTCCAGCACTTGAATTGTTAATGCACAGGAGATGAGTTACAATATATTTTAGTATAGTTGTCTTCCAACATCAGAAATCTGCCATTCAGAAAAGTAACTCATATGATAGATTGACTTTAAAAACCATAAAAAACAGCATATGCAATAAAATGTAATTATTAGACATAATTCACGCACAAAATTTTTCTGGATTACATTTTCCTTTTATTATATAGCATAAAATAATAAAATCATAAGATAAAAAAAAACAAATATGGATCAAACATAATTAACAGTAATAATAGCATGTGTAGTAGAAATTGAATATAAATATTAAATACAGTATACAGTATAAGATACAAATGTTAGTACTTTTTGTTTATTAATTTCATGCCCTTTTAAACATTAAGCACCATTTTTGAAGTTCCCCTTCACAAACATATTATATAGGATAGCATTTTCCTTGCACAGTGGTACAGATTTTTTTCAGGACCTTTGTAAATCATATATATCTTGTATAAAGACTCTCTCTTAAATCAGGGTGGGTAATTCATTTTCCCAAGGTGCCACATGAGAAACTGTGACTGTTGTGAAGGGCTGAACCTAATTCTGCTGAACAATAATTTTGGACCTGGGAAGGTTCCTAAGTATGTCAACATATAGAAAACAAACAAAAGGAATAATATACATACAACTGCTCATGAAATATATCTCTTTCAGGTGGGTGGCCGGGGGGGGGGGCAGATTTCTATATGTACTGTAAAATAACAATTGGACAGAGCTGTTTACATGCTGTGGCTTTGGCATTTTTGACTTGGATTGCAGAGTTTGACAAACACCACTTGTCAATCTTGCTTATTGAGTTCAATGGGGCCACTCCGCAACCACTTGCGACACATGCGATTACAGCATGATAGTGTGGCATTATAGGGTTAAATCAGGTGGTAAGAAGATGATAAAACACCTACTCACTGTCTGTCAATTGCCCTCTGTGACTTGAAAGAGAGAGCCTGAGATTGGCACATTGGGGATTTCTGCAGAACTTGACCTGGAGTGAAGAACAGGTGCATGGCTCCTGTGGTTTGTAGCGTGTAGGAGCTAACACTGGAAGAACTTGAGCAGATAGTAGAGTGGCGGGAGAGTGTTGGGACTTCTCCTAGGTAATACTCTCCCCACAGAAGTAAACCTCCTGCTGTACCAATCAGATCCTCTGGCTTTCTCCTTCCAGTTCTTGCAGCTTTCCACATGAATATCTGTCAGCATGCCTCACTGAGCCTATCAGCTTCCTTAGGTTTAGTAGAGGAGTAGAGGCCTCAAGATCAGGAGAGGGATTGCCAAAGATCAGGATGTGGCCCCGAGGCCACAATTTGCCCAGGTCTGTCCTAAATTATATAGCTATTGAATATATTAGGTTGAATTGAACATTCATAGCTATGAAGGCTGGCACTGAGGGCCAGATAGGGACAGCCAAAGAACTGGATGTGGCCCTGGGGAAGCAATTTACCCAATTCTATTTGGCAGTCTGCAGAAAATGAATAGATTTCCATTCCACTGGTTTTTATCTACTCTAAGGCTCCAAGTACACTGGATTTAAAAAAAAACATCAGTTCCCATGGCAGAAAAAAAAAACGCTCATATAGAGCGTTTTTGTACAATGTTTGGGTGTGTTTAGGAGTGCTTAGCATTTTTTCTGCTAGAAAATTCCAATCAAAAATGCAAACTAGAAGGGTTTTTTTTTTCTGGCTCTAAACGCTGAGTTTAAAATATGCCTCTAAACGTCCTAATGTGCATGGACACATAGAACAATAATGAGCTGCTTCTACAAGAAAAACAAGAAAAACTCCTCTAGAAACTGAGTTGTGCATGGAGCCTAAAAGAGTGACAAGAAAAAAATCCATAAATAGAATACACCTCCTAAAATTATGAAACCTTTTCCCAGCCTGCACAAATATTTTTTTTACCAATTGACAAAAAAAAATCTAAAAACACTGAATATATACCAACATATGTTTTGCGTTTTCTGACATCTGTTTGAAATGTTGAAAATGTATAAGCCCTTTTTCAATTCAGAATAAAGCAACCAAATAGGGGACATTAAAGTGTTACTAAACCCACAAAAGTAAAATCAGTCTGTATATGCAGTAAAGCATGCTTGTTATGCTCACTGTAGAACATAAGGGGTTAATCCTCTGCATTTTGTAAAAAATGCTGTTTGATCCTGACTTCTCTGCTCCTCCCCTTCTTCCAGTGCCCCCCTCTTATCTCCTGATAAGACATATCATGTGGAGACACCCTGCAGTTTGGCGTGTATTGCTATAGAATTTTTTTTCTTGGGAGAGTGCATGTGATCTGCACAGGGCCAATCAGCACTGTCCATACAGAGGTCAGGGGTTCTGCATCCTCCTAGATCAGAAAGAAAATTCCTCCTACAAGCTTTACTCAGTGCTCTGCTGAACACTGATAGAAGTCACAAGACTGCTCTAACTGCTGATGGGAAAAGGTAATTAACAGTTTATATTTACTAAAATAATTGCATGTCCATGTTCTGTGTACTGTGGGAGACTGGATAGAGTGTATGCAGGGTCCTGGGTTTAGTAACACTTGAACAGACTAAAACTGGTCATACAAAGAGCGAATTTTGGTCAGTTCCTGTACCACTTAGTATTCAACCCATGGGTCTGACAGCACTACTCCACCCAACATTGTTCGATCTGAACATTGAAGGAGCTGGGCAGATCAGTGACTGCAGCCAATCAGCTGCATACACTGATCATGTATTCTGACAGCTGCAGATGTCCACTGTCAGAATACAATAGCCAGCAGAAGGAAATTTGTCCATCCACACTGTTCGTGTGGATGGGGGAATCAATAGATATATGAGAGTGTATGGCTACCCTAAGTTAAGAAGAGATTTGGCATTTCTTACAAGTAATAAGTACAATAAAGTACAATAAATAAATACAAGTTGTAATACAAGTACAAATAAAAGGATTTCAAAACCCAAAAACAAAAATGTAATGAATTGCAGCTTTCTAGTCCTTGTGGTGGCTGCAGTAGTTTTCATTTAAATGATAAGAACATTTTAAGCAAGTACATAAAATACACGTTGATCTTGCCATAAATGCACTGTCCTTGTCATTTCTAGTGAGCTAAACTGAAAGCACAATGTTCATTTCCTTCTATAAACTATTAATTCACTTACCCTCATGCAATGGAAATAAAAAGAGGAAGGAAAACATATTTGGATTTCAGCACAAAAGAAAAAGAGAGAGAGAGAGAGAGAGAGAGAGAGAGCACAGGATCTCCCTAGTGTAAAACTATTTATTGGAGGAAAATTAAAAGTTTCAATGCACTCACATGCAGTGATCGAAATGCAGACACATCAAAAAAGTCTAGCCGCTTTTCCTGATCTGTGGTCCTGCAGTTCATAGAGGAGGGCTGTGCAAGTTGTCAAACTCAAAGCTGTATGAACCCGGAACACCACCGACACACAACCCAACAATCAGGGCCGAGTGCGCACACGCTCGGTAGAGGCAGCATCACTCACAGATGGGGACGGAACCTCTAGAAAGAGGGAAAGAGAGACAGAACATAATTGCTAAGACAACATGTTTCGGAGCTGCGTTCTCCTTTCTCAAGTCCCTTGAGGAGGGACAATCTAAGAACTATTTGAAATTCAGTCTGGGTGACAACCATGGCTTCCTCCATAGATACAATGGAGTGAGTGTAGCCACCCTAAACAGGAAGTGTGTTATTTGCAGGAATGCAGATGAAAATAAAAGTAAAACGCCTGAAAAAAAAGAAAAATTCAGCCACCCAAGCTAAGGACTTGTAAGTTGCAATATATTACAATTTTTGTTTTAGATTTTGATACACGTTAAGTTTATTTTCATCTGACAAACTTAAAGAAAAACAACCCCCTAAAAGTTATGTTGTTTGTGAAAACAATAAAGCTTCTTTAAACATCTTTTTTACAAATGAATATTCCACAAAGCCCATTTGTTTTACATTTTGTTTTTGTTGACCAAGGATATTACTGTAACCAGATCTTAACTGCTGAAGAAAGTTTACTAGCATGGAGTTACAGGTTGAAGCTAAACAAGGATCAGGTTGCACAATATTATAGTGCATACAAATCTTTAACTTGAAAACATATCAGAAATTTCCCTTAAATTCAGCAGATTAAATTTCTGGGACATTTTCTCGGAAATTTCATTTTTTTTTCTTTTTATTGAGGGTCCATGTCATGTAAGTAAAGCTGAAAGAACCATATGCATTTTCCTACTTGACCTGACTGACATATATATTGATTATTATCTAACAGTTCATTCATAAGAGCAAATTGAACTGCCCTAGCAGACAGAACAGCCTTTTAGCACAATCCTCAGGGAGAAAAAATCATTCCCTCCTAAAATGATAAGTGAAAAAAAATGGCACCGATGGATCTGTATTAGCACTTCATTATTGCACTAATATTTCACTTAAGTTAACACAACTTAAATTAGGTTTGTGTTTGAGAGAATATACTGGTCTTATTTCTCAGAAGAGAAGCAATTAGTGATTTTTTTTTCAAATAAACAGCGTAAGACTAGTAGAATAGCACAGTAAGTGAATTAAGACATGAACCCAATATACATATATTTCAGAATACCAGTTAACAAATTTTGGTACAATGTTTTCATTGTTAGTCCCAAAAAGTCTAGTCACATTTACAAAATGCATCTCTACCTTGCTGCAGCAGTTGAAAGCACTTTTCATTCGGATATCATCTTGAAGTAGTAAGGAGCACCTTCATTTTATAACTGTTTTTATTTTTTTTGTTTTTACAACTGGGCTCCTCCCCCCTTTATAAAAAAAATGCCAAATAGTATTCACCCATACCATGCTCCAGTGTTGTTTCATGTGTCTTCATCCATGATCCAAAGCTGGTCCTATTCCAGATTGAGTGATGCCCAGGTTCGTTCAACCAACTTCCCATGAGCCCAGGACATCAAAGACACATCCCCTGGAGAAACATCATCAAGTTGCCCCTTTACCCTGCCAAGTACAGAGCCTGACACCATTCTCTGCTGTCTTCAGGATCAGGAACCATCCACTGCTGGAGAAAGAAGGCCCACAATGTCAAATTACAGAACCAAAAACTGCTAACAATTTGTATTTTCCAATTTATGTTTTAATGGAGGTGGGGCGTACCCAGCCTGGAGTTAGGCTTTTGCTTGTGATAAAACCATTACTCTACAGAAAAACAGACATTGATAAATATTGCACAATGCTCTGCTTCTATTTGTAGTACTGGAGCGTTCCTTGGTATTAAACTTGATAGTGGTGTGGCCGAAGGCAGGTTACCATTAGTACAGGAGTTATTGGTTAAGTGTGACACTAATGTTGTGAGTAGAACTATCCCATGAGGCTGACAACCATGTGAGACAACTACACCTCTGCTATACCCTGCGCAGAGATTTTTCTAGCTTGCGGGAAACAATCCAAACACCCGCAGACTAGAGGGATCATCATTTGGGCAGGTTTACTAATAAGTTAACCCTTTACACACAAATACAGTAGCCACCATCATGAATTGTAATAGAAACATAATTTTCACATTGTTTAGGGAGTCTCAGTCTACTGATTTCTAATTTTTTTTTCTTTTTAAGGAAAAGAAAATCAGCAAATTAAATATTGACACAAAAGATATGATAAAATAAGAGGGTTTTTAAAATGACAAATACTTAAGCGGAGTCCTTCTGGTATTTGGTTCACTGTAGAGCTCAGACCACTTGCAGAATAAGTTTATTCTGATATGGCAGATTCACTGGCCCTCAGAAATGTGACTTTCAGTGTCCTTGATTGTAAAGGAGAGGTCCACCTGCTGAATGCAGAAACTCTTTCTTGTTCCAGGAGAGGGTGTTGCAGACCCAGGGGTCTGAGTGTATATTGAAGGTGTACTGGATAGTATTTTATTATGCTCAGCTTACATACCCTTAAAGTGGTTCTAAAGGCATTCAATGCATTAAGTTAAAAAACCCGCTGGGTACAGCCCCCCTTATACTTACCTGAGCCCCATCTAGATCAACCAATGTGCATGATAGACGTGGCTCTTCCGGGTCTTCCATTGGCTCCTGCTGCTGTTAATCACAGCCAGTGAGCCATGAGGAGAGAGTGGGGAGTGAGGCCAAGCCACCGCTCTGTATGTGAATGGACAATGTCCACTCACAGGAACGTGGCTCAGGAGAGAGCCTGCTTGAGTGTCCCCATAGAAAGAGGCTATTAGGGGGGAGGAGCCAGGACCACCGACGGAGGACCCAAAAAGAAGAGGCTTGGGGATGCTTTGTGCAAAACCATTACATAGAGCAGGTAAGTACAATATGTTTGTTATTTTTTTTTTTTTTACAACCTTTAGAATCACTTTAATGCCAACTATTCTGAGTAAATATATTTTTTCATATGACAAGGTTTCACAATTGGACAACCAGCATATTATTTAGCAGAATGATAATAAAATTTGTGAGATAGCAAATATGATATAAATTTGCTATATATTTCGGATCTCTCATGGGTCGGGATACCTGATTGAGCTCACCCCTACCTCTGGTTATGCCCTTGGTTCTTTCATAATCTGCGTGGTTATGACCTCCTTTCCGGTAATTTATATTTGCCTGCTTAGCTTTGGTGAGTGTTTAAATTCTTGACACTCTCATTTATGATCTCCAATAACAATGTTGACACAAACTTCGCAGCCTGGACCTTTCGCTTCCCTTTTTTTTTGCCTCTTATCCCCCCTTCTCCCTCTCCCCCTACTCTCCCCCCCCCTCCTTTTTTTTTCTCCCCCCCTCTTTCTCTCCTCTCTCTCTACTATGACTCCCATTCTTTCTTTTTTTGTCCTTTTTTTTTTTTTTTCTATTCTCTTTTTTTTCTTTTCTTTCTCGACAACCTCTTCGTCTTCGATCAGGCTTAGTCTTCATTTTATTTAGGATTACTTAGTATATGGTTAGCTTATCTCCTCTGGGATAGTCAATGGTACTCATGACGTCTTCTCTTATACTGCGATGCTTACTTAGCCTCATGATAGCGTATTGCTTTTGGTTTAGGCTCTGAAGGTTCATTTCCTCCATGCATAGGCCAGTACGCCAATATTCACTTGGTGGAAGTACGCTGTTATTACCTTCTATATTGTACATTTTTGAACCTTAAGTACTACAGGCCTATCTCTGCCGTAATTTGCCATGCTTCCGTTATCCACAGTTTCGCACTCTACCATGTTGTTTCTTACTGTATTTTGGTTTAAGCTGTGTCTATGCCCTGATTGATGCTGTATGTGCATTTCTTTATATTTTCCTGTACCATGTTGTCATTTCTAAATAAACTTTTATGGAATAAAAAAAATTTGCTATATATATCTCTTAGGAAGTCTAATATGCCTTTTTAGACTTTTGCACCTTGTAAATTAGATGTGTTTGGTTTCTAGCTGATTAGTATTTTCATATATTTGTTGTTGCTTTCTTTTGTAAGGTAACTCCATTTACCTAGGGGTTATGGAATATGTGGAAGATTTGTCTCTAGGAATTAAGTTTTAAGTAAAAAAAAAAAAGACTTACTACCAGTTTACAATAGGTCCCCATCAGAAGTCCTTTGAAGAGCTAGTGAAGTATACAATTTTTTTACAGTCCTTCACATCCCAGTGCAAGGGGAATGGGGAGGTTTTCAGAACTTTATCTTTGAAAATCAGTATATCATTTCTGAAAACAGGCAGGGATCTGGAATTATGGAGATTCCCTATTAACATTTATAAATCAACGGATAACCTGAGTTCTTTATTTGCGCTTATTTGAAGACGAAATAAAAAACAATAATGTGCAAATATATATATATATATATATATATATATATATATATATTTATTAATAATAAAAGTGCAAAACGGTAATTAAAAATATCATTGGTGATGATAAATAATAATAATTAAATCATAGCAGTTCTGTTATGTAATCAACAATAATGGTTACAAATTCAAACCAGCAAATATTATCAAATATTGATGAAACTGTCTAAAAAATGCAGCATATGAAACTCTCAGTAACTCAGCAGAATATGACAAAGGATATGCAAAATGACCATTCGAGCAGGGTCAGTAGGGGGCCCCATGAGATTCTCTTGGTACTTTTTATAGGCTTTTTTGGGTGTGGTTTGAGTGTGGACGAGGACACAGGGGCCCTGTGATCCCCTATTGCCCAGGGGCCCCATGAGTTGTCAGTCCACCCCTGCTCACCAACTAAACCATTGACTAGAAGCTGAAATCAGCTTTGTGGATATTCCAAAGAGAATTCCCCCCCCCCCCCTGAGAATTGAAATGAAGATAATTTATACTGCAGTTAAACTTATTTCAAATCAATGTCAGTGCTAAGCATAACAGATATCAGACTAAATGTTTTAGCTGGAGATATAAGACAAGCACAAATTGCCTGCAGAAAAATGAAAGTTATACATTACCAATATAATTCTATGGCATCAGTGATGTCAGCTTTAGATCAGCTCACTTCTGTGTGTGTACGTACGTCTGTTGTCCACTGTCTTTGTCCCACTTTGTTAGTCTCTCCTTGTTCCAACTATTTCCTAACTATTATCCCTCAAAAACCTAGGCGGGCAAAGCTTATCTTGCCTAATTATGATGTCCCTCAAGGTGTTCAAGGGCAAGTATTGACCTCATGCAATAATAATAATACAACTGACATTTTTGATATATATATATATATATATATATATATATATATATACGGTATATATATATATATATAGAGTGTGATCTCTTTTCCAGATGTTGATGAAAAGAAAAAAAAAATAATAGTGAACGGGTCTTTGTGCTTTGTTAAGTCTGAGACATGGCCTCCTCAATTAATCTTGCAAATTGGTATCTTGATCAGTACTTATCTCATGACTGTCTGGTACAACCATACCCCCCAAATTTACAACCTGGGAATGTATACTGTAAGAAACTGAGAATGTCTGATGTTAGAGTCTTTATTCAGAAACCATGAGCTGAATTCATCTTGGAAACTCATAGAATATAAAGGACAAAATGGCTTCCAACATGCCCTTGTTACATTATGTAGAGATGATAAGTTCAGGCCTTACAGTTTAATTCTGTGAGCACAGAATAATTTAGACAAGGTAGAGAATTGGCATGGGGCAAGAAGAGTTAAGTGGATATTTAAAACATTACTACCTTTTAGGATACTGAACTGTCCAATGTTTTCATGTCTTGTGTTTTTCTTCAGCTGTTGAATGCAATTGTATACAAAAATGAAACATATAGTAAATCCAAACTACACAACATTTGAGCACCACAAACCAAAAAAGCTATTTAATTCATTTTTAATATTCAAAGCAAACTCTCCCATCCATCCATGCTTTCTTTTGCTGAGAAGGAATTTTGAAAAACACCCCCTGGCATTTCTGGCAGTGGCCATCTTGAGTAAGAACAGCTGCTTCATGTAGCATTTACTTCCTGGAATCCACCTGCCCTTAGCTTGGGCATAAGCTGAGCTGAGAGCCCTCCCTCCCCTCCTGAAGACTGCTGGGATGTATGACATCATTTGTCTAGACATGGAACTCAGGAAGTAACTGAAGAAATGTAAAAAAATGTTTAACACAAGTAAATATGACATACTTTCCTATCTATATACTAATTTTAGCTGCATAAAGAATACAAATAGTCAATATTGATTGAGAGAGTGAAGTTGTGCTTTAAGGAACAATTTCACAGAAATGGGCCAAATGTTACTTTATAAAGGGAGACAAGTGTATTAAATTCACACTGACCTCCCTGTCTCTTTTCTCACCGAGGGAGACCAACTTTGGTCATGATTGGTCTACAGAAGGTCTTAATTTTAAAAAGGCAGACACACTATTGACGGAAAAGATCCAGTATGTACCACAGAGACATTGGCATTAGTGTTTAGGCTGTCCTTCAGTACATTCTGCTGATGTCCATGTCTGTTTTCTACATGTTGGAACGTTAATGTAGCAGTGCTCATGGGGGGTTCATAAGATATGCCTCTCTCCTGGCAGTCTGAGCATATTGCAAATGTTGAAGCACAGTTGTATTGTGGTTTTATAGTAACTACTATTGCTACTACTCGCGAGCGTTCCTTACAGTCCTTAAAGGAGTACCTGCCCATCACCTGTACATCACTGAAAGGTCCCATGGTATCCCCATTAAAACTCTGATTCCTGGGGAATCGCCTCTACCATTTTGTCTTTCTTAACTAAAGAGATTGAAATATGATTGAGGCATGGAAACATCAGCAACTGCAGTATGAGAGCTCCTGACTTTCCATCTTCCTAGATTAATTGAAAAAAGATCTAGTACCAAAGGTGGTCTTTCACTAAGATTAGTAACCCCCTTCGAAAAAGGGGTCTTAAATATATTCTCTTCTATATAGGCTGACTATGGATTGTGCTTGGTAACAGTACTACATTTTTTGAAACCCCAGAGGACGCCTTGACTTGAGTTGGGAGCTAAACAATTTATCTTGCTGGGAGCGACTATATTTTTGACATTTCTTGCCTTCCTATATATGTCAAATGTCAAAAATATAGTTGCTCCCAGGAAAATTAATTCAGCTCCCAACTCTTCTCACCCCCTTGCCACATTTTGTAAATTAACTAGCATGTTTCAATATAAGAAAATTAGGTGTAAAATGTGTCAATTTGTGCATCACTGCCAAAACAAATTCCATGGCTTCTTTGGTAAGACCTATTCTATAAACAGGTTTTACACTTGTTTCACTGAACACGTGGTCTATTACCTGTTCTGTCCCTGTGGCCTCCTCTACTTAGGCTGCATGGTGCATACTATGAGAGTCCATATTGGGGAGCACAGGAGGTTCATTGAGGATGGCAGGGATGACCACTGTGTTCCCAGACACTTCCTCACTCCTTTTGATAAATCTACAGGTCTAAGAGTCTGGGTAGTGGAGTCTATTCCACCTTGTGACTCCCCGGTGGAGAGGTTCCAGAAGCTTTGCAATAGGGAGACGTTTTGGATATTTACCCTGAACACCTGGGCACCCAGAGGTTTAAATGAAGAATTGGAGATTATTACTATAATATAATATCCTTAGGTTATTTTTATCTTTTTCATGGTGTGTTTATATATGCATTATATTGACAAAAAGTATATTTTTTTAAGAATGTGTTGCTTTTCTATGTGTAGATATATATTTATCTGAGGGTTCATACCCCAGTTTATTTATTACCTTAACTTTGTTATTGTTTTTAATATCCAATATTTTACATGTACGGTAGACAGTGGTGTCCAGAGGCAGGTGCGGGGGGGTGCGGTCCGCACTGGTTGACACTGACTGCACAGGGTGACACTGGACCCACTCCACAAAAAGGTAAGTTGTAAAGCATCGTTGGATGGATCCGATCCATCCTGAGGGGATCGTCAGCTTTCTTTACAACTTACCTTTTCTTGGAGCAGGTCCGGTGTCAACCCATATAGGTTGCATGCCGACGATCCTGCGGGGATTGTCGGCATGCAACCAATATGGGGTGACACCAGACTCACTCCAAGAAAAGGTAAGTTGTAAAGAAAGCCGACGATGCCCGCAGAATGGATCGGATCTGCGGATTGAGCATAATGGATCGGAGTCCGATCCATTCTGCAGGGGATCGTCGGAAGGGGTGTCACCAAGTGTTACTGCACCGGTTGACACCAACCCTAGGGGCGCCTCTGGTGGTAGATTTGTTTACAAAATGTTACTTGTTTACATGTGTTATTTTATTAACATTGTATTCTTGCTATTTGACTTTTTACTACAATTTACCTTCTGTGTAACAATGGATTGGATCCAGTAGCTACATGGCTACTTATTTAATCTTACTTGGCACTTACCCCTGAGCCACACTTAACATTAATATTTGTCACACCTAACATTGATATTCTTCACTCATTTGTGTTTCCATTGCTGTCAGCAGTCCCCCCGGCTGGCTCTGCCCACACCCATCTGATAGGTCTCTGACAGCTCTTAAATTGAATCCTTTCCCCAGACAGGCCAGCTTGAAAAAGGAGGCAGGACCTCAGAAACGCATTGCTGTCCACCCCCCATTGGCTGTTGTGTTTTCCTGTTTGCCTTTCTGTTAGTGCCGTGAGTGAGAGGAGACCATCTTGCAGCGGGTCCCTGCTTGTGCCCTGCAGCCCTATCAGTCCATCCAGATTGTGGTGAGCTGTATATCGCACCACCACTCTGACACCTGGAGCAGTCTACAGGTCTTTCAGATGTAAGTGAGAAATGGAAGCGTACACTAATCTGGCACCCCGCTCTTTTTCTTTTGTATGCTCATGAGGGGTTACCCAGATCCACTGGCTAGGAACGGCAGAACAGAGCGTGTTTCTCTTATCCACCTTTCCAGCCATCCATCCACCTGCTCTGTGAACTCTGGATTATTCACTGTAGACTTGAGCACCAATTGTGCTTGTTTAATCAAGAGTTGTACCCTTAATACAGCAATACTGGGATTTTAATGAATCTAAGGTGCCAACCCCAGGGCAATCTATATCTATCTATCTATCTATCTATCTATCTATATTTCAAGATTCTTTATTGAGAAAATATATAGGGCTGAGTAAAAGGTTGTCATTCTCAACAGTGACGTTGACAAAAAGATGGAAAATTTGTATCAAATAACATAGCCATAAAGTACAGGATTACAGTTTATGTTACAGAATGTTACAGATACGCACAAAATGCAAATGACAGTGCAGGCAAGACAATATATTTCTGTTAATAAGGGCAAACATTCTGATGACACATGCACTCTCCACAAGTTACAGAAGAAAGTACAGGGTGCATAATAAGTAGAGATGAGCGAATCGAACATGGCGAAGTGGAATTCGTTTCGAAGTTCAGGAAAAATTCGATTCGCGCCGAATCCGAAAATTAGCAAACTTCGGATGCACGAATCGAATTTTCCCAAAAATGGCGGCGACATGTGTGGCGACAGAGCGGGGATCTCTGGGAAGGCGCGCAGACAAGGCGCGCTGACCCATAATGCATTCATTCATGACATGTGATCGCATTAGCCAATCAGCAGCCAGCCAGCCAGCACTGTGTAATGGTGGAGCTATAAATTGCGGCCATCTTACAATTCTCCATTAGCCTCCGGTCATTCAAGAGAGACAGACCTGTCTGTATTAGGGACAGAGTTAGGGCCAGAGAGACTTTAGGGCCACAGAATCGTTACTTAGGGACACAGAATCGTTACTCAGGGACACAGAATTGTTACTCAGGGACACAGAATTGTTACTCAGGGACACAGAATTGTTACTCAGGGACACAATCGTTACTCAGGGACAGACACAGAATTGTTACTCAGGGACACAGAATTGTTACTGAGGGACACAGAATCGTTCAAGAGAGACAGACCTCTGTGTATTAGGGACAGAGTTAGGGCCAAAGAGACTTTAGGGCCACAGAATCGTTACTTAGGGACACAGAATTGTTACTTAGGGACACAGAATCGTTACTCAGGGACACAGAATTGTTACTCAGGGACAGACACAGAATTGTTACTCAGGGACAGACACAGAATTGTTACTCAGGGACACAGAATTGTTACTCAGGGACACAGAATTGTTACTGAGGGACACAGAATCGTTACTCAGGGACACAGAATTGTTACTCAGGGACACAGAATTGTTACTCAGGGACAGACACAGAATTGTTACTCAGGGACACAGTATTGTTACTCAGGGACACAGAATTGTTACTGAGGGACACAGAATCGTTACTCAGGGACACAGAATTGTTACTCAGGGACACAGAATTGTTACTCTGGGACACAGAATTGTTACTGAGGGACACAGAATCGTTACTGAGGGACACAGAATTGTTACTCAGGGACACAAAATTGTTACTCAGGGACACAGAATCGTTACTCAGGGACACAGAATCGTTACTCAGGGACACAGAATCGTTAGTGAGGGACACAGAATTGTTACTCAGGGACACAGAATTGTTACTCAGGGACACAGAATTGTTACTCAGGGAAAGACACAGAATTGTTACTCAGGGACACAGAATTGTTACTCAGGGACACAGAATTGTTACTGAGGGACACAGAATCGTTACTGAGGGACACAGAATTGTTACTCAGGGACACAGAATTGTTACTCAGGGACAGACACAGAATTGTTACTCAGGGACACAGAATTGTTACTCAGGGACACAGAATTGTTACTGAGGGACACAGAATCGTTACTCAGGGACACAGAATTGTTACTCAGGGACACAGAATTGTTACTCAGGGACAGACACAGAATTGTTACTCAGGGACACAGAATTGTTACTCAGGGACACAGAATTGTTACTCAGGGACACAGAATTTTTACTCAGGGACAGACACAGAATTGTTACTCAGGGACACAGAATTGTTAATCAGGGACACAGAATTGTTACTGAGGGACACAGAATCGTTACTCAGGGACACAGAATTGTTACTCAGGGACAGACACAGAATTGTTACTCAGGGACACAGAATTGTTACTCAGGGACACAGAATTGTTACTCAGGGACAGACACAAAATTGTTACTCAGGGACACAGAATTGTTACTCAGGGACACAGAATTGTTACTGAGGGACACAGAATCGTTACTGAGGGACACAGAATTGTTACTCAGGGACACAGAATTATTACTCAGGGACACATAATTGTTACTCAGGGACACAGAATTGTTACTCAGGGACAGACACAGAATTGTTACTCAGGGACACAGAATTGTTACTGAGGGACACAGAATTGTTACTGAGGGACACAGAATTGTTACTCAGGGACACAGAATTGTTACTCAGGGACACAGAATCGTTACTGAGGGACACATAATCGTTACTCAGGGACACAGAATTGTTACTCAGGGACACAGAATTGTTACTCAGGGACACAGAATTGTTACTGAGGGACACAGAATTGTTACTCAGGGACACATAATTGTTACTCAGGGACAGACACAGAATTGTTACTCAGGGACACAGAATTGTTACTCAGGGACACAGAATTGTTACTGAGGGACACAGAATCGTTACTGAGGGACACAGAATTGTTACTGAGGAACACAGAATTGTTACTCAGGGACATACACAGAATTGTTACTCAGGGACACAGAATTGTTACTCAGGGACACAGAATTGTTACTGAGGGACATAGAATCGTTACTCAGGGACACAGAATTGTTACTCAGGGACAGACACAGAATTGTTACTCAGGGAAACAGAATTGTTACTCAGGGACACAGAATTGTTACTCAGGGACACAGAATTGTTACTCAGGGACAGACACAGAATTGTTACTCAGGGACACAGAATTGTTACTCAGGGACACAGAATCGTTACTGAGGGACACAGAATCGTTACTCAGGGACACAGAATTGTTACTCAGGGACACAGAATTGTTACTCAGGGACAGACACAGAATTGTTACTCAGGGACACAGAATTGTTACTCAGGGACACAGAATTGTTACTCAGGGACACAGAATTGTTACTCAGGGACAGACACAGAATTGTTACTCAGGGACTCAGAATTGTTACTCAGGGACACAGAATTGTTACTCAGGGACACAGAATCGTTACTGAGGGACACAGAATTGTTACTCAGGGACACAGAATTGTTACTCAGGGACACAGAATTGTTACTGAGGGACACAGAATTGTTACTCAGGGACACAGAATCGTTACTCAGGGACACAGAATCATTACTGAGGGACACAGAATCGTTACTGAGGGACACAGAATCGTTACTGAGGGACACAGAATCGTTACTCAGGGACACAGAATTGTTACTCAGGGACACAGAATTGTTACTCAGGGACACAGAATCGTTACTGAGGGACACAGAATTGTTACTCAGGGACACAGAATTGTTACTCAGGGACACAGAATCGTTACTCAGGGACACAGAATCGTTACTGAGGGACACAGAATTGTTACTCAGGGACACAGAATCGTTACTCAGGGACACAGAATCGTTACTCAGGGACACAGAATCGTTACTCAGGGACACAGAATTGTTACTCAGGGACACAGAATCGTTACTCAGGGACACAGAATCGTTGAATTAAAGAGTATGTCAGACAACACGCAGAGGAGTGGCAGAGGAGGCAATGTTTCAGGAGCGAGCAGACGTGGCAGCAGAGGAAGGGGTCGAGGCAGCACTAGTCGCAGCCAGAGGCCAGTGCTCCCGGTGTCATCCAGCGGTCGTGTCTCCACCGACAACCCTGCCGTCATCGATTGGTTGGCTCGGTCGTCTTCCTCTTCCCAGGTCACCTCTGACACCTACAGCCAACGGTCGGTGGGTACGTCAGACACAACCGTTAGTTGGCATGGCCCGGGAGCAAGCCCACTGAAATCACGTGTCCTCTACCTGCCCCTGTCCTTTGGTGTTCCCTCACCAAGCGAAGTATCGCATGCTGTGGGCTCAGCCCCACTGTACAGTGAGGAAGAGCTAACAGAGGGCGGTCAGGAACGGGGGGAGACATCCGCCTCTTCAGCAGCCAGGCGAAGAAGTACTGGCGAGGAGAGTGGCTCGGTAGCCGGTCTAGAGACAGGTCTGTCTCCTGACCCACACGCAGCCGAGGGGGCTAGTAGTGAGGCGGAGACCCTAATTGATGATGATGAGGCTGATCGCACTTGGCAGCCTCGTCGTCATCTGCCAGGCCCGTAATCTGCCATGGGCCCCCGTACCGACTCCTCATGCTGCTGCCAGGCCCGTAATCTGTCATGGGCCCCTGTACCGCCTCCTCATGCTGCTGCCAGGTCCAGAGTGTGTCATGGGTCCCTGTACGGCCTCCCATTGCTGCTGTCTCCATCGCCACACTCTGCCATGTGCCACTTTCAGGTCTCTTCACACTGCTGGTGGGTTCCATTTTGTCATAGGGTGCTGGCAGATTACGGGCCTCCCATTGCTGCTGCCAGGCCCGTAATCTGCCATGGGCCCCCGTACCGACTCCTCATGCTGCTGCCAGGTCTAGAGTGTGTCATGGGTCCCTGTACGGCCTCCCATTGCTGCTGTCTCCATCGCCACACTCTGCCATATGCCACTTTCAGGTCTCTTCACACTGCTGGTGGGTTCCATTTTGTCATAGGGTGCTGGCAGATTACGGGCCTCCCATTGCTGCTGCCAGGCCCGTAATCTGCCATGGGCCCCCGTACCGACTCCTCATGCTGCTGCCAGGTCCAGAGTGTGTCATGGGTCCTGTACGGCCTCCCATTGCTGCTGTCTTCATCGCCACACTCTGCCATGTGCCACTTTCAGGTCTCCTCCCACTGCTGGTGGGTTCCATTTTGTCATAGGGTGCTGGCAGATTACGGGCCTCCCATTGCTGCTGCCAGGCCCGTAATCTGCCATGGGCCCCCGTACCGACTCCTCATGCTGCTGCCAGGCCCGTAATCTGTCATGGGCCCCTGTACCGCCTCCTCATGCTGCTGCCAGGTCCAGAGTGTGTCATGGGTCCCTGTACGGCCTCCCATTGCTGCTGCCAGGCCCGTAATCTGCCATGGGCCCCCGTACCGACTCCTCATGCTGCTGCCAGGCCCGTAATCTGTCATGGGCCCCTGTACCGCCTCCTCATGCTGCTGCCAGGTCCAGAGTGTGTCATGGGTCCCTGTACGGCCTCTCATTGCTGCTGTCTCCATCGCCACACTCTGCCATGTGCCACTTTCAGGTCTCCTCACACTGCTGGTGGGTTCCATTTTGTCATAGGGTGCTGTATGGCCTCCCATTGCTGCTGCCAGGCCCGTAATCTGCCATGGGCCCCCGTACCGACTCCTCATGCTGCTGCCAGGCCCGTAATCTGTCATAGGCCCCTGTACCGCCTCCTCATGCTGCTGCCAGGTCCAGAGTGTATCATGGGTCCCTGTACGGCCTCCCATTGCTGCTGTCTCCATCGCCACACTCTGCCATGTGCCACTTTCAGGTCTCCTCACACTGCTGGTGGGTTCCATTTTGTCATAGGGTGCTGTCAGATTACGGGCCTCCCATTGCTGCTGCCAGGCCCGTAATCTGCCATGGGCCCCCGTACCGACTCCTCATGCTGCTGCCAGGCCCGTAATCTGTCATGGGCCCCTGTACCGCCTCCTCATGCTGCTGCCAGGTCCAGAGTGTGTCATGGGTCCCTGTACGGCCTCTCATTGCTGCTGTCTCCATCGCCACACTCTGCCATGTGCCACTTTCAGGTCTCCTCACACTGCTGGTGGGTTCCATTTTGTCATAGGGTGCTGTATGGCCTCCCATTGCTGCTGCCAGGCCCGTAATCTGCCATGGGCCCCCGTACCGACTCCTCATGCTGCTGCCAGGCCCGTAATCTGTCATGGGCCCCTGTACCGCCTCCTCATGCTGCTGCCAGGTCCAGAGTGTGTCATGGGTCCCTGTACGGCCTCCCATTGCTGCTGTCTCCATCGCCACACTCTGCCATGTGCCACTTTCAGGTCTCCTCACACTGCTGGTGGGTTCCATTTTGTCATAGGGTGCTGTCAGATTACGGGCCTCCCATTGCTGCTGCCAGGCCCGTAATCTGCCATGGGCCCCCGTACCGACTCCTCATGCTGCTGCCAGGCCCGTAATCTGTCATGGGCCCCTGTACCGCCTCCTCATGCTGCTGCCAGGTCCAGAGTGTGTCATGGGTCCCTGTACGGCCTCTCATTGCTGCTGTCTCCATCGCCACACTCTGCCATGTGCCACTTTCAGGTCTCCTCACACTGCTGGTGGGTTCCATTTTGTCATAGGGTGCTGTATGGCCTCCCATTGCTGCTGCCAGGCCCGTAATCTGCCATGGGCCCCCGTACCGACTCCTCATGCTGCTGCCAGGCCCGTAATCTGTCATGGGCCCCTGTACCGCCTCCTCATGCTGCTGCCAGGTCCAGAGTGTGTCATGGGTCCCTGTACGGCCTCCCATTGCTGCTGTCTCCATCGCCACACTCTGCAATGTGCCACTTTCAGGTCTCCTCACACTGCTGGTGGGTTCCATTTTGTCATAGGGTGCTGGCAGATTACGGGCCTCCCATTGCTGCTGCCAGGCCTGTAATCTGCCATGGGCCCCCGTACCGACTCCTCATGCTGCTGCCAGGCCCGTAATCTGTCATGGGCCCCTGTACCGCCTCCTCATGCTGCTGCCAGGTCCAGAGTGTGTCATGGGTCCCTGTACGGCCTCCCATTGCTGCTGTCTCCATCGCCACACTCTGCCATGTGCCACTTTCAGGTCTCCTCACACTGCTGGTCGGTTCCATTTTTTCATAGGGTGCTGTATGGCCTCCCATTGCTGCTGCCTCCACCGCCACACTGTGGCTCCACACTCTGGTTTTGGCCCCGTGACTGCCCAAATGAGTGAAGTGTGCGGTGATTCTAAGATCGACGGCACTCATCTGCATGTCATACTGACTGACAGTATTATTTCTCTTCCCTAGCAGACTCCAAGGGCATTTAAATTAAAGGTACAGTGTTCTGCTCTAATATAAAGGCTCTCTGAAGCCTAGAAACACCCTTTTTATAAGTTAAATTCGCAGCGAATATATTCGACTCAAATCAAATTTATTCCGCGAATTCGCCGAATCAGCCGAATCGAATTTTTGAATAATTCGCTCATCTCTAATAATAAGCCTTGCATTTATATCATATAAATATCACCAAGAGTAATCTTTGCACACAAAACATATATTTTGACCAGTGAGATAAAAATGGCAGATTACTCACCCTACTGGCTCATAATGATGGCCCTATTACTGCTATCTCAAGGATCCTCACTCCAGAGGGATAGGAAGTCATTGAGCCTGCTGACATTCTGGATGTTTTTTCCAATTCTATAGGAAGGTATATTCCACTTCTCTGTCATAGCAACCAAATCTGTTGCCTTTAATATCTTTGTTGGGTGAGGTTGCATTGGGCTAGCTATCTGTTGGGTGAAATATGTAGCGAAATTATACTTCTCCAAACCTCAGTAACGCAGCCAAGCTTTCATCATTCTTTTCAACAGTATTGTATCAATCCATATTCTTTATATAGTGACTAATAAAAGTTGTTAAAATCTTTTTAATACATGTTTTTTGTTGTACTTTTGCAACTTTAAAATCCCACATTTCTTGGCTCTATATTTTCAATTACAGGGATGTGGTGCTATTTGCATATTGTTTCACCCACTTGTCACTTTCCTTTATCTAGCTATCTGATGCTGAGCACTTATTCCTGGCCACCATATATCTGAGACAAAAACTGAGGCTTCTAGTAGTTCCTTCCCAACTGGAAAAGCTCCTGGCCCAGATGGTATTTCCATGGAATTTTACAAAACGTGTTGCACTCTAGATACTAAACACACACTGTTTAATTTACATTATCCCTTCTATATCTGTGTGGGAATGATGGCACTGTAATTACTTTGATTAAAAAAAAAAAAAACTAAGTTCCTTTTTTTCTTATCAATATACAGCTGTCACATGACCCAGATCTTTCCCAGCCTGCAGGGAAACATAAGCAGGAGGAGCCTCTAGTCCCCTGCTGCTGGTCACATGTTCAAAATGCTTTGGGATACAGAATATAAATAAATTGGTGATTCCTCAATTAAACTATATGTAATATTCCACCCCCATTGTGTTTAGCATGGAGGAGGAGAAAGGAAATGGGCTGCCATTTACCTCTGTGTATATACCCACATATGTGTCTTTATAGTCACATGTGCTTCTCAGATGTTATAGGGAGGAAATGCTCAGCATAGAAACTCACTGAAAACTGAGCATGTGTAGAGTTGCCTCCACAGCTGCAAAAATCGCTAGCTGAATTGGGGACATGGACAGAAGGCAGAGATAGAGAACAGCAGGATTAACCAGGTTTTTTTGCAGTATATATAACTTTATCATTACTTAAAATAACAACGTAATACATACACTCACTGGCCACTTTATTAGGTACACCTTACTAGTGCCAAGCAAATATCCTCCACAACATTACACCACCACCACCAGTCTGAACCATTGATACAAGGCAGGATGGTTCCATGCTTTCATGTTGTTTACACCAAATTCTGATCCTACCATCTGAATGTCGCAGCAACCAGTCTGCCCATTCTCCTCTGACCTCTGACATCAACAAGGCATGTTCATCCACACAACTGCTGCTCGCTGGATATTTTCCCTTTTTTGGTCCATTCTCTGTAAACCCTAGAGATGGTTATGCATGAAAATCCCAGTAGATAAGCAGTCTTCGAAATACTCAGATCAGCCCATCTGGCACCAACAACCCCTGCCACATTCAAAGTCACTTAAATCCCCCTTCTTCCCCATTCTGGTGCTCGGTTTGAACTTCCACATCAACATGCCTAAATGCATTGAGTTGCTGCCATGTGATTGGCTAATTAGCAGTTTTGTTACCAAAAAATTTAACAGGTGTACCTAATAAAGTGGCCAGTGAGTGTATATTGTTTTTTTAAGGACAAAAGGCTTTTTTCGTGAAATTTTTTTTCATGAAATTTGCTTTGCAACAATTATATTTTTTCACAATCTATAGACAATTAAATGTAACACAGCTAAAAAACCCTCACTTTTTTTTTTGAGCAGTGTTAGTTTAAAAATAAATAGTACACATTTATTCTGTGATTTGTCCTGTTTAAAATTACACTAAAATTATGATTCTGTTACAAAGCATTTACAAATCTACAAATGAAATAAATAAATTTTTTTACAGTTTTGCGCTTTTTTCAGTGTGAAACATGTAAATATATGTTAAAGGTGTAAAAATATTAATGAACAAAGGGAACAAAACCAACATTTTTTTCTAATTATTATTAATTTATAAAATGGAAATGAAGAACAAAAAATCAACAGGAAAATATATAAATGGAGAAGGAGAATAAGGAGTTATTTAGGGCTGATTAGAGTAAATTAAGGGTTAGTAAGGGGTTAAAACATTTATGTAAAGGCAAATTTGTTTTTTATTACATTTTCAGCAAATTAACAAAACAAGGCATGAGAAATATAGAAAACAAGTACAAGTAGATAAACATAAGAAAAACCACATCACAGATGTGACGATGATCCATGTAGGTAGGTGAAAATGATTCCATAAAACAGAACAATGGAAGGATCAATAACATACTGTAGTATCACATATTACGGAGATATAAAAAAACAGAGTTTCAAGGGGGGTATCCCCAGCGATATGTAAGGAACAAAAAATATGAGAAGAGAAAAAAGAAAAGTCAGTTGTAGAGATAGAGAAAGATGAGAAGAGAGGGGGTCGGGAGACTGGAACGGCAAAAAGCAGAACCAAGGCTGTCCTCTACCAGTATCCCACTGGGGTGATCCCGTCAACCACACCTGGCAGGAGCCACGGGGCCACACTGGCCACACTGGTGGACCTTCCAAAAAGAAAATGAATCGGGGGGGGTTCAATTCCTTCAGGGCACCACAGGGATACACATTTACTTGACAGGTAACTTTTAACTGACTTCATCTGCAGATTGAAGTTCTTTTTATCTTTCTGTGCTGATCAATGTTGTTGATAAACATTGTCAGGCTGTTTTTCTTTTTTGACAGCTCTTTATCACTTCAGCTGTCAGCAGGGGAACCCAGCTGAATGAGTCATCCTGTTAAGAACATCTCAACAGACATTAATTGCAGTTTTTTTTTTTTAAATTACATTTTAGTTGTCAGTGGGGAATCCCTCTGACAGCTGAAAAAAAAACAAGCTTGAAGGTATTGGTTTCAGGTATTAAAATATTTGCACAAGTACCGATACTTGTGTAAATGCTTAGTATTGGCACTGATACCGATACCGGTATCGGTGCAACCTTAATTGTTACCATTAATTAATTCCTCTTATACTTAAGTTCCTTAAGATCTGTGCTCTTTTTTGTCTTCTTAATGATATTCCACCTGATCCTGGACTTTGAGGATCTGAATTGGATTGGTCAGTAATGTATGTCACTTTTTTTTCATGGGAACTTGCTCCACTTACTCGAACATGAGAATGCTGGTGCTTGGTGTCTGGTTGCTTAGGCATCCAACATTGTAACTGAGGTACAGGGGGAGAGTCATCTGTCTTATTTCTAAGGGAAGAAGAAAAAAAAGCTGATGGAGCCTTCATCAAAGTGAACCAGTTACTTGGACATCAAAGTGAACCAGTTACTTTTCCCTGCATGGTCAAGGCACAATCACGTTAATAGAGGTAAGTCACACATACTCACCATCCTTTTCTCTCTCACTTTTCCATTTAGCTGCTGAAAGGGAAGAAAAGTAACTGCATTTGACCCAATCCCCATCCTCCAATATGTTGGTCCTTGGTGACTGGTTCCTCAGGTACCCATTGCTGTCATATGGGGATGGGACAAGAATCCCCACCCCTGTGTAAGCTCCAGGGTAAGTATAAAAAGTTAATGAGGCACCATTAGAGTGAACCTGTTAGATTTCCTTGTGTGGGAAAACTGTGTTTAAATTTGCAGATTGCCTTTACTAACCTCCTCCTAAAATTGTTGGTTGTCTGGCTTTAACCCTCAAGCAGTAGATCAAGTGCTTTCTAAGTCACTGACCTAGAACACACATACAGTTTAGGAATTTACTATTTTCCTATTGCATGCTATTTTTCTAAAAAAAAATATTAAAACATTGTCAGGATTAAGTCAGCAATTGCAGCCTATATATTTCTGCAGGACAGGTTACAGGTTCCCTTTAAACAGATGAATAGTAGCAATGGAGTCCTAGAATTTACATTTCACATGTGTCCAGAATATTGGCATTAAATTATTTGCATACTTCAAATAAACAGGTAAAACACTTTAACACAAGCTATCTCTGATCTCCTTGTTGCGTGTAATATGAAGTAATTTATTCTCAAATTGCTGCAATAGAAAAAAATAGGAAAAAACCTAACATGTCTGTGCCTCTATTGTGAACTATGAAGATTAAATTCTCCACAATGCCAAAGATGCAAAGTTGAATGAGGGTTTGTTTTAAATAGCTATTTCTGATTGTTCAGAATATGGAAATACTGATCACAGGTTTACTTTAATTTATACAGTACAAATGTACTCACTGAATTTGATGCTTCAAGGACTGTTTCAGGTATCAAGACGTACTGTCAAAATCATCCACGTTTCACTTTAGGTTTTTGGACTTGCATATATACTGTATGTTTTGTTTGTTCTCCCTTAGTTGTTTCTATTTGAGTCCTAGAACAAGATGTTCATGTTCACGAGTTACAGTGAAATCTTACAATTTCAGGTGGGGAGTGTTCTGCCACACTTTCATGTCATTTTTTTGTGTTGTATCCACTTGTGTCTGCTTACTCCTTCCTTTTTCTGGGTCTGATCCGGGCCGCTAAAGAAATAAATGGAAGTGGATCCATTCTCTTCCATTTAAACGGATTGAACCCCATGAGGATGAACAGCCGCAATAGGGTATATATAATGTATCTACAGTATTTCCCAACTGAATTACCGCCATAACATATTATTGCTTAACGTTCAGATCCTAACCCCCCCCCCCAAAAAAAAAAAATAGGGCGAAGGCCTTCTGACATTTCAGTCTTGATACAAGCTGACATTGCTTACAGAAAACACATTTTTCCAAGTCATACCGTCCTAACTACATTAATACATCCTACCCCACAATATACTCTATACAGCCAATGCCTCTACTAAACAAAGAGGTGCCTATAGGATTAAAAATAAATGTTCCTTTCATATTAGAATAGTCAATATCTGATCCAGAGGGGAAAACGTAGTAAACAACTCACTATTGCCACATACCTTACCCCTAATTATAAACAGATACCTTTATTCATGCACCTGTTGAAGTCAATCAGTTGCACAAGGGATGCTTTATTGAAACAAAGGCAATGTAAAGATTATGTTAAAAAACATATTGCACTCACTGCGCAGGAGAGGATTCAGCTTGTCACATTTTTTCAAGAAAGAAGGACCTCTATGGACCACCATAAACTGCAGAACTCGGCAGGCAAATGGCTGGTTTAAGCAGCTGAGAGGCTGCTGGGGAAAGGAAAAGCTATGTGGCTGCAGTATAGAAAGCAAGCTCTGTAACAGCTTCAAAATTTAAACAGATGACCCGGCTGTGGTCCGCTGTGGTCGGGAACATCTGGCAGGCTCTGGTAGTGACTTCAGGATACAAGGGGTCACAGCTACGCATTTCAGGGCATTTGGGACAACCTTTTTCTCAAGTCAGAAGCTTTCTTGAGAATGTGACAAACTGAATCTAATCTTATGCAAGGAATGCAATATTTTTTTAACCCTTTGTTTTAATACATTTTCTACCCTTAGATGGAGGCGCCCTCTTGTGTTTGTTTATAATGTATGCATTAGGAAAACTCAAGACCACAAATTCTGGAGGAGCAGCATTCATCTACAGGTTGCCTAATATTATCCAAATCCCAGTGGAAAAACTTTGACATTAGCAGGCAGTAGCTCTTTTTGGCACAAGGAACACTTATTATAAAGGGAAACTCCATCATCCCCTTAACGCACCACCTTGACAAGAAGTCTACAACAGACACAACTACTTCCCCTTCATAATCTGACCCATCTTCCCAATCCCTTTGGGCACTTATCTCCCATTACCCATTGGCAGATGCCTAAAGGAAGACATAACCAATGAAACAGAACTACCCCCTTTTTTTTACATCCCCATCATGTATATTCTAGTATTGAACATATCTTCTTAACCACATAAACCTCACGCTCTTCTGGTCCTGTGAAATGCTTGCTATTCCATGATCTGACCAAGACGTTATCTTATCAACGTTCTTTTCACTATATGCTAAAGCACAAGAGGGAAATTGGACCTTAAATTACTCAATACTGAGCAACAAAGAAGTACATCATAAGATAACTGACTCATTAAATGGATACTTCACATTAAATTTCTTCCCAAATACAAAACCGAAAACACTCTGGTGTGCACAAAAAGAGGTAATTAAAGCAAAATACATACAGGCTGTGATCTGTTTGATTAGGAACACACACCTCAGTTGTTCATTTTTGATAGTACAGGGGTGAATTTTGAACTTTACTGTCCCATTTCTATATTCTTATAAACCTTAATACCCTTCGTAGATTTTTGATGGAATATCAGGCATGCTCTCTGAATTTTGAATGAATCATTGATTTACTAAAGGTAAATAGACTGTGCACTTTGCAAAGCGCAATAGCACTCTGCAAGTGCAGTTGCTCCAGAGCTTAGTGTATGAGCAGAAGCTCTGCTGACTTCCATCATCCAATCACATGCAAGCAAAAATGCAGTTTTTAAAATTTTTCACTTCTATTGATTGGGTAATCTTTGCAAAGTGAATCTGTACCTCATTTACTAAGCTCTGGAGCAACTGCACTTGCAGAGTGCAACTGCACTTTGCAAAGTGCAAGGTCTATTTGCTTTTAGTAAATCAACCCCATTGCGCCGTGTGATTCACCTTACCTCTTTTTATTTTGTGCATTATATAATTGTTTTGTATGTTATAAAACCTCAATAAACATAATTGAAATCAAAGCAAAATACATAGTACTGAGCACCCAACACTAGTCATTTCCAACTCTTAGAAAATAATTGTCTGAAATCCATACTTGATTGAACTTATGCTTAGCCTCTCAAGCTGAAAAGCATATGAAATGGACTAAAAGCTGTTTATACATTTATGCCAATAAACCATACACACTTTGTTTACAGACAGGACAAACGAGATCCAACTATGAAACCAATCCAATCAGTCAACAAAACTGAGTACACAAGTAATCCAATAAAAATACTACAGGTATTTCTTAAACATTTGGCCATATTATATCAAACCCCACAAACCTATGCTAAGATGACAGCTGAAAGCCTGTTATCTGATAAAACACTACCCTGTATTCCAGATGCCCTTTTTTTAAGTTAAAGAGGTATTTCTTGCTTCTGGTCTAGGTGTTTTGGTTTGCTGCAAAAGCTATTTCATATTACCGTCCGTAGGGATGCAAGGGTGGCTCTCCTGCATTGCCCAATTTTGGGTCTGTCTAGGTCTCAGCAGAAATTGGCATCCTACCTATTTATTTTGGCCAAACGTGCTATAGCTCAAGCTTGGAGAACCCCTTCGTTTGTCTTCCAGGGGGTGAAGACAATATGTTGATCAATGAACAGATGTCTAGTGTAATTCATGATTCTCATCCGAGATTCCTTAAGGTTTGGGAACCTTGGATACGTTATTCCTTGCCATCCTTGCCTCCTACTAGTTATGGCCTCTTATAGTCATTGCCTGTGCTAGCCCTGGATCCGTGATTCTTCTAGTTTTCCTTTCCTCCATGTTTTATTTCGGATTCTTTTTTTTTTTTTTTCTCTCTATGTTTTTATATTTTCTTTTTCCTTCCTACATATGAATGCACAAACTCCCAAGTTTGCCTTATAATGTTTCTGTTCACTACAGCAAACCCTGGCAAAGGCATAGTGATCTTGTACCCCAACAATCACCCAGGTGAAGCATAAAATGATATGGTCCTTAACCCATGAAAACATTGGCTGCAACTCTTAGAGATACCATACATTAATATGACTGGATCTGGACCCTACGGATAGGTCACTATTTTTATAAAGATTTCAATCTATCACTTCAGTCTCTGTGACGTGGGCCATTTCTATGACTTGTCCCTATAGTGATATTTGCCGACAAGAACTCACTCTCTGGTCCCTACCTGCCCTTTAACCTGATTACCCTACAATGTTTTACCCTCTCTCATCTCGTTCTTTTCTCTCTTTTTCTGTCTTGACTATTCTTTCATCCTGATATTGGCTGCCTTGTCAAGCATAACCTCCTTTAAAAATAGCCCCCGTCTGATATCCACTCATTCAGTAACTTACCAATAGGACAGTAAATAGAACAGAGCCCGACTATATACCGCATTCCTATTTCCCTACAAAACTGACCAATTTTTGGGCACTAACAAAGGTCTTTGTTAAACTGAACTTATGACAGGAATAGTTGTGCTTATGTTTTAATACTGCTTGCTCATTGAAGTTGTACTGTTTGTAAAGAGATGCTTGGTTGTATATTTTCATTTTATGACAATGTACCATTTAACTCATTATAAATGTTATTTAAGGAGAATATTAACCCCTAATAAAACTCACTGAAATAGAAAACCTGAGATTAGATCTAATCCTTCATAATTCTACTAAAATCTAGAAAAAAATTGGCTCTAGATGTATTTTAACTGATCCAGAAATTTGTGTTGTCTTCTGTAGTAGTACATATGCTACAGGAAAAAGATCAGATTGCATATGTACTCTGAATTTCTAGTTTATTTACACGTAATAATAATAATTTACACGAAAATAATTTAGCATATTTGACATCATGTAGGGCTGTGACTTTCAGACTATGCCATCACAGGCATTGTTGATTTATGAAGCTTGGAAAGGGCTTTGACCCTTGCTCATCATTCTCAATTGTTAGGAAAACACAGCTAGCATCAGTATAAACATTTGCAAATGGATAGTAAATTGGTTGACACTAAGGAAGCATAGAGTACTTATTAATGGAACATATTCATCATGGTGTAACATTACTGTAGAATCCCACCGGGAATAACTTGATGGTATAGTTGAATGCTTTGCAGTATAGACATCAGGGATGTGGATTTTCCTATTTCAGAATGTGTCAAATAAAAGAGGAAATAAAGCAACCTTATTAACACACACTATATAAACAAAGTCAGAATTTTTAAATCAAGATCTTTTAATAGTTATCCTTAGTAATGAATATACATATATTATTTTCTGTTCAGACACAAACCTTTTTTTGTTATCTTAGTACAAAGCAAATGCTTAGACCCTTGCAAATGGCTATAATTGGAATATTTCATTTTGAAAACTGTTGATAAAAAGGTCCGAAAAACGAATCTGTGGCACTCGGCAAAAGCTAAGAACAAGTATAGCACAAAGAGCCCAGAAAGTTATCA